>NC_050068.2:285806691-286167751 GCF_009764565.3 Dermochelys coriacea
TATACACAACTTGGGCATGTGCTCTTAGGAGTGTTTCTAATAAAGGGCAAAAGTCTACTAATGGATCTGCTGAAAGGTGATTTAAATAAAGTCTATTGGGGGCTGAAACACTTATCTGATATTCTTTGACATTATTCCATTTTCTACCTCCAGAACTGCATGTCTACCACATTTCAAATGGGGATGCATGGGGGAAAAAACTCATAGGTTGGTCAAAAAGAGTAAACCTAGTTTTGGACATTGCTTATTCAGTTTCCATAGTCTGAAAACCATTTAGCAAAACTGCATTTCAGGAGGGACGTTATTTTATACATTCAATGGGAAATGTTGCCCTTTACACCTTCTGTGAAGTGGAGCTGATTAGAAATTATACACATTTAGTAGTATACATATTTTATTTATGCTACTGTAAATGAACCTATGCACTTTAGTTTGCATTAATATTACTAATTTGGGTATCTGATTTAGATACTGTATAATTGTATATCAATTACTTGAGTTAGACAAAAAATTCTGACAACTGTCTGACATGCATAAAATTGGTTCCCATTTGTTCTTGGTATTTAAAGGCAAACTATCAAAGCACTATAAAATTTAAAGTGTGTAGAAACACGCCTCAGTAGTAAGACATGATCTGCTGCTGTTCAACACACACACATGCTATGATCCAGTTAGCTTTAGGTAGTTGAGTTGGTATATGACTAAATGGATGGGAGACCTCCTAGGAGCATACAGATGGTGCTGAAAGAGAGGCTGAAATTCAACAGGTGGAACTCTGTCCTCTGAGCTAATGCCCATCATGTATTAATTCAGGTGCTTCCGACTTTGGGATAAGAACTCAAACTGAGGTTTCAACCAGTTATGGCCATTAAAACTACACAGCATTTTTTGTAAAAGAAAAGGATTATAGAAGTGTTCCAGCCAAATGTCAATCTAGGTAATTACATTCTGCCTTCTAGATCCCCTGAGCAGTTTCAAATGAATATGGTATTATTCTTAACATCCTGTCCTAAACTGCTAAACAGCATTGCTAAATGCTGTGAAAGAACTACTGTGTTAAAACCTTGTGGCAGGTTTCAGTGGTATTTGGAGTGATCAGTATATATTACCCTACCTACTCATTTATTACAAATATGGGATTTACTACTTTCTGTGGCATGTGGTTAGGATTTATTAATGTGACACTATAGCTCTGTAAAGTTAAAGGTTACACAGATCCTCATCTAAACTAATCTCTACATGATTTGATGAAGTCTAGTACCCAGGAACTAAATAATATCTGACATTAGTTACAATATATAAATTGTTGACAAATATTTATCAGGATAATCCATTGTGGGATAACTTTTTTTTGTTACACTTTAAGCCCCTTGTCTTTCAGCAGAAACACAATCTGCTTCAAATAATGCTGCTCCAAGTAAGAACACAATGGGCTCAATTCTCAGCTCTGGCTGTTTGCTCAACAACACAAAGAAGCCAGAAAGCTACCCTAAAAGGAGCAGCTCAGGATTTCCCCTGACACAGGGGAATCCTTTCCTTGGGTAGAACAAAGCCAGCGTAGCCACTTGTCCCCACTCTGTGTGTAGGGGGTATGCCATGGATGGGAGAGGATGGGCAGAGTGCATGGCACTCTGTCAGATCATCAGCTGCTTCAGTTGTTGTTACACCAGAGACTGAAAGGACCTCAGAGCCACCTTTCCCCTCATTCTCTCCCCACAGCTGCATAGTGTCCACACTGTGTAACTAAAACATGCTTAAGTGTAGCCTCAGATATAGGTTTAGGTTACTGAATGAACACTGGCTGAGAGAATCTGCAAACCACTCCACCAGCTGTCCCTGCACTTTGGAAATGTACAGCTGTGATAGGAAAGAAATCATTAAAAATAAAGATCTGCAAACAGGTAGCTACAGTGTGATGCCCTCCCAGGTGGATGAATTTTACCCACAGAGTTTACAAAAGCTATATTGTTGCATCCATAACAAAAAAATAAAATACATAATAAAAATAGAGGAGCTCCTCAGCCGGTGTAAACAGGCATATCTCCACTGAATGCAGAATATTTCCAAGCACAGCTTCAGAGGAAAATTACATATTCATCCTAGTTGTACTCAAAAATAACTAGACAGCTTAAAAAAAATCATGTTGGGCAGAAGTCAAGCCTAGAATTTAGACTAAACATGATTGTTTCAGAAACCTGAGTGACTGAAAAGAAGGAGTTAGCATGTAAACAATTATGCATCCCTAACTCCAGGGATCACTGACATCCTGCTACAAAAAACAAATACACTCAATTCCTATATGAAAAGTATGATTTAAAACTGAAACCTTGGAAGAGAGACTGCTTTATAAATAAATAAATAAAAGCACATATCACTCTCCTGCCTCACAAATACTGTATCTGTCACTCAAATAGATGTCAGCTAAGACACCTGCCTAAGCAATTCCATTTTCACTCTATAGAATGAAGTTGCTGTAGTTGCACAGGATAACATTGGTTTGACAGACAGATGTTCATGCTGGTGCAGGAATATGCTCACCTTCATGTTGTCCTGGGGTGAGATCTTTCCTAAAGATTACATTTTGCTTCACTTTTGCTTTTATAGAAAGAGTTTGGCTCACACAGAAACCTTTAGTCTAATGGATCTAGCTAAAAGCCTGATCCATTTCTGACTGATGTCAATAGAAAAACTCAAGTTGCTACAGTGGGAGCAGGATCGAGACCTTAGATAATAAGTGAGTGATGTCAAATAATTTGATACTTCAGTAGAATATAAAAAAGCTAAGGAAGCATAAAGGCACACAGTATAGCAAAGGCATAGTATGATACACCCACAGCTAAAATGCTTGCATTTTACTGAGAGTTATATTGTCACAGCTGGGCCTGGGCAAATAATAGATTTTTTTCAGTTTGCTGTCAGTCCTGAAAAAAAAAATCAAAAAAATCAAATAATTCTGGTTTGAACCAAAACCCATTTTTTCCCAAATTTTCAGCAAACTGAAAAGTAGAAAAAAATCCTTTTGGGTTCAACAAACATTGTATTGGACCTGAAATGAGACATTTCATTTTGATGTTGAGGTTTTTTAATGACTTAATTTTTTTTTAAATAAGAGGAAATTTCTAAACAAAAAGTCATTTCAAATAAAAAATTTGAAACAGTTTTCAACATTTTAGAAATGTTGAAACAAAGCATTTCATTAGTTTCTGAATTTTTTTCTGAACAATTCAATGAAATTGACGTGAATTAATGAAATATTTCAATGTGACTGAATCTGCATTTTTCACCAAATCATGGTTCAGTTTAAAAATTTTGTCCAGCTGCAGTCACAGCCTTTACTCAGCTTCAGAGTGAAACAACAGGGAATAAGGCCCCCACAACTTGCTCCCATGCTCAGATTGTGACTCCAGAGGTGGAGAAAACAGGGGCTCTCTTCTACACCTCGTGAGTAAATGGACAGGGAGAAGGTGGGAAATGGAAGGTGCCCTGGCTCTGCCCCCACTACTCACCAGCCAGAGTTGATGGCCAGGTACACAGAGGGGAGTAAACTGGCCCATTAAGTGAGGTGAAATAATTTACTTCACTCTACACAGTGGAAGGGGAAATAGAGAAGGAATTGTGGATGAGTTTCAATCCATTCTCTGATCTGGTCCTGGTGGTGGTGTGCCACATGCCACCCCTTATTAAGGGCCAGTTGTAAAGGTAAAGCCTATCCTGAATTGGGAAGCTGATCTGTGTTTGTCACAAACTTTTCTTGCTACTATTTGCATTGCTACAGGATTTAATGCAACATACCTTATGTATCCCATAGAGCAGCTGGTCTTGACTGCCAAAAATAAAAAGTGGAATTTCACAGTTTCCTTTTCATAAGTCTTTCTATTCAATGACATTCATTTCCGAAAGCAGCAGAGAATTTATGTTAATAAAATAAATTTCACATTTAAATACTGCATGTGCCACAAATGCTGACCCAGGAGATTTTTTTTAAAGTGTAAGCACTATACATGTACAGTATTTTCCTGGTGCATTCAACTTGCAAATTCAACCAGAAATCAATAACAATAGATTACAAGTTTGCAATTTATGTTTTTTTCAAGGATGCCCTTGCATATTCAGTTTAGTATGGGTGCTGATCAGTGGTTTCTGTTTGTTGATGGCTTGGGAATTATTTTAGCCCATTTCTTATTTAAAAATTAATGTACTAACAGTCTTTTTTCAATATACCTGCATGAAATAAAACGGTGGACAAAATTGGATGTGGTAAAGTTTCTAGGATTATAATTCCTTGTGTTATTAATGTTTTAGGGGGGCTCTATCCCATTTACATTAACAGAACTACTTATGGAAGTAAGTACTACACCTGGCAGAAAGTGTATGCATCATCAAGCCCTTTTTATTGTTGTTTTATAATCACTCAGTATTAATCAGTAAAAAAAAACACAAGGACGTGTGTGTGTATTTTTAGTTCAATATTACGTATGCCATGCTTATGAAAGTTTATTAACCACAGTCATAAAAGTTTGTTTTTTAATGAAAGCCTTTTGAGAAAAAAAACATTTTTGAAGACCAATGAATAAACAAATATACCACCACAGGTCTATTTAGTGCCTTACTACATGGGAAGGTTAGGATTTAAAATTTACAATGCTACGAACTTTCAGAAATCAATCTGGTACCTTACAGAGATACCTGGCTTAAATGTAGGGCCCTACCAAATTCATGGTCCATTTTGATCAATTTCATGGTCATGAGATTTTAAAAATTTTAAATTTCATGATTTTAGCTATTTCAATCTGAAATTTCATGGTGTTATAATTGTGGGGGTCATGACTCAAAAACAAGTTGTGGGGGGGGATCGCAAGGTTATTGTAGGAGTGGTTGCGGTGCTTCTACCCTTACTTCTGTGCTGCTGCTGACAGTGCTGCCTTCAGAGCTGGGCAGCTGAAGAGCAGAGGCTGCTGGCCAGGAGCCCAGATCTGAAGGCAGAGCCACTGCCAGCAGCAGCACAGAAGTAAGGATGGCATGGGATAGTATTTCCACCCTTACTTCTGCGCTGCTGCTTGCAGAGCTGGGCCCTCAGTAAGCAGCCACTGCTCTCCAGCTACCCAGCTCTGAAGGCAGTGCAGAAGTAAGGGTGGCAATACCGCGACCCCGTTAAAATAACCTTGTGACTCCCCTACAACTCCCTTTGGGTCAGGAGTCCCAGTTTGAGAAACTCTGGTCTCCTCTGTGAAATCTGTGTAGTATAGGGTAAAAGTACACAAAAGACCAGATTTTATGGGGGGAGACCAGATTTCACAGTGCATGACACGTTTTTCATGGCCGTGAATTTGGTAGGGCCCTACTTATATGTTTATCTGATACACATGTGGCCTCCCAGTGGTTAGTGATGAACTAACAAAAGCTTATTTTTTGTTTAAATATGGGCCTAAGAGGTAAGAGGAACTGAACAAAGTTTGAGAAAGGGGTAAATCTGGGGTTTTGGTTCAGGCCCAGCTCTATTGTTGACAGACCACTGGATTTCTCTGCTGTAACTGTAACTGATTTTCTCACCCATGAAATATAATTTGCTGTATTATTTATTTATCATTATCAAAGCAATAACATCTGATGGAGAGGGCATTTTCTGGGAGTTAATAACTGCCAGCTGGAGATGAGGGCCTCAGGCAAAGCCACAGGCCTTTAACCCAGGCAAGTCATTAATTGATAGGAAATGCCTGACCCTGAGGTCATTATTGCTACTATATAAAAATATTAACATTTTTAAAATCTAAAGGAATTCCTGTTTTATGCATTGGAAAGTTAAACATTGAATTTTACGATGCCATAGATATGGGGTTATTGTTTAGCGTACTATTTTTTTTCCTAATTGCTAATGACTAACACAGTAACCCATGGGAAAGCAAGACGCCTTATTAAGGTGGCATTATTTGTGGTTTATGAATAATACAGTATTAGTGAAATAATGTCTGTGACTAACCGATAGTTTATTGTATAGATAGCGGCAGTAATACAATGAGGTAGCACAACCAAAGAGCAATGCACCATTTTTTTTCAGCATGCCTCATCTCAAATTTTCTTACCTAGATAGCTGTTTTCTGTCAGGTGAAATTGCTCTTTGCTGATGCACAGCTGGCATCACTATGCCCTGGTCTACACTAGCCTTTGAGGTCAAATTTAGCAGCGTTAAATCGATGTAACCCTGCACCCGTCCACATGACGAAGCCCCTTTTTTCAACTTAAAGGGCTCTTAAAATTGATTTCCTTACTCCACCCCCGACAAGGGGATTAGCGCTGAAATCGGTTTTGCTGGGTCGAATTTGGGGTACTGTGGACGCAATTAGATGATATTGGCCTCCGGGAGCTATCCCAGAGTGCTCCATTGTGACCGCTCTGCACAGCACTCTCAACTCAGATGCACTGACCAGGTAGACAGGAAAAGGCCCGCGAACTTTTGAATTTCAATTTCCTGTTTGGCCAGCGTGGCAAGCTGCAGGTGACCATGCAGAGCTCATCAGCAGAGGTGATCATGATGGAGTCCCAGAATCACAAAAGAGCTCCAGCACAGACCGAACGGGAGGTACGGGATCTGATCGCTGTATGGGGAGAGGAATCCTTGCGATCAGAACTACGTTCCAGTTTTTGAAATGCCAAAACATTTGTGAAAATCTCCCAGGGCATGAAGGACAGAGGCCATAACAGGGACCCGAAGCAGTGTCGCATGAAACTTTTAAGGAGTTGAGGCAAGCTTACCAGAAAACCAGAGAGGCCAACGGCCGCTCCGGCTCAGACCCCCAAACATGCCGCTTCTATGATGAGCTGCATGCCATTTTAGGGGGTTCAGCCACCACTACCCCAGCCGTGTTGTTTGACTCCTTCAATGGAGATGGAGGCAACACAGAAGCAGGTTTTGGGGATGAGGAAGACGATGATGAGGAGGTTGTAGATAGCTCACAGCAAACAAGCGGAGAAACCGGTTTTCCCGACAGCCAGAAACTGTTTCTCACCCTGGACCTGGAGCCAGTACCCCCCCAAATCCACCCAAGGCTGCCTCCCGGTCCCACCAGGTGGAGAAGGGACCTCTGGTGAGTGTACCTTTTAAAATACAAGTTTTAAAAGCCAGCATGTTTAATGATTAATTTGCCCTGGCATTCGTGGCTTTCTTGGATATACTCCCAAAGCCTTTGCAAAAGGTTTCTGGGGAGGGCAGCCTTATTCCATCCACCATGGTAGGACACTTTACCACTCCAGGCCAGTAGCACGTACTCGGGAATCATTGTAGAACAAAGCATTGCAGTGTATGTTTGCTGGCATTCAAACAACATCCATTCTTTATCTCTCTGTATTATCCTCAGGAGAGTGATATCATTCATGGTCACCTGATTGAAATAGGGTGCTTTTCTTAAGGGGACATTCAGAGGTGCCCGTTCCTGCTGGGCTGTTTGCCTACGGCTGAACAGAAATGTTCCCCGCTATTAGCCACGCAGTTGGGGGAGGCAAAATGCGACCTTGTAACGAAAGCACATGTGCTATGTATGTAATGTTAACAGCAAGGTTTACCGTGAAAGTTTGTACCCATTGTTCTATAAAATTTGTCTTTTCAACCACCGCTGTCCCTTTTTTTTTCTCCACCAGCTGCATGTGTTTCAAGGATCACAGGATCTTCTCCTTCCCCGAGGCTAGCGAAGATTAGAAGGCGAAAAAAATGCATTTGCAATGAAATGTTCTCTGACCTCATGCTGTCCTCCCACACTGACAGAGCACAGACGAATGCATGGAGGCAGACAATGTCAGAGTGCAGGAAAGCACAAAATGACCAGGAGGAGAAGTGGCGGGCTGAAGAGAGTAAGTGGCGGGCTGAAGAGGGGCTGAAGCTGAAAGGTGGTGGCAGCATGATGAGAGGAGGCAGGATTCAATGCTGAGGCTGCTGGAGGATCAAACTAAGATGCTCCAGCGTATGGTTGAGCTGCAGGAAAGGCAGCAGGAGCACAGACCGTCACTACAGCCCCTGCGTAACCAACCGCCCTCCTCCCCAAGTTCCATAGCCTCCTCATCCAGACGCCCAAGAACGCGGTGGGGTGGCCTCCGGCCACCCAGCCACTCCACCCCAGAGGATTGCCCAAGTAACTGAAGGCTGGCATTCAATAAGTTTTAAACTTTTGAAGTGCTGTATGGCCTTGTCCTTCCCTCCTCCACCACCCCTCCTGGGCTACCTTGGTAATTATCCCCCTGTTTGTGTGATGAATTAATAAAGAATGCATGAATGTGAAGCAACAATGACTTTATTGCCTCTGCAAGTGGTGATCGAAGGGAGGTGGGGAGGGTGGTTAGCTTACATGGAAGTAGAGTTAACCAAGGGGCGGGGGGTTTCATCAAGGAGAGACAAACAGAACTTTCACACCGTAGCCTGGCCAGTCATGAAACTGGTTTTCAAAGCTTCTCTGAGGCACACCACACCCTCCTGTGCTCTTCTAACCGCCCTGGTGTCTGGCTGTGCGTAACCAGCAGCCAGGCGATTTGCCTCAACCTCCCACCCCACCATAAACGTCTACTCCTTACTCTCACAGATAGTGTGGAGTGCACAGCAAGCAGTAATAACAGTGAGAATAGTGGTTTCGCTGAGGTCTAACCAAGTCAGTAAACTGCGCCAGTGTGCTTTTAAATGTCCAAATGCACATTCTACCACCATTCTGCACTTGCTCAGCCTGTAGTTGAACAGCTCCTGACTACTCTCCAGCTGCCTATGTATGGCTTCATGAGCCATGGCATTAAGGGGTAGGCTGCGTCCCCAAGGATAACTATAGGCATTTCAACATCCCCAACGGTTATTTTCTGGTATGGGAAGAAAGTCCCTTCCTGCAGCTTTTGAAACAGACCTGAGTTCCTGAAGATGCGAGCGTCATGTACCTTTCCCAGCCATCCCACATTGATGTTGGTGAAACGTCCCTTGTGATCCATCAGTGCTTGCAGCACTATTGAAAAGTACCCCTTGCGGTTTATGTACTCGCTGGCTTGGTGCTCCGGTGCCAAGATAGGGATATGGGTTCCGTCTATGGCCCCACCACAGTTAGGGAATCCCATTGCAGCAAAGCCATCCACTATGACCTGCATGTTTCCCAGGGTCACTACCCTTGATATCAGCAGATCTTTGATTGCGTTGGCTACTTGCATCACAGCAGCCCACACAGTAGATCTGCCAAATTGATTCCCGATTGACTGGTAGCTGTCTGGTGTTGCAACCTTCCATAGGGCTATTGCCACTCGCTTCTCAACTGTGAGGGCTGCTCTCATCTTGGTATTCTTGCACCTCAGGGCAGGGGAAAGCAAGTCACAAAGTTCCATGAAAGTGCCCTTACGCATGCGAAAGTTTCGCAGCCACTGGGAATCGTCCCAGACCTGCAACACTATGAGGTCCCACCAGTCTGTGCTTGTTTCCCGGGCCCAGAATCGGTGTTCCACCGCATGAACCTGCCCCATTAGCACCACGATGCCCACATTGCCAGGGCATGTGCTTTGAGAAAAGTCTGTGTCCAAGTCCTGTGCCCGTCATAACCGCGCTGACGTCGCCTACTCACCCAGTTTCGCTTTGCCAGGTTCTGGTGCTGCATATACTGCTGGATAATGCGTGTGGTGTTTAATGTGCTCCTAATTGCCAAAGTGATCTGAGCGGGCTCCATGTTTGCCATGGTATGGCATCTGCACAGAAAAAAGGCGCGGAACGATTGTTGATGGAGGGATGGGCAACTGACGACATTGCTTACAGGGTTGCCGTACAGGGAATTAAAATCAACAAAGGGGGTGGCTTTGCGAGAAACTGAATGGCTGCCTCAAGGATAGAACTCAAAACTGGGTTTAGCAGGCCGTTGATTTCACAGGGGGAGGGAGGAGAAAATGAATACAAAACAAATCTGGTCTATTTCTTGTTTTGAGCCACTTCATCTATCTTTATACATCATGCTGGCAGCAGACTGTGCAGTACGACCACTAGCCATCGTCACCTCCTGGGTGCTCGGCAGAAGACGGTGCAGTATGACTACCAGGTGCAGTATGACTACATACCCCCTTACACTCCCCCTTCCCCACCCCGTGCTGCCCTTTCTCCCCAAAGCCCCGCCCCTGCTTCCCTCTGAGGCTCTGCTCCCATGCCACTTCTTCTCCCAAGGCTTCACCTTCTGCTCTATCCTCTCCACCGCTCTCCCCCTGTCGCTCTCCCTTATATCCAGTAAATGATCTGGTGGTCACTTTTAAAAAAGGTGAGGCCATGACTCTCTGGCCCATCCTGTTCCAGCGCCCCTGACTCCACCCACTCTCCATGAGCAAACAGTGTGGAAGAAAAACTTCCCTGTACCATCCCTTTCTGGCTGTAAAGAAACCCATATCCCCAGCTGATACCTCCTGGTCTGTAAACAATTACCAATCCCAGCCACTTGGAGTGAAGAGCAGGAAGCTGGCAGAGAGAAGTGAGAAAGGGAATCAGTGGAGCGTAGCTGGGGAGTGGCATACAAGAGGGAGTGTGTTTCTATATCTATATGACTGAGGAGGAAGAACAAAGAGAAAGAGAGGTCTGGGAAGAAGAGGGCACAGGAGAGAGTGTAGGGGAGTGGGAAGGTGGCCAGAAGAAAGAAAGAATATGACAGGGATGAGAGAGAAGAAAAAGAAAATGCAAGAAACTGAGGGGATAGGGCAAGACAACAATGAAGAAAGGAGGGACTAATGGGAAAGTCAGGGATGGTGCAATATGGCCCTGAATAAACCTTAGGATTTTCCCCTTAAAACTGGTAAGTGGTATATATTTGATATTTTGAGAATTATAGGAATAGAGTCAGAGTTTATGGTCAGACGGGATCACTAGATCATCTAGCCCTGTGTATCACAAGCCAACAACATCATCTAGCACCCACACACTAAACCCAACACTGAAATTAGACCAAGGTATTAAAGCCCTCAGGAGACTAAATTATTGTGTTACAAGCAGAGAATTGGAGGGACTGAGGTGTGCCAGTGTCCAAGGCCCCTGCGGTGACAAGGAACTCATTAAGTGAGATGATCCTGGCAAGTGACCCACATCCCATGCTGCACAGGAAGGCAAAAATAGTCACTGCAAATCTGACTTGAGAGAAAATTCCTTCCTAGCTCCACATCTGGGCCATCAGTTAGACCCTGAGCATGTGAGCAAGATCCACCCAGCCAAACACCTAAGAAAAAGAATGGTCAGTGCCATCTTAGAGCAGTAGTCATTTCCAATCCCTTCCTGACCAGCTAAAACCCTGAAGCATGACATTTTTAGGAACATTAGAGATAAACCAGAAGGGACCCTCAGGGCTGCTCAGCCCTACCCTCACCTTCACAAGCAATCCCATCACACATTCCTACTCACAAATTTGTACAGCACTCTCTTAAAGTAATGAAGTTGTTTGCTCCCACAATGCCAATTGGAAGGCTATTCCAGAACCTTATGGCTCTGATGGCTAAAAAATTTCTTCTAATTTCCAGCCGGAAGTGTGTAATTATCTAACAAAATTCAGACAGTAACAAGATATGTGGAGAATGTAATGTTTAAAGGTTGTTCTAGTCATCCAGTGGATTTTTCTGGATTATACACTTAGGCAGAAGAAGAGGAGAAAGGGCTTCACTGTGGTTTAAAAGCAACTCCACAATTTCTGTATTTTTCCTTGCAACCCACAGCATGCAATCACTATATCATACAGCCTTACAACACCCAAAGAGATGACTTACTTTCTGAAGAATGTGCTCTGGAAGGGACTCTGGTCAGGCCTCATGTGGATTGAACTTTTATGCTAATTGCTCACATGGACTCCTGAAAGCCTGGCTTCCCTTGATTCCTTGTTTTCAAATGCATATTAGTCTTTGTAATGTACAACAATGACTAAATGTGTGAGTGTGTGCATGTAATAACTGACATTTCATAATTAGTAACCATTTTCATTTTATTGTTTAGGAATGGGCTACTTTAGCTACTCAAAGTTAATTTCTATTTAAGATTAAGTTAAAATCTGTGATAGAATCCATTATCAGGCCATGTGCATTGACCTGGCTTGAAAGGCATTTGGATACTGGAATGTCATTCTTTCAGAGGGAGGTTCAACTACTAATGCTTAATCCCTTTTTTAGTATGAAGCCAGCTGTGAATGTAACTTTTATGCCTTAGGAAGTTTTAATTACTCTTGATCTTAACCAGAAAGTGTTTAGTACAGCAAGACTGATCCATAAGAACAGAAGAGTTATCTTATTTATTTGAATGCTGGCAAGTCACAAAAGACACAATATTTTTTCAGATGTTTTGTGAATTGAAATTGAGTTCAATAAAGTGTCGGACTGACAGTACTTGAGGAATTAAGTTCTTCATTTATCCACAGAAAAAGCACCACATAAGTTGTGCCAGTTGAAGCAAGATTCCTCAAATTGGGAAAGTGCTTCAACACCAGTGCTAGATGAATTTCCTTGACTAGCCATTCATGTTTGTAAGTGAATTTGCTTTGGTCACGCTTTTATGCACAGTTTCTATTAACATTTCAGTGACTCTATTTTACTGGAAAAATTGTTGTGAAGAGAAACTTCTAAATTTACATGTGCCAGTGTTTGGGAAAAACAAATGTTAAACGCACCCTGGAAGTACCTGTGCATTCTTTAATTTGGGGGTATAGAAACAATAACACAGCTTATTTTAGCAATCACATAGAAATAATTCAGCTCAAATCTGAAATATCTGCAATCATTCCACACCGTAAAAATGCAGAAAGATTCATTCAGTAAGTGTGAATAAAAATAAACTGAAGGTGCTCAAGCTCTCATATATTACTTGAGCTAAAAAAGAATCTAAATTTATTTAATGAATTATTCAGTGTAAATCAGTCCCTCAGGTCTGCTCACTTCTCAAGCACTAAAATACCACAGAGATGGGTGCAGTATAAATGACAAGCGCAAGAAAAAAAACATTGAACAGGTGGAACCACCCTCCGGGCTGAGAGAGTATCTCAGCATACCTGGCTGTTCAGTTCTTGTCCTCTCTGCTGAGACTGCCAACAAGGGTGAGGTAGCGAGGAGGCATGGCCTCCCTCAGATGCAGATGTGGAGGGAACACCGCAAGTCACCTGGTGGGTGGAGCCAGGAGGGCCACACCCCACACACTGAAAGCAGAGGGGTGGATCAGGCAGGGTAAGTATAAAAGGCTGGCTGAGCAGCTCATTGAGGAGGGAGCTGCTAAAGGAGACAGATGCTTCTTCCCTGCTGCTGGAGTGGAACACCAAGGAGAACTGTTGCTGCCCCACAGATCAGCCTGAGCTTCCAGAGAGCCCTACCACTCCCGACACTGAGGAACTGTCGCTGCTACCCTTGGCAGTATATTCCGGGGAGATTGAGAATGACCCCTGGACACAGGTACAACCAAGGGGGAGAATAGGAAGCAGCCCAGGGAAACCAGGCAACAGTCTGGTCGAGAGCTGCCTGATACAGGGTCAGCATGTTGCGGGCGGATCCCCGCTAACCCAGTGGCAGATCACTCCGCCACTGTTAAGGGCCCTGGGCTGGGACATGGTGGAGTTGGGCAGGCCCATGTCCCCCTGCAACTCCATTGTTGGGGTGGGAGTACTCCCCCTCCTTAGGCCAGGAGGCCTGTGCTCCTCAGGCCTCCTGACCTGGGCCCCATAGACTGTGAGTGGCGCTCACCCCTACCTGGGTCCCAATCTAGCCCACTGCTTTTAAACGCTGAATCTGTTTTTGTTATGCAGATTAGTTTGGCAAGAGTGAGCAATTTTTCTGCAAATGCAACAGAAAATCTAAATTGACAGTATTTTGAAATCTATTTAGCTGATAGAATTTCTTGTGTATATTTTGGCTTGTGATACAGTTCTGCTGTACTTGATATCTGTACACAAAAACAAAACTGACAAAGGATTTTTTTTAAAAGGCAGCAGCTCAAACAACTGTGTCAATCAGAAATCACAACTCTCAAAACTGTTTTCTTCAACCTGAGACTCCAAGTGAGGAGTGCGGGAAAGATCTCTTGCTTAGAAGCGTGACTTAAACAGGAAAAAGAAAAGGAGTACTTTCCACAATTTTGTTTCTGCAGACAGCATACCAAATTATGTATCAATACTGAAGGATGGTCATTGGAACTACATCGGTATTACTGCACAGTTTCTGTAAATTGAAAAGGCCAGAGAAAAGTTCAAAAAGAAAACTTCAGAAAAAAAATCAAGCCTAAATACAGTAATGTGTTTACTTACAGGCTTAAAGTATTCTCAGGAAACTAGTCCTGGTGAAGTAGCATATTCTGAAATGTATCAGACATGCCAAAACATCAGGAAAAGCTAAAGACAGAGCAAAAGCTCATTATTCTGAAATAAACAAGAAACCTTATAAGTGTTAAACAAGCAAGTACTCTAAGCACTGCTGGCATCATGTTTCCTTACATAAAGCAAGAATTTTCTAAAAACAATGTAGAACCCAAAGGTGTAGCATTAAATATACTTACTACAACCCCATTCTTAGTGGTAGTCTCCCGGTATGTAAAGTTGCATACTGCCCAGGCCAGGTAATATGTGGACATGAGAGGGGTCTGTGAAAAGTGATCAGTAACCCATCCATCTTCTTCAAAAACAGAAGTTTCCACTGGCATATTGGATAAAGATAAATAGGTTGCTTGATGCTTGATGCTGATTTTGAAAGTGGCCTTGTAGATGGGCTCATCAAAGCAAGGAAAGGCTTTTCTGGCATGAGTAGGAGAAAACTGTGTAACACCAAGGAATCTGGAACACAAACAAAAAGAAAAAAAGACATTACTGATTGACTATGTGCAGTGCTTGAGTCGTGGACAGACATCATGATATTGCTAAAATATGGTAGTTTACCAAAATAAACAGAACTAAACTCTTAGCAGCAGCAAAGCACAATCAATGTACTACATACTTCTCGTCCTAATAGTTCAGCTTTGATGTAGTTGTTCTTGGCATAAATTCTCTCCACATGTACTATAATGCAATCTATGTAATATAATGAGCCACAAATTTGCTAGAAACAACTTTACAGACATCGCACTGGTATTCAATAAAATACTCTCCCTTCTATTTATACTTTGTATTCTGCCACCACAGTTTTGTTCAGCAATATATGAAAAAGGTAACCAATATTGGTCTGCAATGTAAAACAAATAAGCACAGTCTTCAATTAAATTTAGGATTTAATGACCTTCAGGGATCTCACTGTGGTTTTAAATACTGATAAGAAAACTCTGCCTTTCTTTAGACATAATAATATATGTTCACTTAGCGTACCCCAGAGGATCATTATTTTCCACTGCTGATTATTTGTGTATTAATTGCATGTAGCTCTTTGAATCGCACAACAATCTATTAGTGTTGTAACTACAGAAGTCCAATCAGATGCATTCTGTTTATGTGGGCTTTGCAAGGTTACATACCTAAGCCACCAATTCAACCTCTACAAGTAAGGATGCTTTTTAGTCTTTTCCCAATAAATTTCATGAAAGAAAAATAATCACCCTAAGAGGTGACAGATGATCTCTTGGAAATATCTTAAAGAAAAAGAATTTGAAATATGTTGTACAGAAAAAGAGACTATACATTTTAATAATGCCACACATACCAGTGTCTTTTCTTTGAAACTGTATAGACTCTTGATCCTGCAAAGGGACACTTGTGCACAGACCCTTACACCTACATTCAGGGGAAAATTCATCAATGTTGGTCTCTTTGAAGGAATAGAACCTACGTTTACATTTTCAGGGTATGCTTTATATTTTACATGTATGGTTTATGAGTGGGATGACGGTATGGTGTCATGGCATGTCAAATAGTAATATGAATATTGACTGGTTATGTGACTGTAAAGACACGACATATGTGGCTGGTTTGAATGCTAACATTTCCTTAACCAGTCATTTTCCAAATTTTTAATGAATGTGTTGATGGGAAATGCCCTTGAGAAACTTTAACTATAAGATAAGAGTTTTTTGTGGGTGGATATCTATTTGATCCAACAAAGACAGTGACAGGTTTCAGAGTAGCAGCCATGTTAGTCTGTATTCGCAAAAAGAAAAGGAGTACTTGTGGCACCTTAGAGACTAACAAATTTATTTGAGCATAAGCTTTCGTGAGCTACAGCTCACTTCATCGAATTGGATCCGAAAGCTTATGCTCAAATAAATTTGTTAGTCTCTAAGGTGCCACAAGTACTCCTTTTCTTTTAACAAAGACAGTGGAAAGCCCTTGTAATCTTTTCAACTTAAAATAGAGTACTATTCTGCAACATGATTTTCTGTAATTCTGATGGAGCAAAAGTAAGATGAGTACCTTACTAAAAATTGAAGTGTGTACTTACTGACTGAGTTTTTGACTTTTTGGTTTAGAGCACTTATCAGAGCAACACAGAATTAAGTTACGGCAGTTTTATGACACTTTTTTCTTAGCATAGTAGTATTAAGCCTAATATGTTACTTTTCAAATAAACAAATATGCAGTCATGTAAAATATGATGTTTCACATGAGATTATGATCGATTTTCATAACAGCTAATCTTGTAAAACGTTGGATCCTCTTATGTCAGTCAGACTTTTGTTATCAGTCTTTTGTCCAAAAATCGATGTCTTATTTAGTTAAAAATTACTGAATATTTTGGAAGGCATTCACTGTACTGTGGCTTTCTGTCTCATTATTAATGAATGAGGAATTAGTAAATTCAGATTTATGCAGAAGGTAGCGAAATATAGGGTCAAGTTTTGCTCTCAGTTATACCAATAATAACCCAGATAAACTCTATTGACTTCAGTTGCATTACTCTGGATTTACATCACCTTAACAGAGCAGAATTTGTCCAATAAAGAAATTTACTTTGCCTCATTTAGTCCACTTGCTTAAAATGGGCCAGATTCAGAATTCTTTGAACACCTACAATACCCAAGATATTCAACAGGAACTTTGAGTTAACATGGAAGGCAGGACTTGAGCTCGCTGTTAATAAAGCTAGGACTAATGAACTTTCTTCTCTAATTAACAATTTTAATGAGCTCAGACCCACAGGTAAATGCATGCTCAGGGAATTCTACACTCATTCTGACAATGTGTAAATGAGGAAACACTGTTTCAACAGACTAGCATCTAAAGAATATTAAGAGTATCAATGAGATCTTTAAGGGAATGGAAAATAATCTCTTAGTCTAACTACTGATAAATTCTGTATCATGTGTTTTTTTTAAATAGCAAGATGTGCATTACTATATATTTCATTACATTCAATACAATATTGTAAATATGCCAAATTTTACCAATAATAATAAACAATGATATTTATACATGCACTTAAAAGGTGCCCATCATCACGGTATCTGGACTTCTATGTTATACTCGAAAAAAAAAGTTGAAATTTCTCTGATCCCTGAAGATTAAACTGATTGTATATTAGACAATGTATACATTTTCTCCTAAAGAACAAAGAAATGAGGTAAACATGCAGAATTTCTCTAGCATACAGAGATCATAGAATACCTCGGGTGTTTTGCCACCTCTCTCTCTACATACCTTCCTTGGCCACTGCCATTTTTATCTTATAATTCCCAGAAATATCACCACCAAAAGTTATACTTCCAGGAATGAAAGACTCACAGCTTGTCTATTCACCATCCCATGACAGTAATTTGCAAGTATTTTAATTCCATCTCATCTATTAAAGAAAGACATGCGTTTCCTCAACAACTGCTCTATTTTGACATCTTGGTTGCTATAAGAAATGAGGAATCAATGTGTTTGTTTTGTCTGAAAGTGGTAAGGAACTGATTTCATGTCATTTATGCAGAAGGTAAATAATCACCTCAGTTACTATAACATTCTGCAGAAACTATGCATTAATGTTTGTTGGATACTGCCAATAAATTACAGTGCATGATACAAAAAATTTTGTATCATTTCACTTTCATTTTAGCATTTTATTAAAGGTACAATAACTTCAGTGAGAAAGTTAACATTTTCATAGTACTGCCAACATTTCTGATTTACGGCTTTCATCTGTGGAGTCAAAAAAGTAAGTGTATTGACTTCCTTCTCTAGCTAAGTGGAGGGAAAAAAAACAGTAAAACCATCTACGCAAGCCTTGTTGCGCTTGTGAAGTCGCACAGTTAACCAGAGCTATTCCCCTCTCATATACAACATGAGTGAAAAATTATATCTTTTACAGCAACCACTACTCCAATGATGTTGCTATACTTTTCAAACAAATATAAGGATGTCAAAAAGTTAAGGCAAAGGTCTACCGGAATATCAAGATCCCACATAACTTGAGAGAAGCAATGTTATCATATGCTATAGTAGAAATTGGTCTTTCACACTTATGAAACAGCTATACATATTTCATTTGAAAAGCAGGTTATTAATCAAAATGCAAATTACTACTTTGCAGAAACACATTTTGAACAGACACCCCATTGTTTATGTGTATTTATTTATTTATTTATATTTATATGTGTATATATAATATTACAGTGAGTCATTAAGCTTGTGATATTTCAAAAAGAAAAGCAGTACTTCTATTAAACACCTGAAGCTATTACAAGTTTTGGTTACAGTTTTAAAATACATATTCTATTAAACATAAATGAGCAGGGTCCTAAACTGCTATAAATAAGCGTAATTTCATTGACCCAATTATATTGCGCCAGATTCTCAGCTTGTGTAAAGTAGTATGATGTCACTGAAGTCAATGAAGTATATTTACAGTAGAGTGATTCATGATCTAAATAATCACACTATGAGAGTGGAGTACTATATATTATATAATTGTGTGTCAAACTATCTTGCTTCTAACAAACATTCGACTGTAAATACTTGATCATACTTGGTGAAAAAGTATTATAACTGTGCTACAATTACTCTTTTGAAATATTAGATTGTATATTTAAGTTTCCTCTAATTATTTTCAACAAAGCTGAAATGTTCCGAAGTGAGATAATTATGTGAACTGTGTCTTTTTCATTTATTTATGTTGTAAAGTGAATTCCTTTACGGTATTTCATTTGTTACAGAATCAACGATTCTGAACAAACTAGAAGAATGCTGATTACTTCAGCCACAGTCCTTAATCAGGTAAGAGGCAGCATCCTTTTCTACAACTGAGCTCTGCAAAAATTTTACTTTGATTTGATGACAAATCACACAGTTGTAATGCTACCCCTCCCTGGGATTCTAACATCAGTCGGTTTAAAATCAACAGCAACAAAAGCATGTTTTAATAAGGGGGATGTTGACATAATTGAATTGGGGAGGTTCTTTTTCTGTCTTCCTTACTTTTTTGGCCTACTAGCCCCCGTGTAAACTCTTTGCTTAGCAGGCAGTATCAAAGAAATGATTATGTTTAGACAGAGAGAATCTGTAACTAGGATTTTCTATGACAGACATCTTAAAAATAAATTAATTCAGGGAGCCCTAGCTATCAGATAACTATCAGGAAGTCAGGCCCGCTTTCTTTATTACTTAGATTGTAAGACCTCTGGGATAGGGACCCTCATTTTGTTCTGTTTTTGCAGCTCCAAGCACAATAAGCTCCTAATTGATGACCAGGACTTCTAGGCACTACAGTAATTAAAATAAATAATAATAATAAAACATCTATTGTCATGTGAAAACAGCGAATAAAGGACTGATTCCACTCTCAATAACATTGGTGACCATGTCTATAGAGCCATGTGTGGCTACAAAATTTGTATCTGCATCTGATACACGATCCACAAACATGATCCACAGATATAAATCGGATATCCACAGATTTGCAGGGCTCTACATGTCTACATTAAAGGGACTATACTGGCATAGTTACAGTGCCATAGCTATGCCAGCATAACCCCTCAGTGTAGACACAGACTATGCTGACAGATGTGTTTTTTCCATTGGTGTAGGAACAACACCTCCCTGAGTGACGGTAGCTAGGCTGATGGAAGCATTCTTCTGTGGACCTAGCTGCATACACTGGGGGTTAGGTCAACATAGCTACATTGCTCAGGGGTGTAGATTCTTCACACCCCTTACAGACTTAGCTATGTAAATCAAACTTTTAAGCAGAGACTAGAACCTAATATGCAGTAACTCAGCTGAAGTGAATGGAGTAAAGTGACAGCCAAATGAGGTCCTAAAAGATTGCTTCAAGCTTTCCGAATAAAATGCAATCACATAGGTAACAACAATACAAACTTATAAGTTCTATTGTAATGCACAAAATGCTCTTTTTTAAAAAATAGGTAAGGAGGCTCTGTTATATAAACATATTTTAGTTTGGTACAGAAAGAATTTATTAAACAGACCTATTTTCTACAGGTGAGCTTTCTATTATGTTTTACTTTCTGATGCAATTGAAAGATGATTCTTTCAACTTGTCCAATCCCTAGCTGTGCAAAGACATTTCTTATATGTTGGAAGTAATGCACAGTTGTTGTTTTCATAATAAAGGAATAAATATATAAAGATGCATTTTAATCATCTATGCTATACCTACTGGAGTGTTTAGCTGTAAGCATACAGACTGACTGTTTCATTCACCTTAAAAGATGATTAAACTAACATGAAAATATACCCAGTAAGTAGTTCACCCTTGTCAAGTAAGCACTATTGAGTAAGTAGCCTGCATTTTATTAGGATAAAATAAACCTTTGGAAACCTGGCTGAATGATTAAATTTGCATGCTCTCCCAGAATATACTATGATAGAGTAGGCTGGCTGAATCAGTGAAACTTCCCTTGGAAGCCTCTCAGTGATACCTTGATTTAGAAATATCTCAAAAAAAAAAAGGCTCCCTTTTCTTGTTTTTGCATTTTCTCTGTCATCTCTTTCCTGATTTTCCTAATTATTCTTTTAATTAATTTTAAGATTAGAGCACCAATTATGAGTACCTTCAGCTCCCCTGGACATCACTGGAGGAGGTAAGGTGAAACAACAGCAACTCCTACTTCCACAGGAGCTGCAAACACTCAGCATCTCTCATCACCAGACCCTAGGAGTTTCTGAACAAATTATATGTAGAGGGACCATGCCTCAAAAGAGGGGGGAAGACCAGAACAGCTGTAACACAAAAATGCTTGAGCTTGCAGTCCTTACTCAGCCACATGTGTCAGTGGCTCAATAGGAATTTAGCCTGAGTACGGTGCAGGACTGGCTCTCTGGAAATATAACTAGCCTTACTTCCTAACAGAAGCATGCAAAGGTCTCTGGTATGCTAATTATTCACTCTCACTTCTCCTTACTGGCAATCAGCAAGCTACAGGACACGGGGACCCAAGCATGAAAGTTCGGTATAGGATTAAAATGAATCCCTGCTCAGTGCTCTAGATAATGGTCATGTCAGAGCAGATCTTCTCTGTCACCTACATCTCCTAATCAAAGCATCTAAGGGGTAGAAATGTCAGTGGCAAGATCTACAGCATGAAAAGAACTCCATACACTTGAGCACGCGACTCAGAGCTGTACCGTACCAGGTCCTAGCGCCTAGCCGAGCTCCCTCTTCTTTAAGTGGGGAAAAAAGAAAAGGAGGACTTGTGGCACCTTAGAGACGAACAGATTTATTAGAGCATAAGCTTTCGTGAGCTGCAGCTCACTTCATCGGATGCTGTAGCTCACGAAAGCTTATGCTCTAATAAATGTGTTAGTCTCTAAGGTGCCACGAGTCCTCCTTTTTCTCTTTTGCGAATACAGACTAACACGGCTGCTGCTCTGAAACCTGTTTAAGTGGAAAGTTAGTCACGATTTTTCTGTCACGTTTGGGTTACGTCTAACCTCAGGGATCCTGCCCCGGCCACTGCCAGGCTTCTCGAGGACAACTGGCGACGGGGAGCTGACGGATGCATTTCACTCCCAGCGCCTGCAGAAGTTACCTGTAATTTGGCACCACCTTGAACATTGAACGTACTACTCCCGCCGCGTTCTGGCAAACTCCTTGCCCCACTAGCGGTGCTTTACTAAGGGCCTGGTCCCTAGAGACTGTTTTTATAGTCATGTTAAATCCATGTTTAGAAAAAGGAGACTGAGGCTAAGGGGGGGAGGGGGACACCGGTAGCTGCCCATCCTGGGTCCGGGGCGGGGGGGGGGGTGTCCCCTGTGGCTGCAGACTCTGAGAGTGAGGATAACGGGGCGTCTATCACCTGGGGCGTTCATAGTTAGGGCAGCCCTTTGCCCTCTCCCCTCTCTGGGAGCACATGCCGGTGGTGGGGTGGGTCAGGTTGAGGGGGAGGAGGGGAGCAGCCGTACCTTCTCTCCCCGTGGAGCACATAGGAGCTGCGGAAGAAGCCCAGCAGCTCGTTCTCGATCAGGGCGCTGTAGATGATCTTGAGGTTGTAACTTCTCTGCGCCTCCAGGCTGCGGTTGAGGACCACCACGAAGACTTGGTTCTGCGGGTAGAGGAAGAAGCTGGAGACGCGCACGGCGCCGGAGAGCTTGTCCTCGGCGACCTGGACGGCCTGGATGTGCACGCGGTGGGCGTGGAGCACGATGTAGCGGCTGGCGTTCAGGCACTCGAGCTGCACGTTCACCTCCCCGCAGAAGGTGAAGTTCTCCATGAAGGCGCTGAGCATCAGGTTATAGTGCAGGGGTCTCAGGTGCCGGGGCAGGCGCAACTGGGTCCAGGGCGGCGGTTGCCGGCGGCGCTGCCACTCCTCCTCCTCCTCCTCCTCCTCCTCCTCGCCCGGCGCCTCCTCTCGGCGGCCGGGAGGCTCCCCAGCGCCGTGGTTGAGCCGGGCCGCCCCCGGGAGGCTCCCGTTGCCGCTCGCCCGGGCCGGGCTGTCTGCGGCGGCCGCCGCCGTGCTGCACTCCTCGAAGCGCACGCTGAGCAGCACCGCGATCATGGTCACCACCAGCAGCGCCAGGATGGAGATGGCGAAGCCCAGCACCAGACGCTTGTGCACCGTGATGTGCCGCTCCGTGGTGCGGGGTCTCGCCCCCACCGCGTCCGCCCACTGGCCCGAGAGCCCCCTGCTGCCGTTCCGCAGGGCGGCGTCCTCCTCGATCATCATGGGGGTGAAGGACGCGCTCTTCTCCCGCTTCTGGTCCAGGGCCATCACAGCAGCGCCTCCCGCGGGGCCGCCGCCCCGCTGTGGGGCCAGGCAGGCATGGGAGGCAGCAGGGAGCCGGGACGGGGGGGGGGGGGGAACTGCCCGCCGGCGCTGCTGCTCCTCCTGCGGCGGTCACTTTCCGAGGAGCCACATCACACTTCTGGGAGTAGCCCCGGCCGGGGAAAGGCTCCTCTCAGTCCCCAGGAGGCTGGTGGGGGCGGGGCGGGGGGGCCCTGCCTGGTAGGGGGCGGGGCGGGGGGGGCCCCTGCCGCGGAGCCGCGCAGGGAGCGGGGCGGGCAGGCTCCGTGTGGCCGGGCGCAGCAGAGCCCAACTTGGGCTCCTCTTCGGGGCGCTGCTGGGCGCTTCACCACATGCCGCCGAGTGCGACTCCGGGCGCGGGGAGGGGAGAGGCGGGGGAGGCTCCCGCTCGCTCGCTCCCTCGCTCGCTCCGCCGCCGCTGCTCCCGGGAAACTCCCCCCCCTCCCCTCCCCTCCCCCGCTCAGTGCCCGCCGCCGAGCGTGCGCCCCGCACCCGAGCTGCCGCACGGGGTGGGGGGGGGGTCCCCGCCTGCCTCGCTCGGCGCTAGCGCCCGGGGGCACCCGCCGGCGGCCGCGGCTCCCCCTGCTGGTTCAGCTCCGCCTTGCCCTCTCCGGCAGCCGCTGGAAGCGCCTGGGGGGGGCTGTGGGACCGGACAGCGGCTCTGCCTCCCGCCCGCGTGTGGCGCGGCCGTGAGGGTCAAGTGCGGGGCTCGCTCTGCAAAGTCTCCTTTCCTGCGGCAGGTACAGCGCTTTCCCGCTTGGGTGGCATGAAGGCGGGGCCGGAGATCAACGCACCCGCACCCCACTGGCCGCTGTTGCTACGGCTGCTGTCCGTGACTGAGAGGGGGAGAAGAGTAAGAGAGGAGGCGTGCAGGCGCTGGGGGGAGCCCGCTTTAGCGGGCTTCCTCCGGGCTGGCGCATAAGACGCCCCCCGCCCCCTGGGAGGTCGCTGAGCTGCCTGCAAGAAGCGCCGTGAATTGCTTCAGTGGCAGGAACCTCTCTACCAACCCCGGCCCCGTTCCCCACCCGTGACTCAGCCTGTGTTTAACTAGTTTCGAGATATATATATATGCAGGTGGAAGGAGAGGGAAGCCTCCCGGGTGATAAACACCCCCTGGCACAGGCGGATCCAGTGATGATAGGATGTGGCGTGGGTCAGATTACAAATCCTCCCAGGCACAGGATTTCTGGGATTATATGTGCGCGAATATATCCCCTGCATAAATGTGGAACACGCACCATGTGTTTCATTTAAGATCTACTTCCTAAAGAGTTGCTGAGTGCAGCTTTGAAGGGCAATAGTTGTATCATGCTAACCTAGGGGCTGATCCTAAGAAACACTTAAGAAGGTGAGTAATTTTACTCAGGTGAGTATTTTTATTTAAACCAATAGGATTTGGCTGCTGAGTAAAATTATTCACATGTGTAAACGTTGGATGGAACCCCTAGGGAACAAACGACTGGAGTCGGAAGGCCCTGATCCTCAAAGGCAGTATTCAAGCTCCTAACTTAATATAAATACCTTAGAGGGCCTAAATCCTCAATTTAAGGAAAGTACTTAAGCAGGTGCTTACATCCATCCTTATTCAGGACAGCACCTAAGCACTTGCTGAAATTTAGACATGTTCTTAAATCCCAGTTTTACATTAGTTGGATTTAAGCATGTGCTTAAATGCTATCCTGAATAGGGATGCTTTCCAAACTCAGGAGCGAACATATTTCTAGGGATGGGCCCCTACCTGCAAAATTAAGGTGCAGATTTTGAACACACTGCCTCTGCTCCTCCCAACCCCCAAAAATATGTGTTATTTGGATCAGGCAGGTTGGTTCAGAACTTTGTCAACATAGGACCCATCTCCAAAAGTCAACTCCAGCTCTGGATTTGTATTCCAGACACCCCTTTTCTCTTCTTCACTCTGCATTGTTCGGGCAACTGTCTCTGTATTTCATAATCAAAGCTATTTAGGCCCAAATCCTGCAAAGAATTCCATATGTGTTAAACTTTACACACTAAATTGAATGGCAACTACTCACAGTACATAAAGTTAAGGATGTGTATAAATCTTCATGGGATTAGGGCCATATTTTCTATCCTGCAATAACGGATGGAAAAAGTAACTTTTTAAAAATTACTTACACTTTTAGAAATATACAAGTAGGGCAAATCTTTTATACAGAGGTCTGTGGAATGGGATATACTGGCCATTTTGCCTTCTGAAAGCATGGCTGGTCTGAATTTGTGCTAATCTGCTACCTGCTTTAGAATTGCTGTTATATGGAGTATAAATAGTTACCTGCTATCATTCAAGCCAATCAGAATTTAGAAAAAGAAAAAAATAAAGGCTCTGTCTGGAATGATCAAAGCCCTAGTTTTTATTTTACAATGCAGTGTTACATACTGCAACAGTACAAAATAGAATATAGAGTGAAATATGTACAAAAGTCACCTGTGAGTTGTGATTATATGTTCTAGTTGATCTGTCCTGAGTAAAATCTCAGTCCTAACTACAATTCCTCCATATTAATTGCGCTATTATCCAGCTACCTGTTCGGCAGAAAAACAAAAATCCTTTTAGTGGCTGTAAATAGGTTTCATTATATATTGACGGTATAAGTTTGAGGCATATAGTGGAAAACTGTTGCCCTGTGATTTGAAAAAAAGAATTGACACTGGGATAAAAAACCCAAAGCTGTAGGTTTAAAAATGTCAGTTTGTATATGTTTCATTAAACCCTTTAAAATGGACACAAAAGAAGTGTCTGGGTGCTTTTAAGTGTTTTGTATGTGGGCTGTCAATAACAGGCATCAGAGAGAAACACCATCTTCTGTACTATTTTTTTCCTGACATGTTTTCTAAGTTTACATGTTTGTTCCTGTCAGCAGCTCAGGGAGACATTCAAGCAAAGTCTTGTTTTAAGGGTATAGTTAGTCTGAAATAGAACTGAATTTTTTTTTGCTGTATTTTATAAGCTGCAAAGTTTTTTTAAAAAATAAAATACTATTTATGCAACTTAGAGCAGGGAAGGAGCTAAAATTTTATTGGTGAACATTTTTATGCAGGCTTCTCACAGAAGTAGCATGTTTGGTCTGAGACAGTTGGACTGTGTTTGGCAATCAATTCAACTATGCCAAATTTAGAGGGGAGTCTAAGGCAGTATAATATGGCATAAGATATTCTAGTATTTTAGCATGTAGTTTGTGTCTTTATGTCTGAGATTTTCAAAATCAACTATGGAATTCAGTCACATAACTAGGTTTGAAAATCTCAGGCCCCCTAAAACAGCGTGGGTCAATAGAAAAGGTGATGTGTAAAGGGTTAAGGACATGCCAGTAAGCAACTGTGGGGTCTAATTCCTTCTAAGAAAGGCTATATTAGTGTAAATAACAGGCAGAGTACAGGAAGAAGGTTTAAGTAGAAAGAGCTTAGCCTCCTTTAGATTCACTTCTGATGTTGGTCCAGTAACTCATGCAACACTCTAAGTGTCTTCAATCTCCCCTCAGATCCTCACAGATCTAATATATTGAATGACATATGTTAAAGAGGTTCTGCTAGCAGCTTCTCTAATAAGCAATTGAGGTGCCTGAATTATTCCATCATTCTAAAACCATACATTACCAGGTTAGCCATTTTCCATGTTCATAACTGTGGATCAGACACAGGTATTTTTAGCCAAACTCATAAGTTGTTAAAACCATCTGAAATTGGCAGGTCTCTGGCCATGTGTATATTACAGCACCTTGATGTAGAATAACATGAGTTTATATAGATGCATACCCTACAGAAAGCTCTTTATACAAATATTTTGCAAAGTCTTTGTTCTCTTATCCACAGTGGTAAGTGTAAGACTGCATTTTGTACATAATGTCTTTGAAATTCACAGTCAGCTTGTCAGATGTCTCTGTGACTTTGCTGGAAAAGATATCGGATCATGTCTCGCTTCTGCAGCAAAATCCTAATAATGACTCTCAGTTGTTCAAAACTTCCCTTAGGCCATCAACATCTTGTATGCAATCACATTTTATGAGCTATAGGATGAGATTTCAGTTACTTGTACAAAACAAGAGAACACGTTGCACACCTTAACCTAGTAAGTGTAGAGATGGTTCTCCCTAGACAACAAGTATGAGAAGAAACATGGATAAGCTTCAGATAATGCAGTTACCAATTCACTAGGTTATATTGTGTCCAGTGACTAGGGACCCCAATAAAGCTGGGGTATTTTTATATTAAGGTTCCAGTGACACAAAATCAACACTCTGTATTCAGACTGGTACTTTATAGTCTTAGCAGTAAGGCTCTGTAAATAAGCAACCTTACTGTATATCTTGCAGTTGGGTACAGTTTATTCATGGAACTGAACTTATCCAAACAGAGGATAAGAACATTATAACTTTCAGAAGACATGTAGAACTTTTTCTACTTTGAGGCCTGAGTGATCAATGCTTCATTCACTTGTGTACATAAAAGATTTACGAACAAATTTTGTCTGACCGTTGAACAAATCTGCAGGAGTGGCAGGGCTCAAGGACCCTCCCCCATTTGCCTCCTGTGCAGTGATTGGGGACAACTGCAGTCCTTGAACTCATATAAGTAAGGACTACAGGGCTAGCCGGCCCAAAGTGACCAGGGAGGAGGCAGAGGTCCGCCAATCCCTCCACTAGCTGAACCAGCCAGTCACAGAGGCAAGCACATACTGTACATTTGTAAGAGATAGGTATGCGAGGAGAAGTACGACCAAAAGTCTACGCTACTTGCAACTCCTAGTGCCTTGTGTTTAAGAGGTACAATAAAGCTCTTAACTGATAGAGCATCTGCTAACATTTCTGTCATGAATAGTATGTAAATTTGATTTATAATGTATTTTAATTGCAAATTTATTTTTGGCAAATGTATTTGTTATACCTATAATTGTTCATGAACTGAGAGTCCCCCAACACAACCCTGCAGGTATGGGTGCCCTAGGGACTCTACAGTATCTGGGGTAGTTGTCTGTTCATTTCCTGCACGGGGAGCTGTGGAGAGGGAGGCATTAAGAGCCCTTTTTGCCAGCTTTACAGCTGCTGGGGACTCCCACAGGAGGGCTATCCCCAAAAGGGGAGGTTTCTGTTTCGTTGGAGCTGGCAGAGTGGTGCAAAGGGAGTAGATTGGGGCAGAGGTACTGCCCCTATGCAGTCGTATTTTTTCACAAGACATTTTCAGTGACATTCCAGATCTAATATGTGATGCTGATAAATATACCTTCTGCTTTATTTTCAGGAGTTATTGCGAAGAAAAATATTGGAGGAAATCATTCCCACTAAAAATCCAAGCAGCCACAATGCTAGATTATAACAGAAAATGTCTCTCATCATCCACTTTAAATGTTAACCCCATGCACCCAAAGTCACAGTAATGACCAAATCCTGCTCGTGTGACTTATAGAACTAATCCCATTTACTTCAGGGAAACTACCTACTTGATTAAGGTGAGTGAGATTTGGCCCTAAGCAATATTTTGTTTTGTTGTTTTGAAATAGGGATGACTAGATGACTACGTACAACCACATCTTGCCTTAGCTTTACTCTGCCACTTACAAAGTAACAAACAAAAGCGGAAAGAGCACTGTGTTGTGTTATGTTTTAGATAAATACAGACCTACACGGTGACTAGTTCGTAGTTCTATTGGGACAGACAGGATTAGTAGGTACTGCTCTGTTCCCTCTCTCCTTTCCCCTTATTTTCTTTTTCTTGTGTCTTCTCTTTCTTTGAGTTTCTTCTGGAGTTGCAAGAAACTCTATTTAAAATGCTGTCTGAGTAGTCCTCACATTGGAGCGTGTCTGAGAAGCCACATATTGCCTATGTTACTGCATGGACACACAGATCTGGTCACTGACCCTCTGCTGATGTCTTATGATCAGGTAGGACATTGAAATTGAGGCATCAGAAGTATCATCACATTGTACAGTTGACCTTAGTTTCTTTGCTTATTTCAGTCCTATTAAGCTAAAATGCCTTGCATTTTGCTCTTGTTAAAAGCCAAATCTCCTGGTCTGAAGTTTTTGGATGAAACACACATCTACAGTATAATGTGAATCAAATAATACTTCAATTATCCAGTCTGTGACTGTCTGGTCATGGACTGGTGGCAGTCACATGGTCGTCCATGATTAACCTGGCTGCCCCAGATCAGTAATAACCCTGAAGAGCTCTTAGATGCATGAAATAACGCCAAGCAGTGTGGACATGGACGCTCGGCTCTCTTAGAATATTGTTGTTGTTGTTATCCAAATCAGATTGTGAAAATAAGTTATTCCCTCCATATGTTGTGTTTCACATCTATACATGTTTATTCAGCCAAAATTGATTATTCTCTCTTTCTATCATTCATTTATTTTTATTTATTTTTCCCATTTAATTAGCTACCTAAGAAGATTAAACAAATATGTTTATTGTCTAGTGGTGAGTTTTATTTAAAGCATATTTTAAACAAAGTATGGCTTGCTTACCATAAAGCTTATTTTAAACAAAGTATCTTAGATTTTTTTTAAACTATGAGCCATTTGTTTTTACTTTTTGTTTACACAAGTTCAATAATAATGTTAGTTGCAATGTGCCAAGCATAATATAACATAATGCTGTTTGTTTCTCTCAGTGAATAATTACATTTAAACCTAGTTAATCATAATCAATTAGAAATAAGCAAGTTAGTCTTGGAGGACAGAGAGAGAAAAATTGTGGATATTTCATTCTGTTTTAGGAACACAGGAATTGTTATACCAGATTAGACTGGTGGTCCAGCTAGTGCAGCATTCTGTCTCAGACAGAACCCAGTATGAGATGTTTCACAAGAAGGTGCAAGGAACCCCTACAGGTTTATATTCCTTATGAAATTTTTTTTTTAATCCTTTTTTTGTAATCCTTTTTTTGTAACTGGATAATCTCATTATCTACATACATTTCTAATCTTTTTTCAAATGTAGTAAACTCCTAGGCTGCCTGCTATCTTGTAACAATGTATTCCATAGATTAATGGTGTGTTATATTTTTTTTAAAAATAAGTATTTATTTTTATCTGTTTTTAATTTACTGATTTTCAGTTTTATTGACTATCATATTTCCTTTGCTATTAAAGAGGGAAAAATAAAGCTTCTGATTTACCTTCTCTATACCATTCACTGTTTTGTACGCTTCCATCATCTTCCCTCTAATTCATCTCCCTACATTTAAAGAGTCCTAATCTTTTAAATCTCTTCCTATATGGAAGCCTCTCCTTCTCCTTAATCATTTTCGTGGCCCATCTGAGCATCCCTTCTGTGTCTGTTACATCTGTTTTCACACCACATCTGGTAGTAAAAATGTATAGATTCCTACAATTATTGTAATAATGCCTTTTTATACAATTTGGGCTTCAGCTTCCATGCTTACCTAAATTTGTTTTACTTTAGAAATACTGATGTACAAGAGTTGTGGATTTGTAATTTATCAAAATGTCCCATTCATACAAAATAGCTTTAATCCTCTTTTATTTTTAAAAGGAATAGTTACCAGAAAGTTTAGAATAAAGAGAGATACTTCATTACAGCCTTAGAATGGATTTAGAGACAGATGATCTTTAAAATAATCAATAAACAAAAGTTAAGTACCCAATTCTCTTGCAGCTCTTAATCAGGCAAGCGTTCCCTGTGTAAGGATTGTGGCTTCAGTTCAGCAAAGTACTTAAGCACATGCTTAAGTTTATCCCCGTTCAGGACAGTATGGAAGCATATGCTTAAATTTAGATATATGCTGAATAGGGGTGGACCTGAGCCTGTGCCTCTAGTGCTTTGGCTGAATTGGAACCTGAATGATCAGACCCTTATTCAGGACCCTGGGAAAGGGGATTGTATCTGTGTTTGCTTTCATATAAAGTGAATAATTCAAACCAGAAGAGGAAAGTCATTTAACATAGAATACTGGGGTCTTTCATGGCAGTCACATGGATTGTCTTAGGTGGTTTGTGGCATCTCCTGGGACACTTTCGTGAGAAGTATAGCAACCTGATGCTTCTCACAAGCTGATGGGCTGACCAGCATTTGCCATCTCTCAAAGAACGGGTGATGTGCACATTTTTAATGTCTTTAGATTGCACAATTACATAGTCCAGCATGTGCCACTGTTTTGACCTGGGTTGCATCCATGTTGTCTTATATTTGTTGGCCTTTTGGATGACTGTATGGGTAATGGTGAGATTGAACTCGGCACACTTGGAGAGAAGTAATTGCCCATTGGAGTGTGACCTTCCAATGCCATGATAGCCTAGCAACCTGCTCCACATGTCACCGTTGGCTCCCACACAAGCATTAAAGTCTCCAAGGACAAAGAGTTTGTCCTGGTGTGGCACTTCATAAAATACCTCCTTGACTTCATCTGTATGAGACATTGTCACCCCATAGGCACTGATGATGGTGGCAAACTGGACTCTGGACAAGTGTATGTAGAGCACCATAACTTGATCATTGACTCCCTTGATGAGCAAGTCAAGCTTGCAGGCAGTGTCAGACTATATGATGAACACTACCCCAGACTGTCTTGGCTCGTCCTTGATCTTGTCAATCCAGTAATAGGAGTGGCCTGCTCCCACCTCCTTAAGGTGGGACTCATCAGCAAGTCTGGTTTCACTGAAGGCAGCAACGTCTATGTTATACCTCATCCGTGGTGTATTTGCCAATAAGGGCTGTTCTTCATTCCGGACTTTGGTCATGGTCAAGAAAAGTTCTGACATTCCATGATCCAAATGTCAGTCTGTGAATCTTTGTTTTATTTTGACTGCTTAGTTGGATGACCAGCCAGGAGCAATAGCCTGACAGGTACGGAAAGGACAGGCTGTGATCCGGGTTCCTTTTCAGTCCCTTCCCCCCCACCCTCGACTGGGGAGAGCAACACTGCACCTAAAAAGGCCTGCTCTGTCACCTCAGGAGAATGTGGGCTCTATATCTGCTGTGGTCTGTGGAGAACAACCAACACCATAAGGCCCCCTGTGTGCAGAGTTGTGATGAAGGACTGCCAGCATCATCCTCTGCCTGTCCCTGACACCACCTCCCCATCTCCACAGGACTCTGGTAAGTTGATTGGGTTAAATGAGTAGAATGAATTGACTGAACAACCTGCATGATGAATGGATTTAAGCCTTTCCCACTCTCTTTTCCAGCTGCTGCTGCGCTGGTGCAATGGATGCCACAAACATAGCAGCTAACACGGGCGCATGATTTGTATTTGAAGTTGAAAATACTAGTAATCGGTTAAAAAAAAAAAGTTTTATGTTTCCAGTGATAAATTTTATTAGCACATCATCAGCATTAAACAATAATATAGTATCAATTTATAAAATGTAATAACTATGTAACTGACCATAACTTACAGATGTAGGGCCCTATTTTGACAGCTTTCTACACATGGGATCCTACTGACTTCACTGATGATTTTGCAAACAGAGGGTCCTGCTAGTGATGCTTGATTAAACATCAAATGATAAAATGTACACTAATACATTATTATATAGGTCCCACACCACATCATCAGGTATTCTATATATACCACTAATCTTATAGAATCACTATTTCAGAATCATTTTAAAAGGTTTTTTTTTAAATGTATTGGTATAATTTTAGCATCCCTCTGCCTGTAATGGCTGGCATCCTTGGTAGTACTATGTGTCCATCAATGTAAGTCTCACAGGGAGCGAAAAATTATAACTAGACAACTTTAGAAGCCTCTGGAAGTTACCTAACATAGATTTTCTTTATTTAAAAATGTTACAACTTTAAGGTCTGAGATCTCAGGACCAGTCAAGACTGGAAGCAAATGCTATATTTCCTGCTGGGAAACTGTTAATCTGCCCTCCTATTTCTAGCTCTGAGCTCAATAGGAGGGTCATTTTCAGATCGATGAAATCCTGTTCCTGTAAAGTTAATGTCAAAACTCTCTTTGACTCCAATGGCAAAATTCCCATTGAGTTGTAAGGGTCCAGAATTGAATTCCCTAAGTCTACAACATTCTTGATTAAATATCTGTACAATTTATAAATGGATTATATTATTTTAGAAGAGTAAAATAATAAAGATGATTTTACATACTAGAAGTGAAATAAATGACCAATCCAAATAGTCTTATATAAATAATATTTAGATAATCGGGAGATAAATAAATGCACAAATTTAGTGTATCAAAAATGATTATTTTTAAAGAAAGTTTAAGCCTTTTTTTTACTCATTTGAATTACTTTATTTCTTAGAGCAGAAAATAAATTAATTAACTACTGTTTGATCACAATTATCATATCTGAGATTCTGGAATTATGATTAGTAAATTACCTAGATCTTTCTCATTTTCTTTAAAACTTAACTTTTGAGTTGGTGTTTGGGGCAAATGAACCATTTTTGCAATTATGTAGGATTTTCACAAAATAAAATTTAATTGACAATGAAGGAAGCATGCTTCTAATTAACATAATATTGATTCAGCATATGGCATGCTGGCTTTGGTTTTCACATTTTATTAGGAAAATTGTCACTTTTCTCTTTAGTGCCACCTTGTGGGTCAACCAGTAATAAAAAAGCATGCAAGTCTCTCATGCTATTTTAGATCTGTGACATTTTCACAAAACATATAGCAGGCTCTCTGGAGTTCAGAAATTTCAGTATTTTACAAGGGGAAAAAAACAAGGTACACAAAAATATTTGCTATGTATTTATAATAGCTATGAAATAAAATTGAATGATTTCTCTGAGATTGGAAGTAATAGGATCTACATAAAAATCAGTGCTGATTTTCAGGCTAATCATCAAACTTATCTTGGAAAACGTAAGTGGCAAACATAAGATTGTGTGAATCTTACCATAAGAAAAATGCTGCCAAATCTTCTTAATGCCATCACTTATGCACCAACCTACCCTGAGAAGTGCAGTTGGGTGATTATAAATTTGGTCTAATCCTAGTTTCAGAAAATATATCAGATTAAGTACTGGAAGAAATTTACTTGTAAAAATTATGTTGAGATCATTTTTGAATTCAACTGATGGTAATTTAGCAAACATTTCTAAAAAAATAAAAAATTTAAAGTGCCAAAGGACAGATGAATCATATATAAACTTCAAATCTAGACTTACTTGGAGAATCACTGGAATGCTTTGCTCTGAAATACACACCTAATATTTTGGTTAACATCAAACCTTAAAGAACTGAATATACTTGTCTGTGATACAGTCCTGTGGGGAACTGAAGACAAGTAAAACTTTGTTCCGATCCCTTTGTTGTGAAAATCAGAGAATTTTTCAGATGTTTATAAATTTTAAGTAACCATTTTTATTACTCTTGTTAATGCCAGCAGTTTAGTTTTGGAGTTCTGTTGCCAGGATTCTCATTGTATCTTGTAAACCACCAAACAAGATCATTTTTCTTAATATTTATTAAGCACACAAAGTAAAAGCAAGAGGGAAAATAATTAAAACTTAAAATGAAGCGTTACTTGTTTTTTTTAAGAGTGGTAGCCGTGTTAGTCTGTATCAGCAAAAAGAACAAGGAGTACTTGTGGCACCTTAGAGACTAACAAATTTATTTGGGCATAAGCTTTCATGGACTAAAACCCACTTCATTGGATGCATGCAGTGGAAAATAGAGTAGGAAGATATACATACACAGAGAACATGAAAAACTGGGTGTTGCCATACCAGCTATAACTGGACTAATTAACTAAGGTGGGCTATTATCAGCAGGAGGAAAAAATTTTTTGTAGTGATAATCAGGCTGGCCCATTTCCAACAGTTGACAAGAAGGTGTGAGTAACAGTAGGGGAAGAATTAGCATGGGAAATAGTTTTTACTTTGTGTAATGACCCATCCACTCTCAGTCTTTATTCAAGCCTCATTTAATAGTGTCCAGTTTGAAAATTAATTCCACTTCTGCAGTTTCTCGTTGGAGTCTGGTTTTGAAGTCTTTTTGTTGGAGTACTGCGACTTTTAGGTTTGTAATTGAGTGACCAGGGAGGTTGAAGTGTTCTCCGACTGGTTTTTGAATGTTATAATTCTTGATGTCTGATTTGTGTCCATTTATTCTTTTGCATATTCTTTTGATCTCATTATAGTTGGTGTGACAACACCCATTTTTTCATGTTCTCTGTGTATATATCTCTTTCTACTGTATTTTCCACTGCATGCATCCGATGAAGTGGGTTTTAGCCCATGAAAGCTTATGCCCAAATAAATTTGTTAGTTTCTAAGGTGCCACAAGTACTCCTTGTTCTTTTTGTTTTTTTAACTAACTCCTTTGTGTTCTCTCTCTTTGTAAACAGTCTTTTAAAGGGTGAAATATCTTCCTTGAAAATGTCTTAAACTGCATCAGCAGTTATTGCTGGGAAAGAGAGAGAGCCCATTTTAAATGGTAGCTCTTAGGTTGTGTTGTTAAAGTTTGATACTGTACTCAAGACAAATGCACACAGATGGGGAGAGGGGGAACTCAAGATAGGGGAAAGTGCAGCTTTTGATTCTTACAGTTTAGTAGGCGCTGAATTTTCATTTTGCAGGTGGATGCCCCACACCAGTTCTGCCCCCTCCCCCGAAACCTCCTCCCCTCAGCACCTCCCCCCCCACTGGCTCCTTTCTGCCCCCTCCTGCCTTAAGGGCAGTGAGGGGAGGAGGGAGCAGAGAGGAGTGAGTGCGGGGGCAAGCCCCGATCAACAGCTGATCTGCAGGGTAGCTACTGAAGAGCTGCTGGAAGCTTAGGGCCAGCTGCTGAACAGCTGATTGCCAGCTAGCCCCAGGGCCACGGAAGCAGCAACCAAGGCAAGCCCTTTGCGTGCTGAGCAACCCCTATTTTTTCTCCATGGGTGCTTTAGCCTCTGAGCACCCATGGAGTCGGCACGTATGGTTGGAACTGGAAGAGCTGGGGCACAGCACACAAACCAAGGTAGAAAGGATGGTCTAGTGGAGAAGACACCTGTCTGGGCTACAAATCCCAGTTGAACCACAGACTTCCCTGTCTGATATTGGGAAAATCACTCCATCTACCCTGTACCTCTGTTCCCCACCTGTTAAAAGGCAATGGCACTTCCTTTCTAACAGGGGTCTTGGGGGAATAAAATCCATTAATAATTGTGAGATATTCAGATACTATGATGATTACGACCAGCACTCAAGTCATGCCAGAAGGCCATTCTGGAAGTTTTTAGGGAGCCGGAACAGCACTCTGGTATCTCTGCTAATTCTACCCACTTCCTAGCCCTCTTGTGTAGGGCCCTCATGCTAGTGTCCAGTGAGGGGAGCCAGTCCTGGGCCAGGCGGCCCCTTTCCCTTCCCAGCTATAGGGTGTCCTCCAAGCCAACAGGTGCCAGTGCTGGTCCTGAGCATGGGGCACTTGATAATGGTTCAGTGTGGAGGTAGCCCAGGATAATGCAGCTGGGTCCAGACCTCGGCGCATGGGGGCTGGAGTTGCAGAGCATCTAGAGTGGAGCCAGAGGCTAGCGATGTCAGGAGCTGGGAAGCAGAGCTGGGCAGACAGTAGAGCCCATCCCACTCACCAGATAAAAGTAGGGGGGAAGTGTGGACAGGATGGGCTTTGTGGGAAATCACCCCATGTGCTCCCCTGGACTTCTGCCAACTCCCCCACTGCCCCACCTTCCTCCCAACTCCCCTCCGTTCCCTCTCAGGGCTTCCCACTGCCCCTCCCCCAAGTATGCACTTCAGTCCCCCCATTCAGAGTGATTTTACACTACCTTTGAGGTTTTGGCACTTCTTATTTTAGGACACAAGGACTGATTAGGACCATGTAAATACTGTACTGAGAGGATATAACTAGCCACTCCTAGCATTTGTAAGAATTGTTTTGAGCTTGACAAACTGATCATAGCAAAGTGTTGCAAGGTTAAGCTTGTGCTGACTAGACAGAAGGCAAATGGAGAAATAAGGGAGAAGTAGGTGGAATAAGATCGGGATGAAAAGTGACACACAAGGAGGAATATAGGTGGAATCATAGATTCACATCTCATTCATTGCTCCGGACACAGGCATGAAGATACAGATATCTTGTCTTCCCCTCCTTCTCTGGTCAGAACATCTATGAAGTTCAGGTGGTGAAATATTTAAACTTTATTGTAATTTAATCATATTATGTTATATATAAAAATGACAAAATGAAAATGAACTGTTTTGTCTTATTGAAAGAAATATTTCAATAATTACATGCTGATATTGATGAAATCAAAACTTTCCAATTAAATATTTCAATTTCATAGAATTAGCATTTTCTGATGGAAAACTGTTCCATCAGAAATGTTTTGACAGTTCTAATTATGATTCAATCTTTAATTACATAAATACAGACTGTTTTTTTCACAGGGCTCATTCCTCATTCAGTGCACAAGATGGACAGTGCTCACTCAATGAGCAGCAATTTGATATTTTGTTTATCCTCATTGTTCAATGGGTGGCCCCATGCGCTATTTACTGTGTACTGTTCAAACTGTGCTCTGAAGACAGAATTAGAGATTTCCCAGTGGGCTGTTGTATGGTGTTCATTGCTATAGTATCTGACTGCTTCACAAGTATTAGTTAAATTATCTTCATTACACATCTATGAGAAGGGATGGTATTGTCCTGCATATGCAGAACTGAGGCACAGAGAAATTAAGGTCAAAATGTACACAATTTTGGGTGCCGAATTTGAGATACTTTAGCCTCTGATTTTTGAGAGTACTTAAAATTATAAAGCAGTTTATGTTCAAAGCACTTCAATTGCAATTGTGCGTGCTAAGCCCTTCTACAAATCAAGCCCCAGGTCTCAAGTTGGCCCCCGGATGCTAGTGGCCATCTGATTTTTCCAGCATTACATAGGTACTTTGTGTCAAATGCAGAAATAGTATCCAATTCCCCAAAGTGGCTTTCAACTGCCTTAGCCATGAGACCGTCCTTTCTCTTTCTGCAGTCCCCTGCCTCATTCACAACACACCTTCCAAAGTCTGAAACAAATGAGCCAAGGGTCCTTCAGAAAACAACCCCCTTTACTATACAACCCTGATTCATCCTTAGAGCAGTTCCATCCTATGTGCTGAATGAAGCAGGGGTCCTGTGGAAAAAATAATATGTGATCATGTAATTAAAGACTGTGTCATAATTAGAGCTGGTTGGAAATTTTCCAACAGAACAGTTTTCTGTGGGAAAATGCTGATTCAACAGAATCAGAACATCCCACCACAAGAAAATGTTGATTCCATCAGAACATCTAATAGCAGGCAGGCTGGCAGGCCTGGTTTCCTGTCAGCCTATCTACTTCCCAGCTGCCCACCTAGTATGCTCCTCAAGCTCCCTCTCTTCTTGGGTGGTTGGCTCCCCAAATAGCTGGCCTCCCTGGCTGCCCATCTCACAGGCAGGCAGGTTAATGGGTTGGCCATCCAGTAGCATAGCTGGGGGGGAGCGGGGCAGTGGCCGCTCCCCCACCGAGCAGAAGTGGCACCTTTTTAATTATTTGGCACCTTTTAAATTTTTACTCACCTGGCGGCGCTCCGGATCTTCGGCAGCAAGTCAGGGGGAGCGGAGATAAAAAAAGATGCCACTCCCTGGTACTCACCCAGCAGCGCTCTGGGTCTTCAGCAGCACTTCGGCATTGGGTCCTTCACTCGCTCTGGTCTTCAGCAGCATTGCGGTGGTGGTGTGGGTGGAGGGACCTTCAATGCCTATCTCCACTCCCCCTGTTTTTTCCACCTGGCTACGTGACTGTGGCCATCTCCCTGCGTGGCTGGGTCTCCAGGGCGCCAACCATCCAGGTTGCATGTCTTTACAGATGGCCCGCACCCTGGACTGCCCAGCTACCTTTTCTTTCTGATTTGGAATTAAATTTGTTTTGGAAATGCTAAATTTTCCACAGCACAGAAATTCCAGTTCCTGCTTAGTGCTAATCAAAAGGCATGTGCACAAGGGAGCCAATTTCAGTTTGCACAGGCAACCATAATTCTGGCATTTCCCAACCTGAATGCTGGACTTTGCAACTTTAATGTTCTTTATTCATAGGGTATTTTGTGTGCATAATGACAGGTTTCAGAGTGGTAGCAGTGTTAGTCTGTATCAGCAAAAACAACAAGGAGTCCTTGTGGCACCTTAGAGATTAACAAATTTATTTGGGCATAAGCTTTCGTGGGCTAAAACCTACTTCATCAGATATATGGAGTGGAAAATACATTAGCAGGTATATATACACAGTACATGAAAAGATAGGAGTTGCCTTATCAAGTGGGGGGTCAGTGCCAGGGCCGGCTCTAGCATTTTTGCCACCCCAAGCAAAAAAGTTTTTGGCCACCCCCACTTCCCCCCGCTCCGTCCCAACTCCGCCCCTTCCCAACCCCTTCCCCATATCCCCGGCCACGCCTCCTCCCCCTATTGCTTCCTGCAGTTCCCCCCCCCGCAACCCCCCGCCCTAGCTCACCTCCGCTCCGCCTGCTCCCCTTAACACGCCGCCGCTCCGCTTCTCTCCCCTCCCTCTCAGGCAAGGGAGAGGCAGCGTGTTCAGGGGAGAAGGCGAGCGGAGGTGAATGAGGGGGGAGGGAGGGCAGGAAGTAACGGGGGGGTAGAGGAACCGCTCCCCACCCCAGCTCACCTCTGCTCCACCACCATCACCTACCCCAAGCGCACCGCAAGCCTGGGAGGGAGGGGGAGAAGCAGAGCAGTGGCGGCACGCTCAGGGGAGGAGGCGGGGGCACATTTCTAGAGGCGGCATGGCTGGCGCCGGAATGCCACCCCTAGAAATGTGCTGCTCTAACACCTGCTTGTTTTGCTGGTGCCTAGAGCCGGCCCTGGTCAGTGCTAATGAGACAATTCAATTAACAGTAGAATATCAAGGAAGGAAAAAATCATTTTTATAGTGGTAATGAGGGTGGCCCATTTCAAACAGACAAACAGTGCATAATGTCCTAGGTTCTAAAAAAAGCAAACTGAAAATAACAGAAATTCCATCATATAGCATCATATTGCCACCCACATGGGTTGTCAGCAACATTGGAACCTTTAGATCCACAGTACAGACCTATGCTACTTGATCAACTGCGTAACTGATAACAGTAGAAGGGTGCCATCCCATTGACCAGCACCAAACAGACATGAGATACATCCTTCAACAGAGGAATGGTGAGATTCAGGAATATTGGGATTCATTTCTGGTTCTGGAAGGGAGTGTGCGCTGTTTGGAAAATACCCTTCTGCCCCTGCTCTCCTGAAGCCTGACCCTTTCTACCCCATCCACTCCAGCTTGTCCTTGTTCCAGTCCGCTCCCCACCAGTTTCTCATCTGAATCCTTCTCCACTCCTCAGACTTCTCATCCCAGTCACCATCTCCTTGCCCAGACAGTCCTAGTCTCCCCTGCTGGCTCTATCTCCAAGTCCCAGTCTCCACCCCCTCAGGTCCTCATCCAATTTCAGTCTCTCCCATCCCCCATTGTCAGCCTGTTCCCCACCTCTGTTTAGGCTCCTACAGCTCCTAATCTCCTTGCCCTGCCAGTCATAGTCTCTCCTAGCTCCCAGTGCAAGCTCTTTCTCCAGCCAGTTCCAGTCTCCTCCCGCAGCTCCAAGTCCAAATCCATCCCCAACTCTATCAGGCACCATGCCCCAATCTACTCTCTCCTCTGCCCCACCTCTGCGCACCCCAGGTGCAGCTGTTGTCCCCTCTGCATATGAATCAGGCTATTTTCTCCTCCACAGTGCCTTGGAGCCAGCAGGGTAGGCACTGTAAGTACAGGAAAGACAGGCTTCCTGATCTCAATTCATGTGCCTCGTACCACATTGGCCCTCAGCAGTGTGGGCAACAATTGTAGGGAAATTCCTGCTTGGGCCCTGCAGCCCTGGCCTGGAGCAGGCTCAGGGCAGACAGAATTTTCAAAAAATGTAGCTGCCATACTCTAACAAGTCTCTGCTTAGTATGTGTGAACTGAGATTTATCAAAGGCATGTAACTTGCCCAAATTTGGAAGTTTCACCAAGTTCCCCACACACAGCAAAAGGCACCTCCTTGACACTAGGAGGGCAGCAGATTCTTTGTAAAATAGAGGTAAGATTTTTTTTTAAACAAAGTCAAAAAAATGTATTTTTCCCTAATCTTGTTCTGAGAAATGGCTGAACCATTTTTGCCGAAACTTAAAAATAAACATAAAAATAAAATCAGCCCTCAGGTAGATACCTGGCATGGAAAATTTCAGGGTGAATGGTGAAAATTTGACAAAGTTATAAGCAACTGTGTATAATAACAACAATAAATAGCAATATATAATAATGCCATCCTGAATGAGCAGTCAGACTTGAACTCCCCTTAAAACTGAAGTTGAAGGTCATGACAAGACATTTATAGGGTAGTTCTTCCAAAATTTGCAGTAAGATCTCAGGTTTGACCTATGACCCATCAAAAGGTTTAATGATCTGCATACAGGTAAAATGCAACCACTCAACCATACTTTTTTTTAGGTTTGCTGGAATGCATTGCAGTAATAGACAGATTATACATAGGCAGAATATGCCTCTCAATTTTAAGCCACTCTCACAATTAAACCTTCTCAAAAATTACATTTAAGGCTGAAAGATCAAGTGCAAAGTCTCATCTCAATGAACAATTTTTGTTGGATTCATTTAGGAATTGAAGGTTGTGTCATGTGCCACTGCAAAGATAATTTTTCCTAGATTATAAATAATGTCTGGAATTTGACTCTGCTGCCACAAGGAAATAATGATTTTTAGACAGGTAATAAACTGACACACTAGAGATTGTTGTTTTTTTGGTAGCCTTGCAAAAACTTCATTGTTTTAAAAAGAGTGACATCAAATAGCAGAACTTAATTAATAGCAAACAGGTATTTAAACTGAGTATACCTCTTACCCTTCAGAGAGATAGCATCTTTAGTATTCTTTGTAATATCTTAAGTTAAGGTGTAACAAACAAAGGATCATTGTAGATGAACCAATGTAAAAATTTGTAAACTCAGTAAGCAATGGCTATTAATGTTCTCTTTAGTCTTCCAGGCAGAAAATCAAAGCTATTTAAACTAAAAGATGTGTTTAAAATCAATGTATGTTGATAAGGTGCACACATTAACAGTAATGTTTGCAAACACTCTTTAACATATGTATACAATCTTTTCTTATGGGATATATAGTCACATTAGCTGGAACCATAGAAGACTAAGGTTTTTTTCTTTTTCTTTAATTTGCTATTAATTTTTTAAATGCTTAAAAGTTGAAAGTCTAGTGCAGGATCTAGGCACTCAGATACTACAGTGGTAAGGGCATTAAAACTCCTCAGATAGGTAGTGTAGGAAGTGATTGACTAAATCTGTGTATTTAATATGCAAACTAAACTCATGCAGGCGACACTAGAAATTCAGTATTATGTAAGGAATTTAAAAAAAAAAAAAACTTTGTGGGATTTTTTTAACTTCCATTCAGATCATCTGTAATTGTGCCCTTTTGTATACAGAATATGGGCTGTCAGGCTGGGGTTTTCAAGGCCAACTGAGAGTTTTAGCTACAAAACTTCCACTCATTTCAGCTGGGTTTTTGTGGCTAAATCTCCTATTTGACTTTGAAAATCTCAACCTCAGTATTTATCCCGTTTACTTGTTGTTTATGCCTTATCAAGTTACAAAAATCCCTAGACCATGACTCGTAATCAATTCCACTCTGCAGAGGCCACACACTCTTTCACAGCAGAGCAGTTCTCCCCAGACCATTCTATCCAAGGTATCCTGGAAGAGATTAATGTAAAATGGGGTGGCTTTCAGCACACCAATAAGACAATGATTTAGAAAGTAGAATCTTAAATATTTTGAGTCTCTGGCCTGAAGAGTCACTTTGATAGAATCATAACAAAGAAGATGTATACAGAGCAAGATTCCTGACTCAACGAATATTGAAAACTCTGTTGGCTACTAACAATACAGTATGTAATAATAGAACAAAAACAAAGGACATTAGACTGCTGCAACTCTCCACAACAGTAGGACTCCATCAGTTTTTTTGGAAGGCTGAGACCTCCCAAGATGTTGAAAAGCTGAATGTGTCAGACAACCCTATTTACAGAAAGGGCTGATTTTGCATTTTTTACGTGGGCTAAAGTACTATCAACTTCAATGAAAATTTTGCCGGAATAGGAACCATTAGATTGGGTTTAGAAAAAGCCTATACTGTATAACCAGAAGATTTCACTCCAAGAAAACAAGAAAAAGATTTATTTATCCACAGTCTTATGCAGGCACACATTACTATAATATCTGAGATACAGAAGTATTTTCTAAGAGGAATTTAAGAGAAATGAAGTGGATTCTGATGTCATCAAGAAAACTTTAAGGATTTTGCTTCTGAGAAAACCAAGAATGTTCTGTCTCTTTCCCACCTGAGCTCAGGTAGGCAAGCCAAGCACATTTAAAAATGGGGTTTGACAGGAAGGTTGAATCAGCCATACTCTTCATGGCTAAGCTCCTAATGAGGTATAGAAAAAAAGGGACATTCCTGTTTTGAATCCAGGTGAGCCAAAAGACTCCTTTAGAGAAAATAAGGGGGGATGCTCAATAAAGCATGAAAACATGAATCGTTAATGTCAGACATTTATATGCCAAAGATAGAGACACAGTGGGAATGTCACAGCCTCAAACAATGCCATGTCTAATGCAAGCCACAAAGGTTGTGGTTTATTATATTATCTTCTTTTAGTGCACACCAAGTCTGCAGACAAACTTAATAGTTCTAATCTAACAAGTGTTTTATCCCATGAAGATTACGGAAAATAGATTCTTACTCAATAGAAATTCAGTAAGGAAATAATGTAAAAGCTATTTTCAGAGCCAGAATATCACCAATAAAATGAAAACCAAATATTCCCTTTTAGTAAAATTTGGACAACAGAAAATATGCATCTACAGTATTTGGATAGAATAAGATTTGCAGGTTATACAAAAATATTCTTCTCTTGTTTACAACATTGGTTGGAAATTTGCTTGCTATGTATTGGTGTGTATCCATGTATCTATCAAAGGCCAAATAACATTCAAAATCAATTGGAGTTCAGCCCTCGACTTCAACTGCAGCAAAATCAGTCATAGAGGGGAAAAAAAGTTTTTTCTCTCTCCTTCTTGCTTTCAAATGTTTTGTAAATACCTACTACATAGAATTGCATTGACTGTTTCAATTCATTTCAGAAGATGACAGCAGAAAAACTGTATGGAAGGTAGGCAAGGTGGGTGAGGTAATATCTTTTATTGGACCAACTCCTGTAGGTGAAAGATACTTGCTTTCAAGCTCCACAGAGCTCTTTTAATACAGTCTAAAGTGAAAATAAAATACCAATTAAGTCTTACTTCACAAACTAGAAATGATTACTGTTATGTGACATTCTATCAAATCTCCATGGACAAAGCAAATGTTAAGTGGTAATAATAGAAATGCACAAGAAACTGCAATTGCAAATAAATTACATAATGCTTTTGTAGTGCTTTATTGAAATGAAATTCCTATAGTAACAAAATTCCCTGCATATTATGTTAGTGAGCATAACAATACATTTATTTAATATTCAAATCCAATTAATGTGCTTCTGACTATGTGTACATAAAAATGAATTTTCTTTGGGTAGGAACTCTATCTTCATTTGTGTTTGTAAAGCATGTAACGCAAAGGGGCCCCAATCCTGACAGAGGCCTCTGGAAGTTATTATAAATTTAAAATAGGGAGAAAAAAATTCCAAAATATATCATTAGCAAACATGCTAAACCCACAAAAAAAAAAAACAAAAATGCAGAAATTGGGCTTGTTTTTGACTTAATTGGCTTGTGAATTGCGTGTTGGCTAGTTTTTGGCTTGTAGCTTGTTTGACTTGTAGCTTGCTGCAGCTTGTTCGTTTTTTTTTTAATTGGCTCCCAGCAAGCAGGGGCAAGGGAGGGCAAGCAGGGGCAAGAGGGGGAGAGAGTCAAGGGTACACAGTGAGCCCACCATAGTCCCAGACTGCATACCAGGGGGATCTAGTCACATGTTGGGGTTCTTAGGGATTTGCTTGTTTTGGCCTTGTTTTGAAATAGGATTAGCTTGATTTTTGTCTTATTGTGAAAGTCAGGTTGCTTATTTTCACGTGAAAGTTGGCAACTGTGATCATTAGTACCATTCATTTCCCCCTTCAATAATGTAAGTGCCTCTTTTCTCATTCCTTTGCATGTGGTTCTTAATGTGTTTTGCTGTATCTCTGAATGGATTATTCTGTTCCATTAATTTTGTAATTTTATCTGTCAACGATACACTCTGCTTTTGTTAACTTTTTAATAAGACATTCTGTAAGAAAACACTGGAAATTTGCTTCTGGGGAATGCTGAAATAGATGCTTGTCAAGTATATTGTATAAAAATGTTTGTTTCTTACTCTAAATTGACAAAATTAAAATATTACAAATTAGAACACACTTTATATCTTGCATTTCCAAAGCTGCTAGTGAGGAGATCTTATTGGCTGAAATGTATGTAACTGTTATAGTTATTCAAAATAAATTCTCTGTCAGTTATCTCTTAAGTCCCATGCTATGTGTTGACCACTGAAAAGAATTTGACAGGACAAGGGCTTTTCTCCAACAGAATTAAGCCTCTTACTTTCTGTTAATGGTACTAGCTAAAGAATAATTCAGTGCACTGCTGGAAGCTGATGCTACCAATGACCAATCCAAAGGCAGATTAGACAGGAGTACTTGATATTTAGCCTAATTCCAAAAGACAGCATGTACCCTAATGTGCAGGTTTCTCATCAATTAATGTTCAATTAGCTGTTGGCATCTTAGAATTTCTGCCAAACATTGGTTATTCTTTGGCAAAGACCAGTTTTGTTGAAGGTAATGATTAACTAGGATCCTTCTCTGTGTTTGGAAGTTAGAAAAAGGCACATTGTACCATACAGATGAAACTGACAAGTAAAAAAGCATATAATGTCAAAAGTATGGGCTGAGTAAGAGTGAATATGTCAGGGGATAGGTAACATGATAAAAAGCCTTCTCTCTCTCTCGTTGGTTGGTTCAAAACTTGCCCAGATTGTTACTATTTAATGGCTGGTTGTGTCCCATTTGAAAGGAGTTTGGTGAGCTCAGTCTAATTCCAGGAGGACAATAAACTGACAATGCAATTGGCTAGATGGCAGTCACAGCAGAGAGGCTGCAGTCATCAAGGCTGAACTAGCTTTGTACCTATACAAATGGTCCTTGCAGGTCAAGGATGAGGCATGTTAGCAGGGCAGTGTGAAACTTGATTGTTTACTGCTTATACGGTTGCTGACTATGTTGTATCCATTCTATGCATAATTCAGTTTACAAGGTTGTTAATCTCCTACTTTTTGCAAGCACTAACTTCAAACTAAAATTCATTAAATCAAAGGAATTAGACCAGGGATTAATCTGGATGACTATTCGATTTGAGTATAGTGAGTGAAGCAGAAAACTGTCTACAGCGTGACTAACTCCCAGTGCAGGTCTGAAAAGGACCACCACCATGCGGAGCATTATATTTTTCTTATGCAAATTAGACATCCTTAGAAGTTTTGCATTTGTGGGAGAAAAACTGACAAATCATGATGACATGTTCTTTGTTTTACTTTCATGGACTCAGCTACAAGCCAGAAGAAAGATATGGTAAAAATTTTCTCCTGTTTTACAGGGGTATTATCTGGGACAAATAAACCCACGCAACTATATTGGCACCCTTTACAAAATATGGTACACTGATATAAATCTCAACATTCAAACCAATTCCAATATTATCTAGAATTTTGTAACACCCACACTCGCCTACTATTTTTGGTATCTAAAATAGTGAGAGCAGAGTAGTGGAGGAAGATAGGAACAATTGCCATTTATTTTGTTCATTCTTAATTGAATATTTTCTATTGTTTTTTCTTTCAAATGAGTCTTTTATGATCCAGAGATATAAGCTACGCTTGAAACTTCAAGCCATCAAGCTAGATAGATCGTTTTTTCCCTTGATAATATATATTACACAAGTAATATCTCTCCGAGTAATAGGCAGCTCTCTGTTTCTTTACTATGTTATAGAATGATACACATTTTCAATTTATCTATCGGGAATGTTAGAAAATGACAGCTATATTTGTTTTTCACTATGTAAAGTGAATGCTAATGGCTCACCAGCTGATTTATTTATTTCTTCTCTATCCACACAGATCTTGCTGTGCTATTTTAGTTAAAAAATATTGGTATGGAAGAACCAGCTGTTTTAGCGCCAGAAAACAGTACCTTACCATAAATGAGCACTTTGTCTCAAAAAATTTAAAAAATAAATAAAACATCTGAGCTAAAGTACAAAGTCTGAGAAGACAAAAATGTCCACACTAAAGGGCTCAGTCGCACCTGGGGAAATGCTGAGCTATATCATACATATCTCTTGGAGCAGTGCCACATGCTGTGGCAATGGCTATTTTACATAGTTTTCTAGATTTTGAAGAGATTGCTCACCTTCTTGCTAATAACTAGAGACAGACAAAAAAAGTTAAGTATGCTAGGGAAAAAAATTGTGTGTAGCTTGAAATTTTCCATGATTAGTTATTGTTTTTTGTAATGGAAAATTTCAACCAAAATGCTCTCAAAGGCATTTTCTAATACAGGGGCAGAAGCACGGGGAGTTTTGATGGAAAATTTTCAACTAGTTCTACTAACAATCTGAGACACAGGAAAAGGGATACGATAAAGGTGTGGAGGTGGGTGGCAATTGCTTCCCAATACTTTGTTCTTGTATAACAGTCACCTTGTGTATCAGGAGTTACTTCGCCACAAGACCAGAAGCAACTTCCCTTAAGAGCAGTTATTTCATATGAAGATCTGATGCCAGGGAATGTAAAGTAACTGCCTCTTTAGGTTCATTATACCTGCAGACATGACAATGTGTCCCTTCTGGCCTAGTGACAGAGAGAATTTTATAAATTTACATTTGAGAGACTGAGTTGGCAGTTATATTTTACAGTTTAGGTTGACAGTATTTGCTAATCGAATGCTAGGGAAAAGCCTCCATGTTTACCAGTTAGCACTAAACAAAAGAGAAACTCTAATTTAAACAAAGCACTTACGGATATACAAACGGGAGGCTGGTGAGTGGTGCAGACTACCCTATGCCAGCAGAGCTTTTTTTACTCTTCCCCCCACCCAACACAAGACATTTTAGCTCCAAGATAGGGAAAAGGCTCAAATCTTACTACTATGAATATGATATTTTATGCACAAAGTAGTAAGGTCTGAGATTTCTCAAATGTACAGTCTCAAGCTCAAAGCTGATTCTCAACTAAATTATAATAATTTCTATCCTTATAGTTGAGGTACAAGAGATTGGGCTGAAAGTGTGAACTCAGTGCAATATTTTACTCTGCTTGAATGGTGCTATGTCATCTGACAATATAAAGGAACCTGCACTATAACTTACATTATTACAAGTAAAATATCTTCTGCAAAATATACTAGTCACCACATGTGTCTTATGTCATTCTTTAAAGTATGGTTCTGCTCAAAAAAGTGACTTTCTAGAACTGGTATCATGAGGTTTCATGTTTCTTTTGCTGATTTCCAGATAAAATCTGCTCAGTTTGCAAAGAAAACCCATCTTTTTCTGACAGTCAGTCCTGCAAACTCAACCTGAGATCTGAAAGCCAAGCTGGATTCTTCCTGGCGTATGCATCACCAACAACAAGGACACTGCAATCTTAACTTAGACAACAATTCTGTTGATTATGTAAAAAATAGAATGGAATCTAGATTGCTCTCGCCTAGAACTGATAGAAGTAAACAGCAGCAAACATTTATGTTAGTCATTGGTCATCAGATATTACTGAATACATATGGGAAGAGAGGACTATCTAGCAGAGTTAGTCAAAAGAAAAAAGAAAAGGAGTACTTGTGGCACCTTAGAGACTAACAAAATTTATTTGAACATAAGCTTTTGTGAGCTGCAGCTCACTTCATCGGATGAATTCAGCACTGAATGCATCTGATGAAGTGAGCTGTAGCTCACGAAAGCTTGCCTAAGTAGTTATACAGTTTGCAGAAGTGTTTTGGGGTGTCTCAGTAATGTGAAAGAGTTCCAAATTATGGAATATGATTGGACTTTCATTACATGATCACATACTGTTTCTCAGATAAGGACTGGAGACAGTCCCATAACTAAAGAGAAACATTCCTGTGGGCTTCAGTGAACTCAAAGTGTCAAATTAAAGCTTTAATGTGTTACTATAATAAGGTATAATGCGTACCCCTTCAATTCAAATGCCACTGTTTGCCAGCACTGAATGCATCCGATGAAGAGAGCTGCAGCTCACGAAAGCTTATGCTCAAATAAATTTGTTAGTCTCTAAGGTGCCACAAGTACTCCCTTTCTTTTTGCGAATACAGACTAACACGGCTGCTACTCTGAAACCAGTCAAAAGAAAGAATTTCTATTCCGTGGGAAATTCTGAAAGAAAATTTCATTCCTTTTCCAAACGAAAAACAAGTTTTGAATTTTCTCACTAAAAAGGAAAAGAGAAAATTTGTGTAGATATAGTTTAAACATTTTGTTTTGAAAATTTAATAATGAGATTGACTGTGGGAGCCCAAGTTCCAAAGCTCCCAGCTCAGCCATGGCTCCTAGGGCTTCTAAGCAACCCATGGAACTGGAAGCCTAGAATCCGTGGAAGCCATGACCAAGCTGGGAGACTCCATGTTTGGGATCCAGGGCTCAAAGGTTCTCAATTCTGTGGTAGGGAGCAGATCCCTGCATAGAGCTCCCACAGCTTCCAGCTCTTCAGCAAAGAGCTTTGAAGCCCTCAGGTCCCCGATTTTGAGGTAGTCAGTATGGCAAGTTTCAGAGTAGCAGCCGTGTTAGTCTGTATTCGCAAAATGAAAAGGAGTACTTGTGGCACCTTAGAGACTAACAAATTTATTAGAGCATAAGCTTTTGTGAGTAATGCATCCGATGAAGTGAGCTGTAGCTCACGAAAGCTTATGCTCTAATAAATTTGTTAGTTTCTAAGGTGCCACAAGTACTCCTTTTCTTTTTTCAGTATGGCAAGGTGCCCTGAAGTCACAGACGCTTGAAGCCCAGAGTCCCTGTGTGACGTTGTCTAATTAAATTATTATCTTGCAAATCATTATTGCTACCACTGTTATATAATTGCAACAAATCTTATACAAAGTATAACACATGGCCAGAAAGGGTTAAGCAGCTTGCAGGCTAAATAACCCAGAGCGAACCTTTAAAGTCATGTTAGAAAGGTATGCAAATGGTAATTAGGGCCATTCAATGCTAGTTAGGCTAGAACTGCAAATGCAAATTTATATTGTTAGAAGTGATACTAATTGGGTATGTTTACTTATAGATGCTAGCCATGTAAACGGACAGTTCCTGTCTGTCACTGTTGCTGTTGATTCAAAGATCAAAAGGGAATTTAACATTTAGCTGAATCTTGGGTGCAATAATGTCATTGTCTATGTGTCTCTATAAAGTTTGTGATTAACTGCTTAATGGATAAATCACCATATGGTAATCCATGTAGTTAATCACCGGTGATGATTGGAAACAGAAGGTTACATCAAAAGCCTATTGTTTACCCAGGACTGAATGGTCAAGTGGATTCTAGAAAACTATATAAGAGACCCTTGGGTCTCAATCCTTTTTATCTCAAATCTGCTTGATTCTTCAATGCAGGGGAAGCTTAAGCCTCAAGATTGAGATTCTAGTGCTGACTGGACCGCCCTGAATATAAACATTGGACTATAACCTATGGACCAATTCTGAAATAACTTTTTGCAACTACAAAGCTCACCATCTCTGCTGTGAATCTGAAACTCAAGAATTATACTCATGTCTATTTGTATACTGATCTGTTAACTAATTCTCTCTTCTTTTTTAATAAATTTTAGTTTAGTTAATAAGAATTGGCTGTAAGCGGGTATTTGGGTAAGATCTGGAATATTCATTAAACCTGGGAGGTAATGTGTCCGATCCTTTAGGGTTGGTAGAACTTTTTTATACGATGAATAAGAATTTCAATAATCATCATCCAGAGAGGTATTATAGAAGTTGTTTTGTGCTGGCTTGGTAAATCTAAGTATTGGAATATCCACCAGCTTTGGGGGTTGCCTTCCCCATTCTTTGCAGTTCACCCCAATTGAGTGAACTCAGATGGTTCCCCTGGGATTCCAGTCACACACTGGCCCAAACCTCGGAGACCTGGACTCCCAGCAGTCCACTAGACAAACTGACCAGAAAAAATGAATAGTAGGATTTAAAGCTGCTTCAGTGTAATGAGAATCAGACCCTGAAGGATGGACTTTCAAAATGCTGAAAAATCCTACAGCAAGAAAACAGAAGCATTTAATTCTGTAGCTATGCAATTATATTAGTTCTTACTATAACAAATGTTACCATCAGTAATGTTGTATCAGTAATTAGTGAGTCAAAGCAGGAGTAAAATAAGTTCAAATGAAGAGTCATTAGTTTGGTGGAGTTTGGTGCAGCATAAGAATAGGTTTTATCTTCAATCACTATAAAGATTATGGGGTTTTTGGAGGCTTTAATTTTTAAGTGAAAAACACTGAATAATGATGAACGCCATAAAGTTAACGGATTTTATTTAATAAAGGCACTGTCCATACTGGGATCAGAACATTCTTAACTATAACCTTGAACATTCCTAGCTCCAACAAGTGATTTAACACACGTTGTCTAACCATTAGGGTCAAGGGATATTTTTGTTTGAGATTCATGCTAGAAACTATCAGTTATATCAACATTACTGGGAGCAAAGTGTACAGTATGGGCTGTGTAGCATGGTTTTCAGAAAAATATCCTTATACACACTGGTCAAGGAACACATGGCCGAACTCCATTAGCAAGCACTGTTTTGTCACAATGGGCTTGATTCACCTGTTCTAGCACAAAGTGTGGGTATACAAATTTCACCATGGGGACCTGAGCCTCCATTGTCCTACACCTACTGTCATTGTTTGCACCAGGGCACCCTGCCTGTAAAATACTCCTATGAACTTTAAGATATTTGGAAAGGTATAACACACACACACTATGTGGAACAATAACTAGGTCTCCAGTCCTGCCATGACAGCCAGATGGGCAGTCCCCTCCATCTATAAGGATCCCACTGAAGTGAGATGAACCTCCCTTAGAGCACAACTCTAGGTACAGGAGTGGGGACTTCTGGCTAAGCTTTTCAAAAACAGGTGACTAAACATAACTTTCTAAATTCAAAAGTGCTGACTGCTGCTCAATAAGCAGCTCCCACTGACGTCAGTGGGAGTGGCTGCATCCTCCACATTTTAAGAATCAGGTCACTCTTGTAGCTGCCTAAACATGATTGAAAAGCCTAAATTTCTGATACTTATTTTTTTAAGCAATCTTTGGCCTTTATGCTGTTGTTTGCATGAACACATGCTTCTCCCCCTATTCCTCTCTGAAGAGAAATAAAAAAACCTGACTGCTGTAAATCAAGGAAAATCCATAACTTGCTTGAGGTGAAACAGCTGTTGATTTAAGGCTCAACATATTTGGTAGCACATTGCTACTAGGAAGATAAAATCTTTTTGACAAAGTTGTAACCATAAAAATCACAAGGCTTTAGTCAACATCTAAACAGTACTGTCATCTCACTTATAATAAATTAGAAGAAGAAGAGTTGGCATTCATATGGCATTTCAGTGTTTCAAAGTGCTTTACAAACATTAGCTAATTAATCTTATGGAAATATGTACTGGAGATACAGTGAAATATAGCCCCAAATATGCCTCATAAAGGGAGATCAGAACTAATAAAACGTAGTATTTTCCTCAGTGTGTGACTGTAATTGGCTTGTTATATCACAAATATAAAAATCACGTCTTTACATTTTGCAGTCTAGTCTCCAGTTATTATATGGGTGTAATTCATACTAAGGTTAATTTGGGCTATAAGCATGTTTTGACTGCCAATTATGGCCTGAATCTCCACTTCTATACACCTAGGGCTTGATTTTTTTTTATTTTTACTAACTCCACATCACACTGTTCTGGAAATGTGAAGTGGGCATAAATTAAATTTCCCCTCACTTTAAGTTTCCTTTATATTACTAGAATAGTGTAAAATGACCTTAGTGACACAAGGGGCCAGATTCTCAATTACACCATTTACACTTGTGTGAGGTGGAGGGAAAACTCAACTGTTTCAGAATGATAACTCGACCTTCACTTTGTGCCCAATTTTCCCCAGAGAGAATTATGGCAAAAGGCCCAAAGAAGCAGAAAATCAGGTCACATGCACTAAATGTCAAATGACTTGAGCAAATGGCTAAAGAGCAAAATTGGGACCTATCCCCCTTATATTTATTTCTTATTATTATTATTATTATTAATAAACATATTACCAGCAAACTGCTAACAGAAAACAGAGTATTAGTGAATCCATTGATGTGCATGCAAGTTTTTCTCCCATGTGGCATATTGAAAATACAGTGAAATAAAGAGTGATATCTGTGATTTTCGTTCATTTGGGCTTATCTAGAGTTATAGAGTAAAATCCTGAAGGGTGAAATCCTGACTCTCATATTCAGTGGGAGTTTTGCCATTGATTTCAGTAGCTCCAGGATTTACTCAAAGTCTTTGCTCACTTTGGGTCTGATCCAATGCCCACTGAAGCCCATAGGAATGTTTCTCTTTAGTTATGAGACTCTCTCCAGTCCTTATCTGAGAAAGAATATGTGATCATGTAATGAAAGCCCAATCATATTCCATAATTTGGAACTCTTTCACATTACTGAGACACCCCGAAATACTTCTGCAAACTGTATAACTACTGAGGCAAGGGCCTTCTGCATAGCCCAGCCACATTCTCTGTACACCTGCACGACATTTCTCACTGCACTGCTAAGTAAACCACATGTGTATGTGCAGTGCAGCCTTCCATAGCTACACACTTCATGATCTTAGTGAGAAAATTGCAAAAATGAACATGTAAAGACTGCAATTTTCAGTGACTCATAACTAGTTTTGCTTTGATTGAGCTTTCATCAGAGCTCCCAAAATGGGCTATTGCCCTGCCAAATTTCAACTTTCTTCCACCAGCTGTTTCATTATTAGCACTGGTTTAAAAAAAAAAAATGGTGGAGATTTTCTTTATAATGGGGAAATTACTTATGGTGAAACAGCTGGAATATTTTCACTCAACCTTTCCAGGAACAGTCACCTTTGGGAAGAGACCAAACCTTCTAAATTTCAGCCCCAAACTAGAAGGGTTAGGAAAGTTAAGTGACTGAAAATAAGGAGGTAGAGTTGAAATGCTTTATGCAGCTTTAACTATAGTAGTCGTTACATCACGTGTTCTAGTATCAGCTAAATTGATTCTAAAAGAATTTGTAATATATCATTATTCAAAGATATGTTAGTGTGTTTTACAATGGGTCACACCTAGTTTCATCTTTTTTTTTTTTTACAATTCACAAAGTATATTGACTGACTTTTCAGTTTGGGCTATATATTTATTTTTAAAGTAAATCCACTTTAATATGATTTTATGTATATTTCCAAAAGATATAGGCAGGAAAATATATTAAATAAGATCAGTGAATTCAAACATAATGCATCTTGCAGAAATTTTATGCAAAGAATCATGACAAAAGCCAGTTGGAAACCAGCACATATTTTTTGTTTCATTGAAAAAATGAAAATTTTTTTTTATTTTCTTATTCTTGGTTGTCCTCAAAAGTTGAAAAATTTCTAAAATATGAAAATTTTCATTTTAAAAAAGGCCGCTTGTGCTGAAAATGTGTAAATCAGGGTAGTGTGCATGTACATGCATAAATCCGCCAGGGAATTTGCACACAGATTGGGAAATTTTAAACATAGAGCATTCAGTGTGGCAGCATTTTCAAGGAGATTACAAGGGTATCACACCTGTTATTTTCTATCCCTACATTTGATGTCTCTTTTTTTTTTCCTACATAGCAAATATTGCCTGTCAGAAACTCACTTTTAGAAGTGCATAAGGGCATAACTTACCAATAGCATCACTAGAAAATGTTTGCTTAATGGGAATTACTCGCAGGAGTTCTGACATCCAGACACCTCCCCCCACCATATTAGAAAGTGCAACATGCACTTCCCTCTGCTGCTAGACAGCTATCCTGGCAACCCAGCTGTGACTGGTTCGGTCACAGGGACCCCCTTGGGACTGTCACCTGATATGCTGAGATTACTTCTGAGCCTGTTTTCCCTGCCAGCTTTGGACTCTTGAACACTGCCTTGTTGAGCCAGACACGCTAGCCTGCTGCAACACAGACTTAGGTCTGGTCCACGCTCCCAAAGCTGCAGACTTTAACCAAAAACTGCTCAGCAGGTCACCTATCTCCAGCACTCAGACACCCAGGTCCCAATGAGATCCAAACCCCAAATAAATCTGTTTTACTCTGTATAAAGCTTATACAGGGTAAACTCATAAATTGTCTGCCCTCTATAACTGATAGAGAGATATGCACAGCTGTTTGCTCCCCCAGGTATCACTTACTCTGGGTTCAATAATAAACAAAGGTGAATTTATTAAGAATTAAAAGGAGGATTTAAGTGGTTTCAAGTAATAACAGACAGAACAAAGTAAGTCACCAAGCAAAATAAAGCAAAAACACGCAAGTCTAAGCTTAATACATTAAGAAACTTACAGGTAAAATCTCACCCTCAGATGTTCCAGTAAGCTTCTTTCACAGACTAGATCCTTCCTAGTCTGGGCCCAATCCTTTCCCCTGGTATAGTCCTTGTTAGATTCAGCACAGGTAGTAACTAGGGGTTTTCTCATGACTGGCAGCCCCTTTGTTCTGTTCCACCCCCTTTTATAGCTTTGGCACAAGGCTGGAATCTTTTGTCTCTCTGGGTCCCCACCTCTCCTAAATGGAAAAAGGTACCAGATTTAAGATGGATTTCATTACCAGGTGACATGGTCACATATCCTGAGAGACCCTAGCTTCCATTCTTCCAGGGCTGGCCCTCATGCACCCAGGAAGGTTTGCAACTAAACACAGCCATTTACAGGCAATTGTCCTAGTCAATGGGAGCCATCCAGATTCCAAACCACCATTAATGGCCCCCACATTGCATAATTACAATAGGACCCAGAGTTATACTTCATGTTCCTAGTTTCAGATACAAGAACGATACATTCATGCAAATAAGATGAACACACTCAGGAGATTAGACACTTTGTAATGATACTTTACAAGAGACCTTTTGCATAAAGCATATTCCAGTTACATTATATTCACACATTGCATTCCATATGTTTTATGGAAATATGCTAATATCACACCAGCATTGGAAAGCATATATGGCACATTCACACAGATCATTTAAGGAAGCTAGCACTCATGGGTGCACTAGCAGGGAGGTGTGGCTCTTATACCCATAAGAATTTTTCCCAGTTCCTATTCAGAGGGTCCTGTGCAGCTCCTTGATCCTGATCCTATTCCAAAGCACACTGAAGTCAATGGAAGTCTATCTATTGATTTAATGGAGGTTTTAAGAAGAGGTTAGAAAAACTTGCCAGGAATAGTCTAGTTATTACTTAGTCCTGCCTTGAGTGCAGGGGACTGGCCTAGATCAGTGGTTCTCAAAGCCGGTCCACTGCTTGTTCAGGGAGTGCTGGCTGCCCTTCCTGCACCCCCATTGGCCTAGAGCAGCGAATCACAGCCAGTGGGAGCCGCAATCAGCTGAACCTGTGGATGCAACAGGTAAACAAACTGGTCCGACGCGCCAGGGGCTTTCCCTGAACAAGCGGCAGACCGGCTTTGAGAACCACTGGCCTAGATGACCTATTGAGGTCCTCTCCAGTCCTACACTTCTACGATTTTATGGAAGACCCAGACCCAGTAGACAGTGCGGTGCTGTTGTAGAAAAGGGGAGATAGGTTTGGGGAACAAGGTTTGGGGAACAAGAAGAAGAGGTATTCCTGCACTTTGGTATATAGGATGGCACATAGCAAGAAAAGGGCTAGTGAGGATCTAAAACTAGGTGGAGCCATCAGCCACTCTTTCCTGTGGGGGAGAGAGAGAATATGTTGGCTGTAAGGGCTACCATAGCCACAAAAAAGGGAGCAGTAACTGCCAGAAAACGGCTCTGTTGCCTTTCTATATCCTGTTAAAAGAATTCCTTATCCCCCATGTTCTGCCAACTCATCCCCAAAGAGATCTCCACCACATTGAGGGCCAGTTCAGGATTTGGCCCGAAATCATATTCTAAAGCACATACAGAACACAATAAATAATGCTTTGAAAATGAGTTTCTGCACATATTTTTGCCTGTATATTCCAGCATATTTTAGCCTGTCTTCTTACCCTATTTTTCCATCATAAAAGTAAAAACAACATGATTTTTTATTTTTCTAACCATATAAATTGATTAATTAAATCCCAGAGAAAATCATAAATTATTTGTGCTCTATGATTATCAGATCTTAAAACATACGCTTCCTTTTAAACCCTAAAATAAAAAGGCATGTCATAGGATCAAATTTAAGATGGGGGAGAGAAACTACAGCCACACAGGAATAAATGAGTATTTCTTTTTGACACATTTTTGGTTAGCAGGGTAACATTTTGCTCTAAGTGTTTCCCACTAAATATTGTGAAAAAGTTGTGTTAAAGTGGCACTGCAATTCGATGTTTAAACTGAAATTGTAAAAAAAAAAAAAAAAAACCAACCACCTGTGTGTATATGCATATCTTTATGATTCACTAGACTGTGCAATGAAATCCTCTATTTCTTGGTCAATATTTTGTTGAATCCAGACTTATTTTGCCCCTTAAATTTGAAGACACTGCTATCCTAGCGGAAGAATCAACCATTAAACTGGAATGATTGAGGAACTATTTCTGGGTTTTACAGAGATTAGCAAGGCTTACTTCCTGCTATTGAAAATGTCTCTGCAACATGCTGTGCATTGACAACGGAACAACAGATTGACAGATGCAAGAAACTGCCACAGCCTGTCAGCTGTTCATTGGATTTCTACAAGTAAATGATCTCTTAAATTTCAAGAAGCTCCTGAGTAATTCTGCCTTGAAGTAGTTACTCTGAGTACTGCAGAAGAGTGTTAACCAAGCAATCTGCATATATATACACAATATTGGCTCTGGGAGCTGCCAAAGAGCACAGCCACTATAACATCCCTAAGAGAGTATTTGTGCATTTCCCGCCACGATAACCTGACTGACTGTGCTGGCAATGCAAGAACCAGAGGGGAGCTGAGCTATTGTCTCACTTCTTCTCTGGCCTTCCTGTCCCTTCATGCATAAGCAGCAGCATCTGTGGATGCTTGCACTTCTTCAGTCTAAACCTTTACACCAGTATCATCCTGTTTTCTGTATTTTAACAACAATCATCCAACAGTTGGAAGGAAGGTTGGCTGCACTGGAGAGGCATGCCTGGTTAATTTCTCTATGACAGAGCCCTGCCTCATTGAATACAGTCTGGTAAGACATGCACTGAATGAATCTTTGCACCATGGGAATCTTGCTTCTCTCACTGCACAGGTCATATCAGGAGCATCTGAGTCCATCTTCCTACTTCCCTTGTTCCAGTCTCCCGAGTAGCTTCAAACAGCCACATATACAAAACAAAAACGTCAACCTGCTACACAAGTGCTTTCATCTTTCATCCAAATGTACAAGTCTTTCCTCCACCCCCATGAAAAATAAAAAAAAAATTACACTGAACTAAATTGCAGGCCAGGTAATATTCTGTCCTAATTTTTCTGTGACAAATGTAAGGTCATCCATGACTAGATATGGGGAATTTATACCATTGGGAAGGGGAGATGCCCACCTTTCCAATGGGACACAGAGCTCTTACTTCTGGTCCTGGAAGGTCCCAAGATGGTCACATGTGGGTTGAAGAAAGAAGAGTGGAACACTCCAGGAGTAAAACAAACAAACACCCATGAGCAGCAGGGACTTCTCTAGCTGGGAGCAGCAGCGGGAGAGGTAGAAACCTAGCTGTAGTTCCATACCTGCATGTTCTGATCTTCACAGTCCCAGAAAGCAATGTCAGCACTGCAGCTTGCTTTTTACAACTGTGAAATGATTGTGTCTCTACTACCGATTAGCTGTTTGCCCCAATCTTCTTTTCATCATCATCATCATCATCACTTTTCTTTTGCTACCAACCTCGCTTTCCCTGACCCTCTCCATCCTAACCTCCCTCTCTTCCACTTTCTGCCCTCTTCTCTTCTCCCCTTCAGTGCCCCGATTCCTGCCCCCCTTCATGCCACCTACATTCCCTATTAGTAAATGAATAACTGAATACAGTTGTAAGAACTACTGGAACTAACAAGATGCAGGCTCCACTAGTGTCCTGACCACTTTGCTTATATGCTGTAACTCTACCCTTTTAGACTGTACACTTTTTAGGACAGGAGCAGTATCCTGTAGTGCTTGTCACAACATGCCTCCGATCGTAATTGGGGCCTTTGGAAACCACTACAAAATAACAGAAGAAGATACTAGATGTTGGAATTATTAATATTAATTTGGAAAACCAGACACTAAATTTAACCATAAATTCCTTTAGTAAGACTGTAGTGGGGTTGTATTGGAAAAATCCAGGAGGTGGGTGGGCACAAGCCCACCCACTGCTAAAGACCCCTCCCCCAGCCTAGTGGGAGGGACCACTGGACCCAGGGACCAACTGATTGCGGGGGACAACTAATGAAAAAACAGGGATCGGAGTGAAGGTCAAAGGTTCAAAATGAGGATACCGGATGGGGACACCAAGCAGAGAACCTCGGACAGCGCCTCCTGTTCCTCAAAGCTGTCGAGAGAGCCAGCGGACACTGCCCAGTGGAACTCTGCCCGGATGCGTGAAACTAGGGAGGAACGGAAATAGACGAGGGGGTGCTCTATGACTGTGGGGCCTAACATCCTCCTCCTGGTATTATAGATGGAAACTTTGGCCAGAGCCAGGAGGAGGCTGACAAGGAGGTCTCGTGACTTCGTGGGGCCACAGATAGGGTGTGCAAAGTGGAACAAGTGTGGGGAGAAGTGCAGCCAGAACCTCAATAAGAGGCTCTGGAGGAGCCGGAATAGGGGCTGCAATCTGGTGCATTCAAGATAGGCGTGTGCCAGGTTCTCCCTCAAGCCGCAAAAGGGCAGGCCTCAGGTGTAGGGGTGAACCACACCAGGTGCACGCCCATGCTCACGGCTCCATGAAGGACCGCCAACTAATGTCCCCGGAGGGCCATGGGACCAAGGTGGAATAAAGGCTGGCCCACCAGGGCTCCTCACCCTCTTTAGGTGGAGGGTAGTCCCACCATTTGGTGTCGGGGCGGGACATGAGGGTGAGGAAATGCAATGTATGGAGCACGAGCGTGTACAGATGGTTTCTGGATACGGTTTGAAACCGGACCGGCTGTAGGGTACGCAGCCAGCTCGGAGTGTGGGAGCGGGGAGGTTGGGGGGGGTCTCGTGGAACAGGGGCCCAAGAAAAATGTCCGGAGGGCCAGGGGTGAGGGGCGGGCAGGGAACATCCTCTTGCAGGGCTCACCACAGGAAAGCGAGAGAATTGGGTGACAAGATGGCCTTCACCTCCTGGAGTACGCGCCTAGGGGTCGGAAGAGTGGAAAGCCCCATGCGTCGTCTGAGTGCGCAGGGCTCCAACCAATCCCCCGTTGTAGTCCAGGAGGTCTCTGACTCTGGTGGTTTCTGCCAGGACCAACCTCCGACACACTGAGGGAGACTCCACCACCTGCACACGGAGATCGAGCTTGTGTAGCAGGGGCTCTGTGAGGAGGTCCACTCCCTCAGTGGCCACAAATGACCTAGTTGCCGAAAAAAGCTTCCAGGTCCGGAGGAGGTCCTGGTAGAGGACCAGCAGCTTGGAGAGGTCTCGCAGAAGGCCTCTCAGATGGAGAAAAAAGAGCTGCCGGTCATATTGGAGCCATCGGAGGCGACGGAGGAAGGCGTGCGCCAACGTGCTCCACACCGGACTACCTGCACTGTAAAGGAGCCTCTGCAGGGCCTGGAGGTGGAAGACATGGACCTGGCTGCGCAAGCAAACCAGGCCCTGTCTTCCCTCCTCCAGGGGAAGACTCAGAGCCCCTGCAGAGACCCAGTGCAGCCCCGGCCAGAGGAACTCCAGAGCCATCCACTGGAGCCTGGCCAGGATCCTCGGGGCTGGGCTCAGCGTGTTGAGTCGGTGCCAGAGCATGGACAGGACCAATTGTTTCAGCCACAGTGCCCTCCCTTGCAGGGAGAGACACCGGAACTGTCCATCTCCACAGCCATTCACCACCCTGGCCTCCAAATTCTGCCAGTTCTCCGGCGGAGAAGGATGTGAGGCAGATAGATAAACGCCAAGATAGAGCAGTGGACCCGTGCTCCACTGGATGGCTTGAAGCGCGGGTGGGAGGGAACTCACCTGCCACCCATCCCCGACCATCAGGCCAGAGCTCTTGACCCAGTTGACCCAGGCGGAGGAGGCTGCCGAGTAAACGGCCTGGCAGGCCTCCACCTGCACCAGGTCATCTGGGTCCTGGACCATGAGGAGCACGTTGTCGGTGTACGCCGATAGGACCAGCCACAGCTCCGGCTCCCAAAGCGCCAACCCCATCAACCTCTGGCGGAGGAGATGGATGAAGGGCTCGATCGCCAGAGCATACAGCTGACTCAAGAGGGGGCACCCTTGCCATACTCCCCGCCCGAAGCTGACCGGCTCGGTCAGGGTCCATTTGAGCCTGACCAAACACTCCGCATCAGCGTACAGCACCTGGAGAAAGCCCACAAACTGGGGCCCGAAGCCGAACGCCCACAGGGTGCCCAGGAGATACTCGTGGTCCACCCTGTTGAATGCCTTCTCCTGGTCCAGGGACAGGAGGGTGAACGACAGACCATCCCTATGCCCCAGCTCCAAGAGGTCCTGGACCAAATACAAGTTGTCAAAGATGGTCCGGCCCAGGATGGTGTAGGTCTGGTCAGGATGGACCACATCCCTCAGCACGGACCCCAGCTGCAGCGAGATGGCCTTCGCTACGACCTTGTAGTCCCTGCTAAGGAGCGAGACGGGATGCCAATTCTGAAAGTCGCGGAGGTCCCCCTTCTTCAGCAATAAGGCGAGCACAGCTCACCCACATGAGAGAGGGAGGACCCCACTTTGCAAGGACTCGGTCCAGATGATGACGACATGGTCCGGGCACAGAACGTCCCAGAACACGCGGTAGAACTCCACGGTCAGCCCGTCCATGCCGGAGATTTATTAGTGGGCATGCGATGGAGAGCTTCTGAGAGCTCGGCCAGAGAGAGAGGTAGCTCCAGCTGGTCTTGGTCGCCCACGCTGACCAGCGGGAGTTCGGTCCAGAGCACCCTGCGGGCATCGGCGTCGGTCGGATCCGGGGAGAAAAGGTTAGCATAGAAGGCCCTGGCCCTTCCACGCATCTCCTCCGGATCCGTGAGGGGGGTCCCATCCTCCGCCAGGAGGCAGGTGACATGCTTTTTGGCCCCCCTCCTTTTCTCGAGGGCGCAGAAGGAGGCGGATGTGGGATCGAACAAAAGCGCCCCGGGCTCAATGGTCCTCCACGGCCCAGAGCTCCTCCTGTTTCTCCCAGTACACTGCGCGGAGGGGTGGATCCTCGGGGCCGGAGGTGAGACGCCTCTCTAGCTCTAAAATCTCCCACTCCAACTGCCCTATCACTGCATCCCTCCGCCGAGTGGCACCCCGGGTGTAGTCGTGGCAGAAGAGCCATGCATGCATCTTCCCCACATCCCACCACCGCCTCGCCGAGGGAAAGGCACACCGCTGCCCCTGCCAGGCCAGCCAGAACTCCCAGAAAGACGCCACGAAGCCCACGTATTCCAGCAAGCTGTTATTAAAATCCCAATAGGCCGGCCCCAGCCTCTCCGGACTAAGAGAGTCTGTCATGGTCACCAAGTGGTGATCTGAGAATGGGGACGGCCGGATGCCAGAGTTGTAGGCTTATGCCAGATGGAAATGTGAGATATAAATGAGGTCCAACCAGGAGTGGCGCGTCTGATCCCCCTCCACCCGGGCATAAGTAAAGGTAATATCGTTGTCTGGGTGGTGGTCACGCTAGATGTCCACCAGGGAGTGATGTTCCACGATCTCCCTGAGGATGGCTGTGGCTGCCTGGGATGTCTCAACTCCTGAGCAGTCCTGGTCCTCAAGGGTGGTGGTGAAGTCCCCGCCCAGGACCAGGAACTCGTGAGGATCCAGAATGCTGAGGAAGGCTGACGCCTGCTGATAGAAACACACTCGTTCCAGGCCCGCGTTCGGGGCGTAAACGTTGACCAGGTTTAATCTAAGCCTCTCCACACAGTGCAACAGGTGACCCGGCACGACCTCGGCTACCCCCAGCACCTCGGGCTGTAGCTCGAAGGAGAACAGGGTGGCCACCCCAGCCGAACAGACGCCGAGATGGCTAAAGTAAACTTCGTCCCCCCACTCCAGCCGCCAGCTAGCCTCGACAGCTGGAGCTGTGTGGGTCTCCTGCAGGAAGATCGCTGAGTCCCCCCCCCCAAAGGAAGGAGAGCACCTGACTCCTGCAGAGACTCATGCTACAACCCCTGGTGTTCAACATAGCAAAGATGGTATCCTTCATAGGGAGGGCTGGGGTGAATCCTCACGGACAGGGGAAATCAACGGCCTCCAGCAGGCCCCGCAACAACCCATGTTCGACCCCAAAGGTCATCAGGGAGTCATGGAACTTACGAGCTCACTGGTAGGCCACGAGGCACTGCCTCCCGGTCCCTCTCCCCTTCCCCAAAAGGCCCTTCATGGCCCGGAGGACGCGATGGAAGTCCCCCCAGCGCTGGAAGGCGAGCTGCAGCTTGCTCTTTGAGCCACAAGTGTCCAGCAGGAAACAGCGCAGCTCTTCCCTCAGCACAGAGGGGACACAGCAGCCAACCCGCTGCCATCCTCCAGAAAGGCCCCTAAAAGATCTTCATGGCCTGCAGAGATGGGCAAGCATGGAGTGGAACCCCGGCGCAGTTGCACCGGGCAGCCCGTCCCCATCCCAGGCACAGGAGGGGGCAGCGGAGGGAATAGTGCAGGGAAGTGGAGGTGGAGGGCCGGTCGGCAGGGGCAGGGCCAGGGCCAGGGCCAGGGCCAGGGGCGATCATTTTGGGGCTCAGGGCGGCAAGGGGGGGGGACAACGGGAGGAAGGGAAACCTCCCCCTGGGGCAGGCCCTCTCCCTCAGCCGGCAGTGGTCTTACCGCCCTCTCCTTCACAGGAGGAGGGGCAGCAGCAGTGGCAGCCAGGCTACCAGGGTCGCCAGCGGTGACAGGGCCAGCGCCCTCCCGAGTCTCAGGGGTCCCGGACGCTCCTCCAGCCTGAGCCGGGGGCAGTCCCTTCTGACATGCCCCGTCGCCTGGCAGAGAAAGCACTGGGCCTCCCCTGTTGAATAATGGACCCGGTAATGGGCCCCCGATAGGGAACCAAGAAGGACCCCTCGAGCGCCACCCCACCACGCGTCGCCAGCAGCACTTGAATTTGCACCTGCCGGCGGAAGGACAGAACATGGCGGAGGGTGGGGTCCTTGCAGCCCAGCAGGAGAGGGCTGATGACAGAGATGAGTTTCCCCAGGGTGGAGAGGGCAGGCAACAGGGCAACGTTGGGCAGGAAGGGTGGGACAGAGGTCAGTACCACTCCTATGCCCAAGTCCTCCAGAGGTTCCAGGGGAACAAACATGCCCCCCACCGCCAGGCCCTTCTCTACTGATTCCTGAGCGGCGGCCTCCAACACTAGGAAGAACACAACCTTACCGTACATCTTGGAGGCCGCTACGATGGCCGTGGGCCCTACCACCCTCGCCAGCGCCCACACGTACGTTTCAACGTGGGGCGAGGCGGACACCAGGAGGCAGCGGATGCCGTGCCTCCTGGTCAGCGAGGGGAAGGGGCCCCGGCCGCCAGGAATGGTACTGGAGGCGGCAGTCAGAGCAGATGGCGCAGCGGCATGCGGGGTGGTGGCGTCCACCTGGGCGTACACTTGAGGGCTAGAGATGGAGCACCCCCAGAGCTGGTGGAGGGAACGGCTAGGGAGGAAGGGGCCGCGGCAGATGTCGGGGCCGCAGCAGGGAGGGCAGCCCCGCCAATGGGAGGTTTTGTTTTCCAGGCAGAGCCTTTGCCCTTTTTATTCCCCTGGCCCTTTTTGCTGGTGGAGGGGCAGCCATGGCAACGGCGGAGTCTAGGCTAGTGGTGGCTGAGAGGGTAGCCGCTGGGGTAGGCAAGGGTGGTGGCAAGAGAGGAAATATGGGAGCAGTAGGGGCAGGAGCAGGGTCCTCCTCCATAGTGGAAAGAGGCAGGAGGAGGCCCCAAATCGGGGGGTGGGACAATGGACAACTGCTCTTCCCCACTAGACGACAGGCAGAGGAGGAGGGTCCAGCAAACAGGGTATTGGGAATAGGGAAGGTGGGATAGGGCCAATCACTCCTCCCTGCTAGACTGTATGTAGGAAGGAGGGTACCAGCATGGGGGAACTGTAGGGGGGCACCAGGGGAAGGGAAGAAGCAACCTCTCCTCCCCGCTAGGCTGCAGGCAGGGGAGGAGGGTGCTAACAGCAGAAGGACACGGGGGACAATAAAGGAGAGGGGGACAATCACAGGCAGAGGGTGGGGCACCGGCTCCTCTGGCTGCACTTGGACGGGGAAGGACTACAATTGCATCAGGGGAGGTGCAGTGATCAGGATAAACAACTTAAAAAGGTGGGGAGGCACAAGTGTTCGAAAGGGGACATGGGTACACCAAACTGCAGGTTGAGCGGGGCAGGGGTCAGCAGGAGTCAGGGGGAACAGCAAACAACTGAGGGTAGGGCAAGTAGAGCACAAGGGCAGGGGGGAAAACAAACTCCTGGGGAGGGGCGGGGCAGGCAAAGTGACAAACTTGCAAGAGTTGGGGCGGGGCAGGCACACTAACAAACCCAGGAACCTAGGATGGGGTCAGAGTGGGACAGGCAAACAACCAGGGAAAAGCCTTCCGGGAAACTACAGTAGGAAGGGAGGAGAAAACTGGGTTGGGGGGGTAATGGGGAGGCCCCCCCACCCAAATGCAACTGAGGGAGGGGGGCAAAGTCCAAACACAAGAGGAGGGGAGTGCACCCACGAGCGCTTGTGGGCTCACTCCTGTCCTTGCTCGCTGCTGGAAACAGTCCCGGATGGTGGTGGGCGAAGAAGCAAGCAGCCCCGTCGAGGGGCAAGCAGCAGGTGTTGATGGTCAGCTGGGCTGGCGGAGGGGGCGGTGGCAAAAAGGGATGGTGGGGTGAAGGAAGATGTGGCGGGGGGGCACCAGGACTGGGGGAGGGCTCCATGCCTCTCCCCTGGCCCCCCACAACAGCAAAATGCTACCACCACCCCAGGAGCACAGCTGTTCAAGTCACTCAGTCCAATAACCGACCCCCTCCACAATTCCTCGCAGCGGTCTTCCTTGTCCTCGATGAGGCAGCAAGCTCAAGAGCAGCAGCAAGCGGGTGGCGGCCAGCCAGGTGAGGACCCAGGCAGAAGGGGTGACAACAGTGGTGGTGGGATCCTCGCTTCTCCTCCCTACAGAGGGGTGCAGATGCGGGGGCAGGCCAGCAAAGCCCCCCTTCCCCAAAGCAGCAGCAGCAGCTCCCAGAAGGGGTCCTACCCAGCAGCGGCCCTCCAGGAAGGGAGGAAGAGAGCTCCAGCCAGTAGCAACAACCCTGGGAGGGTTCAAACAGTAACAGCAGCAGCCCAGGAAGGGAGAGAGCTCCAGCCAGCAGGGTAGTCTGAACAACTGACCTCTCCTTCCTAGAGCCAGGGGTGGGAGGGGTAACCCACTCCTGCCCTGTGCAGCTTAAAAGCCAGCCCTTGGAGAGAGCCAGGGCTGAGGGGCAAGAAAAGCTAGGCTGATTGGAGAAATGGCCGTAGCTAGGCCCCACCCCAATCAGCCCACAGCTGGGGCTATAAAGGGGCTGCTAGGCAGAAGCTTAGCTACTCTCTCTCTGAATACAGAGAGAGAAGGGTCTGACTGTAGGGACCCAAGGGAGTACCGAGATTGGAGCAGGCTGTGAGGCCTAGATTAGGGCGTACTGGAGTTGCAAGGGGGCAGCCCATCGGTCAACAGAGGTAGTAGGTCCTATCCCCAGTGCCTGTAATGAGTGGCAATACACTGCAGTCTGCCCTGGGGAGCGGGGCTAAGTGATGACTGGCTGTAGCCAAAAGGTGAGGTGAGGTGAAGGTAGTGCGTGGTAGCACCCCAGTGGGAGAAGGCACTGGGTCCTGGGAGGGACCGGGGCCAGTAGTAAGGTGGATCAGCAGAGGGCGCCCTAGAGGCTGATGCGCTAATTCCCACAGACAATCAGCAGGCGGTGCCACGGGGTGAGTCTGCCTGATTACAAAGACCAAAGGTCAAATGGTATTTTGTACAATTGCTTTTAACCATGGGCATAGTTTGCAGGGGGATGGGGACATTGTCCTCCCCCAAACTGCAAGCCTCTGGCAGGTACAGAATTTTCACCCCCACTTGCAGCCCTGTTGGCTTGACTGGAGCTGTCCCTCTCCCCCCAAATATAGAAGTCAAACTATGCCTAGGCACTAAACATGCCTGACTGCCGAAAAATAAGCAATCACAACACCTAATACAGTGACAAGTATTTATGAGCATGTAATCAGTAATCTTACAAATAGCCCAGACCTCGGGGAAATGCTCATCCTGGCATGCTCCAGCATGATGAGGTAGAGTCTCACAAAGAACCCTCAGATTCACAACGCTTCTTGTACCCTTCAACAAATGATGCCAGCTACTTTAGCTAACAACTCATTTGAGATAGTTCACCCTAATTTTCAATTTTAATCTAGATAAAATTTACACCCTCTTTTCTCCCCCAAGGTCTTTCCTCCTCTCCTTCCTGCTGCCTTTGTTGCAGCTGGGCTCAGATACACCTTACTTTTAAGCATCAGGGTAAGTTATATAGGTCCATGGTACCCATGCTTCACCAATATTCAGGAACATGGGCCCAGGTCCATCAATGTTTGGGCTTATATTTTCATAGCCATGGTGATGGTTTGGATCACAGAAACTTCCTTTGGGACTGCCACCCGATGTTCCTAGACTACCTCTGAGCCTGTTTCTCCTTCCAGTCTGGGACTTCAGTCCCTTGCTTGGTATTAGCTAGATATGCTTGCCAGCTGCAAACACAGATCCAAGTCTAAACCACATCCCCCACAAGCTTCAGGCTTAACTGAAAACAGTTTAAGAAGTGCTCCTAACTCCAGCACTCAGATACCCAACTCCCAGTGGGATCCAAACCTCAAATAAGCCCTGGTCTATACTAGGCGTTGAGGTTGAATTTAGCAGCGTTAAATCAATGTAACCCTGTATCTGTCCATGAAGTTTTCAATTTAAAGGGCTCTTAAAAATCGATTTCCTTACTCCACCCCCGACAAGGGGATTAGCGCTGAAATCTGTTTTGCTGGGTCGAATTTGGGGTATTGTGGATGCAATTAGATGGTATTGGCCTCCGGGAGCTATCCCAGAGTGCTCCATTCTGACCGCTTTGGACAGCACTCTCAACTCAGATGCACTGACCAGGTAGACAGGAAAAGGCCCGCGAACTTTTGAATTTCAATTTCCTGTTTGGCCAGTGTGGCAAGCTGCAGGTGACCATGCAGAGCTCATTAGCAGAGATGACCATGCAGAGCTCATCAGCAGAGGTGACCATGATGGAGTCCCAGAATTGCAAAAGAGCTCCAGCATGGACCGAACGGGAGGTATGGGATCTGATCGCTGTATGGGGAGAGGAATCTGTGCAATCAGAACTACGTTCCAGTTTCGAAATGCCAAAACGTTTGGGAAAATCTCCCAGGGCATGAAGGACAGAGACCATAACAGGGACCTGAAGCAGTGTCGCGTGAAACTTAAGGAGCTGAGGCAAGCCTATCAGAGAGGCCAACAGAGCCCCAAACATGCCGCTTCTATGATGAGCTGCATGCCATTTTAGGGGGTTCAGCCACCACTACCCCAGCCGTGTTGTTTGACTCCTTCAATGGAGATGGAGGCAACACGGAAGCAGATTTTGGGGACAAGGAAGACTATGATGAGGAGGTTGTAGATAGCTCACAGCAAACAAGCGGAGAAACCGGTTTTCCCGACAGCCAGGAACTGTTTCTCACCCTGGACCTGGAGCCAGTACCCCCCCAAATCCACCCAAGGCTGCCTCCCGGTCCCACCAGGTGGAGAAGGGACCTCTGGTGAGTGTACCTTTTAAAATACAAGTTTTAAAAGCCAGCATGTTTAATGATTAATTTGCCCTGGCATTCGTGGCTTTCCTGGATATACTCCCAAAGCCTTTGCAAAAGGTTTCTGGGGAGGGCAGCCTTATTCCATCCACCATGGTAGGACACTTTACCACTCCAGGCCAGTAACACATACTCGGGAATCATTGTAGAACAAAGCATTGCAGTGTATGTTTGCTGGCGTTCAAACAACATCCGTTCTTTAGCTCTCTGTATTATCCTCAGGAGAGAGATATCATTCATGGCCACTTGGTTGAAATAGGGTGCTTTTCTTAAGGGGACATTCAGAGCTGCCTATTCCTGCTGGGCTATTTGCCTATGGCTGAACAGAAATGTTCCCTGCTGTTAGCCACGTGGTTGGGGGAGGCAAAATGCGACCTTGTAATGAAAGCACATGTGCTATGTATGTAATGTTAACAGAAAGGTTTACCATGAAAGAGTGTCCTCAGTATTCTATAAAATGTGTCTTTTCAATACCACTGTCCCTTTTTTTTCCTCTCCACCAGCTGCATGTGTTTCAAGGATCACAGGATCTTCTTCCCAGAGGCTAGCGAAGGTTAGAAGGAAAAAAAAAAAAAAAAAAAAAAAAAAAAACCCACGCACTCGCGATTAAATGTTCTCTGACCTCATGCTGTCCTCCCACACTGACAGAGCACAGACGAATGCATGGAGGCAGACAATGTCAGAGTGCAGGAAAGCACAAAATGACCGGGAGGAGAGGTGGCAGGCTGAAGAGAGTAAGTGGCGGGCTGAAGAGAGGGCTGAAGCTGAAAGGTGGCGGCAGCATGATGAGAGGAGGCAGGATTCAATGCTGAGGCTGCTGGAGGATCAAACTAATATGCTCCAGCGTATGGTTGAGCTGCAGGAAAGGCAGCAGGAGCATAGACCGTCGCTACAGCCCCTGTGTAACCAACCGCCATCCTCCCCAAGTTCCATAGCCTCCTCACCCAGACGCCCAAGAACATGGTGGGGGGGGGCCCCACTGGCCACGCAGCCACTCCACCCCAGAGGATTGCCCAAGTAACAGAAGGCTGGCATTCAATAAGTTTTAAACTTTTAGAGTGCTGTGTGGTCTTGTCCTTCCCTCCTCCACCACCCCTCCTGGGCTACCTTGGTAATTATCCCCCTATTTGTGTGATGAATTAATAAAGAATGCATGAATGTGAAGCAACAATGACTTTATTGCCTCTGCAAGCTGTGATAGAAGGGAGGTGGGGAGGGTGGTTAGCTTACAGGGAAGTAGAGTGAACCAAGGGGCGGGGGGGTTTCATCAAGGAGAGACAAACCGAACTTTCACACCATAGTCTGGCCAGTCATGAAACTGGTTTTCAAAGCTTCTCTGATGCGCACCGCACCCTCCTGCGCTCTTCTAACAGCCCTGGTGTCTGGCTGTGCATAACCAGCAGCCAGGAGATTTCCCTCAACCTCCCACCCTGCCATAAACACCTTACTCTCACAGATATTGTGGAGCGCACAGCAAGCAGTAATAACAGTGGGAATAGTGTTTTCGCTGAGGTCTAACCGAGTCAGTAAACTGCGCCAGTGTGCTTTTAAATGTCCAAATGCACATTCTACCACCATTCTGCACTTGCTCAGCCTGTAGATGAACAGCTCCTGACTACTCTCCAGGCTGCCTATGTACGGCATCATGGCCATGGCATTAAGGGAGAGGCTGGGTCCCCAAGGATAACTATAGGCATTTCAACATCCCCAATGGTTATTTTCTGGTCTGGGAAGAAAGTTCCTTCCTGCAGCTTTTGAAACAGACTGGAGTTCCTGAAGATGCGAGCATCATGTTCCTTTCCCAGCCATCCCATGTTGATGGTGGTGAAACGTTCCTTGTGATCCACCAGTTCTTGCAGCACTATTGAAAAGTACCCCTTGTGGTTTATGTACTCACTGATTTGGTGCTCCGGTGCCAAGATAGGGATACGGGTTCTGTCTATGGCCCCACCACAGTTAGGGAATCCCATTGCAGCAAAGCCATCCACTATGACCTGCACATTTCCCAGGGTCACTACCCTTGATATCAGCAGATCTTTGATTGTGTTGGCTACTTGCATCACAGCAGCCCCCACAGTAGATCTGCCCAATCCAAATTGATTCCCGACTGACCGGTAGCTGTCTGGCGTTGCAAGCTTCCACAGGGCTATTGCCACTCACTTCACAACTGTGAGAGCTGCTCTCATCTTGGTATTCTTGCACCTCAGGGCAGGGGAAAGCAAGTCACAAAGTTCCATGAAAGTGCCCTTACGCATGCGAAAGTTTCGCAGCCACTGGGCATCGTCCCAGACCTGCAACTCTATGAGGTCCCACCAGTCTGTGCTTGTTTCCTGGGCCCAGAATCGGTGTTCCACTGCATGAGCCTTCCCCATTAGCACCATGATGCCCACATTGCCAGGGCATGTGCTTTGAGAGAAGTCTGTGTCCATGTCCTCATCACTCTCGTAACCGCGCTGACATCACCTACTCGCCCAGTTTCACTTTGCCAGGTTCTGGTGCTGCATATACTGCTGGATAATGCGTGTGGTGTTTAATGTGCTCCTAATTGCCAAAGTGATCTGAGCGGGCTCCATGCTTGCCATGGTATGGCGTCTGCACAGAAAAAAGGCGCGGAACGATTGTCTGCTGTTGCCCTGATGGAGGGAGGGGCGACTGACGACATTGCTTACAGGGTTGCCGTACAGGGAATTAAAATCAACAAAGGGGGTGGCTTTGCGAGAAACTGAATGGCCGCCTCAAGGAGAGAACTCAAAACTGGGTTTAGCAAGCCATTGATTTCACAGAGGGAGGGAGGGAGGGAGGGAGGGAGGGAGGAGAAAATGAAAACAAAAACAAATCTGGTCTATTTCTTGTTTTGAGTCACTTCATCTATCTTTATACATCTTGCTGGCAGCAGACTGTGCAGTACAACCACTAGCCATCGTCACCTCCTGGGTGCTCGGCAGAAGATGGTGCAGTATGACTACTGGCCATCGTTTTCTGCTTGCTGCAGATTAAAAGACAGTGCACTGCCGGTAGGACTCAATCGCCATGAGACGAAACTTAAAAGGGAAATGACCTGGCTGAGTCACTCCCATGTTTGCCCAGGCTCCCGGTTAAAAGAGCACCCAGGACTACATCAACGACTACCAGTCATACTGCACTGTCTGCTGCCAAAAGGCAATAAACTGCTGCTGTGTTGCAATGCAGTACCACATCCACCAGCACCCAAGAGACATACGGTGACGTTTAGCTGAACGGGCTCCTTGCTTGCCATGGTATGGTATCTGCACAGGTAACTCAAGAAAAAAGGCACAAAAGATTGTCTGCTCTTGGTTTTAGGGAGGGAGGGAACGGGGGCCTGACAATATGTACCCAGAACCACCCGCAACAATGTTTTAGCCCCATCAGGCACTGGGATTTCTACCCAGAATTCAAATGGGCAGTGGAGACTGCGGGAACTGTGGGATAGCTACCCACAGTGCAAAGCTCCTGAAGTCGACGTTTGCCTGGGTACTGTGGACACAGTCTACCGACTACATGCACTTAGAGCATTTGTGTGGGGACACACACACACTCGACTATATGATAACGCTTTCTACAAAACCAACTTCTATAAATTCGACCTAATTTCATAGTGTAGACATCCCCTAAATCTGTTTTACCCTGTATAAAAGCTTATACAGGGTAAACTCAAGTTGTTTGCCCTCTAACACTGAGGGAGAGATATGCACAGCTGTTTGCCCCCCACACCCCAGGTATTAATACTTACTCTGGGTTAATTAATAAGTAAAAAGTGATTATATTAAATACAAAAAGTAGGATTTAAGTGGTTCCAAGTAATAGCAGACAGAACAAAGTGAATTACCAAGCAAAATAAAACAAAATATGCAAGTCTAAGCCTAATACAGTAAGAAAACTGAATACAGATAAAATCTCACGCTCAGATGTTTCAATAAGCTTCTTTCACAGACTGAATGCCTTCCTAGTCTGGACACAATTCTTTCCCCTGATACAGCCCTTGTTCCAGCTCGCATGGTAGCTATGGGATTTCTCATGACTGCACCCCCTTTGTTCTGTTCCACCCCCTTATATATCTTTTGCACAAGGCAGGAATCCTTTGTCCCTCTCTGGGTTCCCTCCCCTCCTCCTAAGTGAAAAAGCACCAGGTTAAAGATGAATTCCAGTTCGGGTGACATGATCACATGCCACTGTAAGACTTCATTACCCACTTGCCAGCACACAGATCTACAGGAAGACTTACAAGTAAATAGAGCCATCTACAACCAGTTGTCCTGGTTAATGGGAGCCATCAAGATTCCAAGCCACCATTAATGGCCTACACTTTGCATAATTACAATAGGACCTCAGAGTTATGTTTCATATTTCTAGTTTCCAATACAAGAATGATACATTTATACAATTAGGATGACCACATTCAGTAGAAAGAAAAAGAAGTACTTGTGCCACCTTAGAGACTAACAAATTTATTTGACCATAAGCTTTCGTGAGCTACAGCTCACTTCATCGGATGCATTCAGTGGAAAACACAGTGGGGAGATGATTTATATACACAGAGAACATGAAACAATGGGTGTTATCATACACACTGTAAGGAGAGTGATCACTTAAGATGAGCTATTACCAGCGGGGGGTTGGGGGGAAGACCTTTTGTAGTGATAATCAAGGTGGGCCATTTCCAGCAGTTGACAAGAATGTCCGAGGAACAGTGGGGTGGTGAGGGGGGGGGAATAGTTTTACTTTGTGTAATGACCCATTCACTCCCAGTCTCTATTCAAGCCTAAGTTAATTGTATCCAGTTTGCAAATTAATTCCAATTCAGCAGTCTCTCGTTGGAGTCTGGTTTTGAAGTTTTTTTGAAGTTTTTTTGTTGAAGAATAGCCAGGTCTGTAATCAAGTGACCGGAGAGATTGAAGTGTTCTCCGACTGGTTTTTGAATGTTATAATTCTTGACGTCTGATTTGTGTCCATTCATTCTTTTATGTAGAGACGTCCAGTTTGACCAATGTACATGGCAGAGGGGCATTGCTGGCACATGATGGCATATATCACATTGGTAGATGCGCAGGTGAACGAGCCTCTGATAGTGTGGCTAATGTGATTAGGCCCTATGCTGGTGTCCCCTGAATAGATATGTGGACAGAGTTGGCAACGGGCTTTGTTGCAAGGATAGGTTCCTGGGTTAGTGGTTCTGTTGTGTGGTGTGTGGTTGCTGGTGAGTATTTGCTTCAGATTGGGGGGCTGTCTGTAAGCAAGGACTGGCCTGTCTCCCAAGATCTGTGAGAGTGATGGGTCGTCCTTCAGGATAGGTTGTAGATCCTTGATGATGCGTTGGAGAGGTTTTAGTTGGGGGCTGAAGGTGATGGCTAGTGGCGTTCTGTTGTTTTCTTTGTTGGGCCTGTCCTGTAGTAGGTGACTTCTGGGTACTCTTCTGACTCTGTCAATCTGTTTCTTCACTTCAGCAGGTGGGTATTGTAGTTGTAAGAATGCTTGATAGAGATCTTGTAGGTGTTTGTCTCTGTCTGAGGAGTTGGAGCAAATGCGGTTGTATCGTAGAGCTTGGCTGTAGACAATGGATCATGTGGTGTGATCTGGGTGAAAGCTGGAGGCATATAGGTAGGAATAGCGGTCAGTAGGTTTCCAGTATAGGGTGGTGTTTATGTGACCATTGCTTATTAGCACCATAATGTCCAGGAGGTGGATCTCTTGTGTGGACTGGTCCAGGCTGAGGTTGATGGTGGGATGGAAATTATTGAAATCATGGTGGAATTCCTCAAGGGCTTCTTTTCCATGGGTCTAGATGATGAAGACATCATCAATGTAGCGCAAATAGAGTAGGGGCATTAGGGGACGAGAGCTGAGGAAGCATTGTTCTAAGTCAACCATGAAAATGTTGGCATACTGTGGGGCCATGTGGGTACCCATCGCAGTGCCGCTGATTTGAAGGTATACATTGTCCCCAAATGTGAAATAGTTATGGGTGAGGACAAAGTCACAAAGTTCAGTCACCAGGTTAGCCGTGACATTATCGGGGATACTGTTCCTGACGGCTTGTAGTCCATCTTTGTGTGGAACGTTGGTGTAGAGGGCTTCTACATCCATAGTGGCCAGGTTGGTGTTTTCAGGAAGATCACCGATGGATTGTAGTTTCCTCAGGAAGTCAGTGGTGTCTCGAAGATAGCTGGGAGTGCTGGTAGCGTATGGAGTCTACATAGCCAGACAATCCTGCTGTCAGGTTGTCAATGCCTGAGACGATGGGGCGTCCATAATTTCCAGGTTTATGGATCTTGGGTAGCAGATAGAATACCCCAGGTCGGGGCTCCAGGGGTGTGTCTGTGTGGATTTGTTCTTGTGCTTTTTCAGGGAGTTTCTTGAGCAAATGGTGTAGTTTCTTTTGGTAACCCTCAGTGGGATTAGAGGGTAATGGCTTGTAGAAAGTGGTGTTGGAGAGCTGCCTAGTAGCCTCTTGTTCATATTCCAATCTATTCATGATGACGACAGCACCTCCTTTGTCAGTCTTTTTGATTATGATGTCAGAGTTGTTTCTGAGGCTGTGGATGGCATTGTGTTCTGCACGGTTACGGGGGAAAGTGATGCTGCTTTTCCACAATTTCAGCCCCTGCATATCGGCAGAAGCACTCTATGTAGAAGTGCAGTCTCTTGTTTCGACTTTCAGGAGGAGTCCACCCAGAATCCTTCTTTTTGTAGTGTTGGTAGGAAGGTCTCTGTGGGTTAGTATGTTGTTCAGAGGTGTGTTGGAAATATTCCTTGAGTCGGAGACGTCGAAAGTAGGATTCTAGGTCACCACAGAACTGTGTCATGTTCGTGGGGGAGGAGGGGCAAAAGGAGAGGCCCCAGGATAGGACACATTCTTCTGCTGGGCTAAGAGTATAGTTGGATAGATTAACAATATTGCTGGGTGGGTTAAGGGAACCACTGTGTGGCCCCTTGTGGCATGTAGTAGTTTAGATAATTTAGTGTCTTTTTTTTTTGTAGAGAAGCAAAGTGTGTGTTGTAAATGGCTTGTCTAGTTTTTGTAAAGTCCAACCATGAGGAAGTTTGTGTGGAAGGTTGTTTTTTTATGAGAGTATCCAGTTTTGAGAGCTCATTCTTAATCTTTCCCTGTTTGCTGTAGAGTATGTTGATCAGGTGGTTCCGCAACCACACACCACACAACAGAACCACTAACCTAGGAACCTATCCTTGCAACAAAGCCTGTTGCCAACTCTGTCCACATATCTATTCAGGGGACACCATCATAGGGCCTAATCACATCAGGCACACTATCAGAGGCTCGTTCACCTGCGCATCTACCAATGTGATATATGCCATCATGTGCCAGCAATGCCCCTCTGCCATGTACATTGGTCAAACTGGACAGTTTCTACATAAAAGAATAAATGGACACAAATCAGACATCAAGAATTGTAACATTCAAAAACCAGTCAAAGAACACTTCAATCTCTCTAGTCACTCGATTACAGACCTAAGAGTGGCTATTCTTCAACAAAAAAACTTCAAAAGCAGACTCCAATGAGAGACTGCTGAATTGGAATTAATTTGCAAACTGGATACAATTAATTTAGGCTTGAATAGAAACTGGGCGTGGATGGGTCATTACACAAAGTAAAACTATTTCCCATGTTATTTCCCCCCCCAACCCCCACTGTTCCTCTGACGTTCTTGTCAACTGCTGGAAATGGCCCACCTTGATTATCACTACAAAAGGTTTTCTTCCTCCCCGGCCCTTCCTGCTAGTAATAGCTCATCTTAAGTGATCACTCTCCTTACAGTGTGTATGATAACACCCATTGTTTCATGTTCTCTGTGTATATAAATCATCTCCCCACTGTATTTTCCACTGAATGCATCCGATGAAGTGAGCTGTAGCTCACGAAAGCTTATGCTCAAATATATTTGTTAGTCTCTAAGGTGCCACAAATACTCCTTTTCTTTTTGTGAATACAGACTAACACGGCTGCTACTCTGAAACCTGTCACACTCAGTAGATAAGCTTTGTAATGATACTTTACAAGAGACCTTTTGCATGAAGCATATTCCAGTTACATTATATTCACTCATTAGCATATTTTCATAAAATCATATAGAGTGAAATATCACAGCCGTCCCATCCATAGGACAGACCGGCGTAACCTACCTGGGTCCCGCATTTCAGGGGGATACAGGGTCCAGGGCGGCCTGGTGGATGAGGAGGGGGCCTGGTGCCAGCAGCAATGGGTGACTGGGGCCCAGCCTGCCCCGCTTCTTCCCACCCCTGCTCCACCCCGCCCCGCCTTCATTCTGCTCTTTCCCCCAAGCCACTGCCTCGCCTCTTCCCGCCCCTGCTTCTGCCCGCCCCCATTCCACCCCTTCCCCCAGACTCTCACCCTGCCTCTTTCTGGCTTCCTCCCACTTCCCCGAGTGACACTGCGAGCCAGCAGGACGGAGCAGGCTAGGGCCAGGTCTCTTGCTGCTGCCGGCACCAGGCCCACTGCTAGGCCCCCAGGCCACCCTGGACCCCACATCTCCCGGAAGCTCTGCTTGGACCCGCTCTGGGCACCACCAAAAATTATATAAACCTGGAGCTCATCCTTTTAAGATAACTGATATATGGGGTGGGAAGATCCATGTTGGCTTCTTGGATTTAGACAGATTTTTTTTGTCTTACTTAAAACCATTTGCAGTCACCACTATCAGTCAGAGGCCGCCTTTTTAGAATCTTTCCCCTTATTTTTTGATTGAGACATCCTCCCTATTTCATTCCTTCTGGCCTTATAACATTACTTTCAAAGCCTTGTTTCTGCACGCTAGTCAGAGCCTCTCTTTACAATAAAATACTTTAACCAAATTTAAGATAACTCTAATTCTTTAATTTCATATTTCTTCTGCATTAGAGTATAAAGCTCTATTATTATTCCATTATTATATACAAAGAAGTTATTCAGGTCATATTTAGATTCTTGGGTCCCAATCCTACAAATGTTTTTGTGCTTAACTTTACTACAGTGAGTAGTTCCATTGATTTGAATGGGATTATTTATAGTAATGAAGTTAAGTGTACGTATAAATGTTTGCAGGATTAAGTCCTTACCTTTAATTTTTTCTCTCTCTGTGAAGGTTGTGCCTTTGGGCTCATGTTGCTAAGGCATCCAGCTTTACAGGTGAAGGAATACAAGAAATAGTCCCAAGAACATTTGTCAAAATGTCTTTAAACATTTCTAAAACACGTTTTCTGTGACATATACATGTATAGAATGCATGGTGACATATTCTGTTAAGAATTTGAGCCAAATATGTAGCCAGTATGAAGCAGCTTAGTTACACTGAAGTCATGAGCTAACTCATTTTATACCAACGGAGAATCTGGCCCAAATCAGCATGAGATTGGAGTGTCCTCATCACTTGTGTGTGAAGCAGCTATTCCCAAACCATGATGATAAAAGTGTGTCTTTTTCCTAGCTTAGAGTTTCAGATCCTGGGGGCAGGGACCATCTTTTTGTTCTGTGTTTGTACAGCACCTGGTACAGTGAGATTCTGGTTTGTGATTGGGGCTCATAGGCGCTACAGTGATACAAATAATAATATAGCTGTCTAGCTAAAGAGTTGTGAGGCATGATATTTTTAAAGGTATTTAGGTGCCTAACTCCTTCATTGGGAGTTAGGTAGCTAAATATCTTTAAAAATCTGACTCATAATAATTTGCTGCTTTATGGCAAGTTGTGTCTACTAAATGAAACAGTTCCAAAAAAATTGAGAACTCTGACATGCAGTCGCAGGGAAGAATTAATGTGTTTGATGTATAATTTTCCTTTCCACTGATTCTCTGGGGCTCTTTTTACCATTGCTCTCAACACAGCAAACATTTTCCTCTTCCTGCTATTTATTCTAGAAGATTGTGTTGCACTGAAACAGCGCTTGGCTATAATATGATCAACACAGTTCAGATGAACAAGACTTGTGCTAGGGTGGCTTCTTTCTGCTTAGAAAAACTGACCTTACTTCATAGCCTTATGATCTTGAACACCTCAAAGCATGCAGCGAGGTTGAATTGTCTCCTTTCAATGGCACACCACTGGAGCAAAAGACCACAGTCAATTCATATTTTTTTCTTTCATTATTCATAATGGGAAATGCACCTATCCGTGGTGAAACAAATAGCAATTTACTCAATAAATTACATAGATGAATGGGAAACTTCAGAGCAATGTGAGTGGCCCTGTTGAGTGGAGGGTGTGGAAAATTAAAAAAAAAAAACTCAACCACCATTCCTTTTGGCTACTCAAAACCGATCAGCAGCAATTTTAAAACATATGCAAATATCACCTAAATAAAATTCATCTTTCTCCACTAAAATTATGCCAGTCACAATAACAATGAATTTCTCAGCTTGAATAAATTTTTTATTCCAGTGCATTTTGTACCAATTATAATATTATGTCATCAAGTGAGAGAAAACTGTGTTCTTAAGTGTGTACATAATAAATGCTTTAGAGAGATTGTTACCACAGATAATATTTGACAACCAAATACCAGGGCACCAATTATTGTTTTCTTTTAGCAAATATAGAATCATCCCTGTAAGGCAGTCATGGCTCTCTTCCCCTCCATCAGGAAAGGAAACCACGCCACCTCGCTACGACACTTCCGGCATGCTTCAGTTCAGGGGAAAATCAGCTCACAGGACCCCAGCACTGCAGTCAGGCCAAGCCGCGATAAGTCTATGGGCCCAGAGCCCTCAATCAGAGTGGGGTGACTGACAGTTAATGGCTCTGGCTAGGGATTTGGGAGAACCTCAATGAGTCTATCTGCTTAGACCCTCAATCAGGGCAGGGCAGTAATCCAGCAGGGATTCTGAGCTACAGTCAGGCAGGCAGAGCAGTAGGGAGTCTATTTGCCTGGGCCTTCAATCAGGCCGGGGCAGCAATCAGTTCATGCAAAGGTTTCTGTCCTGCAGCCAGGCAGAGCAACAGTACAGTCTAGGGGAGATTAGCTCTCTGGTGGGAGAGTCAGCAAACCATCCAGTGCCCGAGTTTAGCTGGGTGCCAGACCAATCCACCTCCAATCCAATCCACAAAGTGGGGAGTCTGCCACCCCTGACTGTGGGGTGGTAGGGGGATGCAGGCCCTCCCACTCCACTGCATCCCAGCCCAGGGACCTAACAGTGGGGGAGTGATCCGCCACTGGATCAGCAGTGAAATGCGACCACAACAACGCTGGCCAGCTTGCAATCAGTCACTCAGCCAAACCCGATGCAGCTTCCCTGGGCTCCTTCCTACACTCCCAGTCTGGGGTTACCTGGGTTCCGCAGTTGTCGTCGGTCTTGCTTGGGTAATTGGCAAGTGGCAGCCCCAACAGCTCCTCGGTGTCCCCAGTCTCTGGCAGCTCCGGCAGTCCTTCCAGCTCTCTGGAGCAGCCTCCATCAGGTCTGGGCTCCAGCAGCAGGGGAGAGACATCCTACTCCTCTGGCAGCTCTGCCCCAACTGAGCCAGAGGGCTGGCCTTTTATAGTCCTGCCCTGCCCCTTTGCTTCAGGGGAAGTGGCTACGAGTATCCCAGTTCTGCCCACCAGGGAGCGATCATGGCTGTTTCCCTGTCCGTCAGGGTGGGAGACCACGCCCCCCACTACAATCCCACAAAGATGATAATGTGACAACACTGACACCCTTTTGGCATTGAAATATAATCAAAGATTTATATCATCAAAATCATCAGCTGGCATAAAGCAGCGTAGTTCTGTTGATTGTCCCTCGGCCCGCGCCGCTTCCAGCAGCCCCCATTGGCCTGAAGCAGCGAACCGTGGCCACTGGGAGCCGCGGTCAGCCAAACCTGCGGACGCAGCAGGTAAACAAACGGGCGCAGCCCACCAGGGGCTTTCCCAGCGCAAGCAGTGGAACAAGTTTGGGAACCACTGGCCTAACGTTTCCCTTTCTGAATTTCATTCCATTAAATAACTGGAACTGAGCTAATATATTTTAGTTCAGGGAAAGCAATTTCAGGCATTGAGTATTACACTTTGATTGAGATTATCTCACAGGTGCTGCTTGTAGTGCATTTATTGAAAGAAATGGAACAATATAGCAGTTTATTCAAGAAAACAAAATGCTTGGCCTGCTTAGAAATAGCAGCCTCCTGCATTCTGCAGATCAACAAAATCCCCTGTCCATACCTTCATATAATTTAATCTTTACTTATGAATGCAGTTGGCAAGCATAGCTAGTTGCACAAATGTGGCTTTGAATTCAGCCCATTTTAGGGTCTTTTGTGTCCTAAAATGTGTAAAATATCTTCACTTGGACATTATTAATTTCCCATCAATTTATATTTGTGAGGAGAGCTTTAGCTATTAGCATCAAAGGCTGCACTTATTGGAGTAACTTATTTTTATTATTTGTAACATATAATTTGATCTTTGAACAGTCTTTCTGAAACACATTTGTCTAGAGAGAGCATTGGCCCCATTTCTTCTGGTGTAAGCATCAACAGGATTTTGTAAACTCTTGCTGTGTCTGTTGCCAGTGAATTGGACAAATTTGCAAGATGACTTGGAAATGTTCTGTCTGAATAATTTATATTGTCTGGTAAAAGAACTGCGTTTCATGGCTTAAGCCTACAATTGTTTATTTGGCTTGCATAGCTTTCTGTCTTGTGACAATTAATAATTCTTGTGTTGATTAATTTTACTTTTCTCATTAAAATGATACAATCAAATAATTTGGGCCAGATACTTAATGCAGTTTTTTGATGGGAAACATAATCCTTAAATCAATCTTCCTGCTGCTGAATGATTACAGAAAAAAATTCAAGTACAATACCTAAGGCCTTGACTACACAGGGAAATTAACCAGAATAGCTGTTCTGCAATAGCTGTTGCACTTTCAGTTCACACTCTACCTTATTTTGAAGTAACTTTCAAGTGTAGACAAACTTCGTATAGACTTCTTAGCTGGCCCATCTATCTGGGAAATATTCACCCTGATATTTTGACTGAAAGTTCCTTGGGTCAGGAACTATCTTTTTGTTAGGTGTCTATACAGTGCTTAGCACAATGGGTCCCTGGTCCATGACTGGGGTTCCAAGGGGCTACTATAAGAGAGAGAATAATAATAAGTAATTTAATTTTTGTTGTTCTCTGCATTTTAATCTGAATTTTGCAGCTAACTCCTTTCTGAACTCTAATCAGAATGCTGCATTTAACATCCTCAAATGCTGAGAAAATACGGATACAGAGCTATATTTTGTATGTGACTTGGGCTCATCTCTAATTTTTATCCCATTATTTTTCAACAATACTTTGTAGATTAAGCTAAGGAAAAATGAGCTCCCTTTGTGTCAACTAATATTGACACATCAGGTCAGACTCATCAGACCAAAAAGATTAAAACAAATATAAATATATATTTGTGAAGTTATCTGTAACAAAAAAGGTCTTCTGAGGTTCTTGATGTGATTAAAAAAAAATAGTGAAGTCTTCAATATTCTTATCCATAACTGATAATGGGATAAACCTAAAATCTCATTGTCAATTAACTAACTTATCCATGCCATTCAAAATTAAGGAATTAAAGAGAAATTTATAATTTTCTTTCACCCCATACTTCAGTTCTTAGAGCTGCCACAATCAGGTATTCTATGAACTGTAGCGTCACACAGTACAAAAGGAACAGTGGACAAATTTAACCAGAAACAAAGCTTATTAATATTGTTTTTCAGCTGTTAAAAAAAACCCCACCAAAATGTTCAAATCTAAATGTATAAAAAAGAAGGCAAAAGCGTCTATCCCTGATGACTATGACTATGAACATATAATCCCGCTGAAAGAAAGATAATTTTTGTATGTATAGGTACTGAAGTCAAAGTCCTTGGGAGAAAATACCGTATTATGAGCGAGGTGAAACATTGTTATGAGGGGAGTTAAAACCCCTTTGAGATTGATAGGTGTGAACTCACTCTTCAGTTAACATAACTGTAAGCATAACTCCCCACCTAAAACAAAAGGTGGGTGTGAACACACCCATGAGCTTTTGGCTGAGGATTGTGTAAGGATGTTTGTGTGGGGAGAGCAACACAGAAACTGAGAACAGACAAAGACAGAGAGAGGGTGAGGCAGAAAGCAAGAAAGCCAAGCAGCAGCCTGTGAATACAGTGTGACCTTGGATAAAGCTAGAGAGCAAGCTTTTGGGCCTGTTGGCTAAAGAGGCTTGGGGATGCAAGCTAAGAAATTGCTCTTTTTGTTCTTGGATCCTTCTGCATGTGGAGAAGGGAGACTTTGTACATTCATTATAAATAAACAACACTGCATCCAAGTAAATACCAGACTCCATCACTTTCTACTTCCAGCTGGAACATCCCCAGGGCCCCAGACTTTGACCAGCCACTCAGGTTGAAAAGGGTCAATAACCGTTTGCATAAATTATTAGAGTTAATGTAATCAGCCTTAAAGGCGATCTGTGAAGGTGGGAAAAGTTGAGTTTGTGCCTTTTTGTTGCTTCTTTACAATGTACAAAGGACTGAAAAAAGTCTTGGGCGGGTTTAACTTTATTTTTTCAAAGGTATTTATTGCTCCTTCAGGTTTTGTCTTTTCTAGAAAATTCTATAAGCTACTGAAGTCGTGGTATTATTTATAATATTACTGTAGTAAGCAAGTGAGACAAAGTGATTTTTATACATTGTTTAAAATCTGTTGCTTTTTGTTGATGTTGGCATTGAAAACACCTACCCAACTCAAACACCTTCCAAACTCTTGGGAGAAAAGAAGTATTTTTAAAGATCCAACACCTTCATTTAACAGCTGAGAGAGTTCCCAATGAACTTTCCTGAGAAGTTCACCAGCAAAACCAGGGAAGACCAGATCAGACATTCCTGATATTGCCAACATAAAATGCAGAGAGAATTTATTCTGTGAATAAAACGTTTAGGCCTTGTTCATACAGTATAGAGGCACAGACCTGACTTTGTATTAAATTTACAGGTCCCCTTTGAAAAATGTTACTCCCCTTGAAAAGTTCAATTGGAGTAAATCCAGCCATGCCTTGGCAGTCACAGAAGCAGAATCAGTGTGGTTTCCCTGTCTGGGGAAGGGGGCAGGAAGAGGGAGGGGAATGCAGACGGGCTGCACACCTCCTACAGAACAGATCTGATCCTGCACCATTAAAGTCAATTTCTGTTGGCTATTGACTTCATTGGATGCAGGTGCAGGCACAGCAATTGCCCAGCTCAGAAGGTGACCTCTGTACGGCTTTGCAGAGGGTGCACAGAGGGAGGTTCAGGCACTATGGATCTTCCAGGGCAGCATGGCGGCAGAGAGTTACTTCACCCATGGGTTTAAAGTCTCCATGGAGCAGTGCCACAACTGCTATGCAGGCTGGGTAGTTGGTTCTTGGATTTGAGTCTTAAGGAATTAATTAGAGGGTCTAATTATTTTCCAGAGACAAACAAGCATGTAATAAGTGTATACTTTACATTAGTTATTAACCCTGTAGGTGTATGTCACTGTCATAAATATAGCACTGGAGTAAGTGCATGGTGATGTCCGAGTTGCATTTTCAACAAGGCATGTGAACACTAAATCATGGGACAATTATGAGCCCAATCCTGTAATATACCGAGCACCTTCAACCCCCAGTTGATGTCAGTGAAAGGAGGGGACGATCAGCATTGTATAGGATGGGTCCTGATTTGGCAAGGTACCTATGCACGTGCTTTAACATAAATCACATGAAATCATTGGAACAATTCACTTATTTAAATATAGGCATGTGTGTAACTAACTTGCTGAGCCAGGGCCTAGGTCTGGCAGCAAGAGACTCCTCTGGTGTAAGGGGATTCTCCAAAGGCAGAGCTGGCGCACACAGCCACCTACTCCCCATCCTTCAAGTGTAAGGAGAGAAAGACTATGCAGCAGAGGAGGGGAGGAAGTGTAAAGATGCTTACTCACTGCCAGTATGAGGGTGACATTGCAGGGGTTTTTATGTCTGGTGTGCCTGTAGGTTGTCTGTCTTTGCACACCATGCAGCCCTCCAGCTAAGAGGCAGCTAGTCCAAACACCTTCCAAGGTAACAAAACGTTCAGGTATAGCTGAAAGTCCCAAAGAATCAACCTATCGGATGGGCCCTGTGAGTAACACTTTCTTGGGGTTCCACTGCCTTTCCCTAGCTCTGGTCTGCAGCATGGTCCCACCAACCTAGGCCTCCAATGGTTTCTGGCACTTCAGGTCTTCACAGGAGCAAGCCATCAAACACGCTCCCTCACTCTGGCATCTCACCCGTCTCAGACAGAACTCTCTCAACCTATTTCTAAGACCCAGGTATCTGCCGAGTTATCACCCGATCCTTCTTTAGTCTGGCCCTCTCTGGCTGACAAGTAACTATATAATTACCACCTAGGAGCAGTGAATGTGCCTAACTGGCCTTTAACCCTTGATCATGTGTGAAAGACAGACCTGCATTAGCTCTGATTGAGCTAATATACTTAAAGCAGAGGATAGCCAAGGGGGTGGGAACAATGGGAGGGACTAGCTGCCCCAAGTAGGTAACTGGTCATACCCATAGGCTTGCATGACTGCAGCTACACTCTGTTTTTAGCACACTGCCTCAGTCAGAGGTAGCACAGGTATTTCTTTTCAAGCTGGGGATTTATACCTTTCCACTCTAGTGTAGACATGCCCTTAGACTCACCTGTCCCCCATCTCCCTCAAATGCTGCACCAAATGCAGCTCTACTGGGCCTAGCATTTAGAAACCTCGGGCTGAACTGCCAAATACTCACTCTAGTACCAAACCATAGTGTGGCCAGCCCATTTAAAGATAAATACATCTTATTCCCAACACCAGTCCAGTCTATAAGGGGATCACTTTTTTTTTTATTCTTGTTCTACTAATTTTTGTAACGTAAAGGGAGAATGCATAAGTGAAGAAAGGTACCTGAAACCTCCTGTTCATTGAAATGGGAAGGGACTGATTTACTCAAAAGTATACCTTACTCACACTGGGAAAACTTGCTCACAGAAAGCAATTGAAATTACTGGACAACTCCTGTGAATAAGTGCTCAGCAGCATAAATAAGGGTTGCATAATCAACCACACTCATTTTAAATAGCACTGTAAATTTTCCCTCAGCTAGAATGACAAAGAAAGTCCTTATTAGTTTACCAGGATGGAAGAGACCCTGTTAGGCCATCTAAATAACTACACCTCTTCCCATTCATAGAGAACCCTGAAAAATCTGCAACGGGGATTGAAACTGCCAGATAAATTGGCATCAGTTTCTACACTAATTTTATTTATATATATATATATATATATATGCCTCTGCTATTTGAGGCAGGGCAAACAGGTCTGTCCCTTGGAAGAACCTACTAAACTCCACGTTTTTAATATTAGGAAAATTGAAGCTTTATTACACATTTTATTAAAACTTTGCAACTTCACTTCAAACAGTATTTCTAGTCCGTGTACCAGTCAAAAGCCATTATCAGATGGATTCAACAGTTTGAAATGACCTAGCCAAAATTCTGCAAACTCAATTTTTTTAAAAAAAACTTATTCCATGGTCTCCTAATTTGTGTGTGTTAACACCACCACCTTTCATTTGATTATCTCAAAACACCTCACCAACTCTACTTTGAAAGATTTAATTGCTTTTGACTGGTTGATTTTGCTTAATAGTGGTACATACAAATATTTTATTTGGTTTCAGGCAACTGGGTTTGGACCCCCACAACTCCTCTGAGTTTCACTGTGGGTTTCAGGTTAATTTTTCTTAGTTTCATACACTGAAATGATGTGAAAATACAGATGTTGCACAATTTTGACGAGAAAAGAAAATCATCAAGGATCACTTGAAATTACCAAAGCTCACTCTAATCTAGCCCAATATTTACTGGAAAGGTCTTGAACCTTAGCAGATCTTCTAGCAAAATGAGTCTGAATTTTAAATGTCAAATAAAACCTGATGAGTTTTTCACCAATTTAATTACCCTAAATTTGCCTCAGATGTATCCTCCAAACTGCATTTAATCTATTTTATCCCACCAGAGATTCCTACATAGTTACCAATTAAATTTGGCCTGACTTCAAAATATAACTTCCAGTTCAGTGGGTATGGCCGATTTGCCTAACTGTGACTGCAAATTGGCTAAATAGATATGGAAGAGCTATCATTTGAACCTTAAGTTAATTTGTTGGCATACTGCAACCACAATTTGAATTACAGCTGGTCATGATTTATCATTCAAAAAAAATCTTTAAACAAAATTATTTTTAAAAAACAAGCTCCAGCTTTTCAACAGTACTGAAAATGGACAAAAATTCTGTTGTTGAAAACCAAAACTAGACATTCAGTTTTTCTTCCAAAAAAACAGTGCATCTCCATTATTTTTTTAATTAAAAAAAAAAAAGACTTCTTTAATTTCAGTCAAAAATGTTGATGAAAAATACTTACCCTTTTCCAACCATTCTCTAATTTCAATATACTTTTAAAAACCAAGCCCAAGAGTGAGGAAAATTGAAAGGTGACCTTATGCCACTTATACATAGGATCAGGGCCACTATTCTTATCTGTCACATCCTCCACTCACTCACAGGTCACTAATGATTATTCTATGTTGCAGTGATAAAGCCCCTAAATTTCTCTTCAGTATAATTTCTGATTTTGTGGCAGATTTCCTCAAAAAGTGTCTTGATTCACCTTAGAGTCACCTTCTATTTATCTTGAGAAATGTGAAATCTAGTCCCAAACCCATATGAGATTAGCAGCAGGCACAAAGATTTCCAGGGGGAGCAGAAGTACTCTCATCATCTGCTTTCCTCTGGGACGGCTGTTCCTTGCACCCCTCCATTAACTGTACTTATGGAATTTGTGGCCGTTGGTTTTTTTAGAACCAACATTCAAATATAAAACCTTCTTTGTCACACAAATTGTGAATTTTGAAGTGCATTGCTGCTTTCTAAATGTTAATTAAACTGGCAATGACACTGACTGTGATTTCACACAAGTACTGTATTTTTAGAAAGTTATACAGAACCTACAGTATTTCTTCTGTCATCTCTTGCAGAAACAGCAGCAAACACCTCCTAGACAAGAAACTGTTTTTCTGATGAATATGAAAACTTCCACCTTCCATATATAACATTTAAAGTAGTTTTCAGAGTAGCAGCTGTGTTAGTCTGTATTCGCAAAAAAGAAAAGGAGTACTTGTGGCACCTTAGAGACTAACAAATTTGAGCATAAACTTTAGATTTAAAGTAGTGAGTACTTGTCCATCTGCCTTTTCTCTCTCTCATCACACCCAAAACCAAATAAAATAAGAAACATTTTTGGTCAACTGGTGTCTGTGTTTTAAAATAGGAGAATATCCCCAAAACATAATCTGTCAAGAGTAATAGTTTTAATGTGAATCAACACGTATTGTCTGGCTGTTTTCTGGCCACACCCCCTTCTGAATACTCTGTCTGTGTCCATGAGCTCAATACTGCAAGGTGCTCAGCATGCTTTTCCGGATCCTGCAAAGCACATGCTTACCTTTATGCAGTAGAGAGGCCAACAGATTCACTAATATGCTTAAATACTTTGTTGACTTTAGGTCAAACTGCTCAGAGCCTTGTAGGGCTGAGCCCTATATGAATAGAATGCCCAAATCACTCTTCCGCCAACCCCACCCCCCCAAAAGGGTCACATGTTATCTGTGGCATAAAACAAATGGATACCTCCTTTCTTTTCATCACCAAAGATAAACTACAGGAAACACTTCACATATAGATCACGTACTCTATGCTGTCTTCCTAACAAGTACAAACCATTTAATCAGAAAGTTAAAGGATCAAGTAACTGAAGCAAATTTATCAAAGCAAAGGCACAGAAATTTCAATTAATGGTGGTTGGCATCATACAAATTGCTCCTTTTCTGAAATACATGTTAAAAACGATCTTCAAAGGGACTATTCAACAGTTTCATTTATACATTTCTATAATTATAGCCCCCAAACTTATCTCTCAAAACCTTCTTTATTTTCCATTCAAAAAGGAAGGTTGTAGAGCTTTTATTTTCTGAAGTGCAACAAAGTTCCTATCCTGAAGCTTATGTTGATAGAATAAGAACCAGGGCAAGGCCAGTAAACAGTACAAAGAACCTAGTTTTGTGTTTAATTTTTTTTCTTCACTTGCTAAGAATGACAATTATAGGTTGATATGAATATATGGACTCTGAAGACAGTATATTATATAACATACTTCATTTTTGTCAGCGACAATAACCTTCTGCTACCCCATGAAAATGTAAATCTTAAAGCATTCACTTTTATTAGAAGAAAATAATCTTGCTTTCAAAGCAGGCAGGCCCGGGTAGCCCAAAATAATCTGTGTCTGATAGAAAATGCTTCAGCATTAAGTCTCTAGTTATTCCACACATATGTACAGTATGTATTAAATGCATAAATATTTCTTACAGTTTTATACATGCTCTTTTACTACATTGTACACCAACATGGGGTTTAGGAAAGTTTTTGCATGTCTCCGTTGTTCATTTAATACCAAAGCACAGTGCCAAAAATCAAATAATACTGAATGAACTGAGATGGTTAGTCACTCGTGTCTGGCTTTCCATACATTACATAAAATTTCCAAAGTGTATTTATAAGACAGAAAGACAGAGTGACTGAAGGGGGCTTTTCTTTCATATTTTCTGAGCTAATAATGTTGCAGATTTGTTACAAGTTTAAAACTTTCCATGCCTGAAACCTTTTTGAAGAACTGTAAATAAAAGCCATCCTGTTTAGTAGTGATAAATGTTCCCTTCCAAATTCCAATAATAACTGAGCTTAGTCACAGCAATTTCCACTAAAAAAACAAAGCAAAACAAAACAACCCTTTTGATGATGTTTTGACACACATCATTTTTAAGACTTGGAAATAAAGACTTGGATTAAAGCCAGTCACTTGAATGTGGCGATATCCATTCCAATAAGACCTTTTATAGTTATTACTATGTGCTTGTCACCAAGATCTACAGATCTTCTCTCATTTCTTTATCATTGAAAAATAAAATTATTTTTCAGTATTTAGCCTGCTTCTGTGAGATGTTATGCTTTTGTACAAGGTATTATTTAACTTGCTCTTCTAAATAAATCTATAGAAGTTTTAGTCTCAAAATCAAAATGCCCATTTTATCTCCTTTATCATCTCTTTGGTTGGAATATACACAGAGCTCCTAACATTTCCTGTACCTCATTGAATCATAAGTCCTTAAAGAATCTCTTAATTGTTATAGTGGAAATGGGATTTTTTTACCATAACCAACTATAATATAAAAATAAAAGGAGTACTTGTGGCACCTTAGAGACTAACAAATTTATTTGAGCACAAGCTTTTGTAAGCTACAGCTCACTTCATCGGATGAAAGTAGCTCACGAAAGCTTAATCCAGCCTTTAAGAATATGTCTACACTTTGAGCTGGAGGTGGAAATTCCAGCTCAAGCTGACATAGCATGCTGGAGTGTAGCTGTGGTAGTGTGAGCACCTAACCACCTGAGTACCTACCTGTCTGAGATGGTAGGCAAGTACTCAGGATGGCTAGCTCCACTTGCTGCTCTCAATGCCCCAGCTATACTGCTATTCTTAGCATCCTACTTTGATCAGCACTGGAGCAGGTATGTCTCCTCCAGGCAGAATTTACACTTCCATCTCAAAGTGTATCTATACCATCTATTCCTCAAGCTAGAATTTATGTCTCCAGCTCAGTGTAGACATATCTTATAGTCCAGTAGAGATGTCTGACGGGGGGTTTCTCAGTGCCAAGGATATGGCCAGCCCTCTTAATTAAGTGTAATTCAGCAAATGTTTGATGTAGCAGAAATGCAAGCTGGTTCTTCAGGTTTAACAGCAGGACAAATGTGCTTGATCCACTTTTGTAGCTCACCGCACTCCCCTCAACTCAGCAATATGTAGAGGGATGCCCATTAGCAGAAACATCTTTCTGACATAGATTGCTGGATCTTCTCCAAAGGACTGGAAAGACACCTCTTTTCCATTCTGCTACCTTTAAAACTGCTTTGTTCTCCAAATGATGTCCAGCATGGCTAATATTTCTTGACCAATTCTGTCCAGTATCTAGGAATGCACTGCTTGAACATTTGTCACATGCATTCGCAGGAGCAGAACCACATCATTGTAGACGTGCTCCATGTCTTCCATTCAGTTTGGCAGAAGAGAAAAGAAGCTCACTTCATCAAATGTGTGAAAGTGGTGTACATTACCAGCAACATGCAGCGAGGCAGATCCCAGAGCATTTCCTCCAAAGCACAGGAGTCTGGGATACCACCCCTGAAATGGTAGTGCTGCCACCGCATACCAAAAGGGGAAGTGTGGATGCAGATATATGCATGTGCCCATTATGTATCCAGGGCCAGCACATATGGATCCTCAGTGCAGGATACATGTGCCAGCAGTACACAGACAAGTAGCTGGGGATGCATGGAAGTGTAGACAGAGCCTTAGGGTGCAGCAGCTTCTTCCACCACCACATGCAGAAGAAAAGAAGGTTCTCTCCTTCAGTTTCAAGAGAGAAAGAAGAGGGATATCTGACTTGTACAGTAGCCTGGTCATGATGGCTCCAAGCTCCACAGCTGGCTAGTTTATATGATGCAATTAGCAGCATGCAGTACTGCTTCTGCTTAATATAGAAGCAAAGTGCACCTGGCAGCATAGTGCCTTGTCCTGCCCTGAGCTTTCCTACTCTGTATAGCTGCTATAGGGAAAGTATACTACAAGGAAAATCCTGCTTTCACCTTAGTGTAAGGGAAGTAGCAGCAAAACAATGCCAGGTATGCATCCTGCACAAAAAGCCATCCTACAGTTGCAGGGTGGAGCACAGTAGGCTGGCACAATGTGCTTTTGGGTGCCTTTTGCTTCTCTTAATCAGGAGCACAGCAGGAATGGTTTATGCATGCCAACCCGCTTTTTAGAAACTGTCATTTGGAATAACACCTGTCTATACGACTGAGTCAGATGAACATAAGGCAGCTTGTGAGCAGAGGGCTTGGAGGGTAACAATCAATGACAAAATGCAGAGGGATTGCGAGGATAGGAGAAACAGGCAGCAAGAAATTATAGCGCTGCTCAGGGAGCAAACAGACATGCTGCAGTCTCTGACTGAACTTCAGGATGAACACATCTATGCTCACCACCCCCTTCAGCCCATAGAGAACTGGATTCTGGGACCTCCCTACACTCCCCCACCACCACCACATTCCACATATCTTCTGGGGCTACAGCAGTACTCCAGCCACTCCACCCTGTGGGAGAGTACACAAAATGACAGCTGCACATATACCAATAAGGCTCTCAGCTGCATGTATGTTCTTGTGAATTCCCTGCTCCTTCCCCTTTAAAAATATTTTTCCCTGTATGTATGAAGTTTATTTCAGCTTTAAATAGGTAGATTTGCATGAGTGTGGAATACAAGTCTATTTTTGGAAACTTAATTCATCTTTATTGGCCTCTAACATATGATGGCTGCAGCCAACATTCAAAGATAGTAATAGATGCATTTGTATTGTTATATTAGTGCACACACAGCACTCATTACAAGGTTCATAGCGTGGTGCAAAAACAATGCCAAGCACACTATAGCAACACACATTACTGTGGCTCATCATTAAAATGCTCCTTCAAAGCCTCCCTGAGCTGAATAACTCTCTGCTGAGCTCTTCTTATCACCCCAATATCTGGCTGCTCAAAATCAGTGGACAGCTGATCCACCTCTATGCTCCACCCCTGTGGAAATATCTCCCCCTTTGTTTCACAGATATTATGAAGTGCACAGCAAGCAGCTATGACTATGGGGATATTTTCTTCGCTGAGGTCTAATCTCGTGAGTAGACAGCACCAGCGACCCTTCAGACAGCCAAAGGCACATTCAACAATCATTCTGCACCTGCTGCACCTATTGTTGTAGTGCTCCTTGATGCAGTCCAGGTGGCTGGTGTGTGGCTTCATGAGCCATGGGAGTAAGGGGTAGGCAAGGTCTCTGTGGATCACTATTGGCATTTCAACACCTGTAGTGGTAATCCTCTGGTCTGGAAAGAAAGTCCCTGCTTGCAGCTTTCTGTACAGGCCAGTGTTCCTAAAGATGTGTGAATCATGCACCTTCCCTGACCAGCCTGCACTGATGTCGGTGAAACAATTCCAGTGATCCACCAGCACTTGCAACACCGTAAAAAAAAGTAGCCCTTTCTGTTGATGTACTCTGTTGCAAGGTGGTCTGGTGCCAAAATAGGGATATGCATGCCATCTATCACCCCACCACAGTTTTGGAACAGCATTGCTGGAAAACCATCCACTATTTCCTGCACATTGTCCAGAGTCACAGTCCTTTGTAGGAGAATGCGATTAATGGCCCTGCATACTTGCATCACAGCAATCCCATGGTGGATTTATCAACTCCAAACTGATTCCTTACTACTGATCAGTAGCAATCTGATGTTGCCAGCTTCCACACAGTGATGACCACTTGCTTCTCCGCCAGGCGTGTAGCTCTCATTTTTGTATAGCTGCGCTGGAGGACTGGGGCAAGCTCCGAACACAGGAATGTGGCCTTGTGCATCCAAAAAGTTCTGCAGCTACCGCTCATAATACCTGCACAATAATGCAATCCCACCAGTCATTGCTTGTTTCTCAGGACCAGAACCAGCACTCCACTGTGTGCAGTCCCTCTGTGAATGCCAACAGCAATCTTTAATTGTTTCTTTCCATGGTGCACAGTAAGGCAGCCACCAGCATCATCATCATCTTCACAGCTCAAGAAATACTGCAGGATCAGGCATGTTGTGTTTGTAATGCTCAGTGCACTGTTGAAGAGCAGTGCAGGATTCGTGCTTGTCACAGGGATGGTGGACCCACAGATTAGCAGGGCTCTTGAAAAGCAGCAAAAAACGTAAGAGGATGCCCCTGGAATGATGGAATGGAAAAAATTGCATTCTGGGATGCCAAACCCATGTTTCCAGCCACATGACTGCATGACTCCTTTGTGCCACGAGGCATTGCAAACCCTTCCCAAAACACCCCATGCTAGATAGTGGTGAGTTACACAGTGGGATAGCTATCCATGGTGCACTGCTCTTGCAGCAGGGCTGCTACTGTGGACATGCACTGGCGACACAAGGAGCACAGTGTGGACATGCAACAGCAATTTAATTACTGTAGTGGCTGTAGGCCGACGTAACTTAAATCAACTTAATTTTGTAGTATAGACAAGGCCTAAAACAGGACACATGCCTTAGCCAGCAGCTCACACCCTCTTAAGGCTCAGGTGCACAGGTGAATGTTTAACTCTGCAGTCTTCTGAGTTGTCTTGCATATTAGGAAGAGAGTCTGTCTTAGTAATACTTCCTCTATTTGCCCCCCATCTACCAAGTGCAGCACAGAGGAGGATGTAGCTCTTATTTAGTGAATATGCATTTAACTATTTTCGCCTAGGTATATGCTGAACAACTAGAGCAGCTGGGTCTCCTACTGAATTCCAGGCACAAAGAAGTTACAGAATTTGCCCTCAAGGTATCTGAACTAATCTCTGTTCCTAAAGTTTTCTTGAAGATGGAAAATTAAAAGCTGTTTTTGCATTACTTACAACTCACCACTCAACTAATTAAGGAGAATACTTTATAAGGCACCTTCTATGTAACACAGGCTTTCATATGCCAATTTCAGCAGCAGTCCAAAAGAGAACTTCAGTTAATGTTTCACTTTTTGGAAAAGGCTTCTTCTGAGCTGCCTGAACTCTCTCAACCCCAGTTACAGGCCAGTATCTGACAGACTTTGATTTCTGCTCCAAGAGTTCCTGTCTGTGTAAGGTTTCAGAGTAGCAGCCGTGTTAGTCTGTATTTGCAAAAAGAAAAGGCGTACTTGTGGCACCTTAGAGACTAACATTTATTTGAGCATAAGCTTTCATGAATGCATCCGATGAAGTGAGCTGTAGCTCACGAAAGCTTATGCTCTAATAAATTTGTTAGTCTCTAAGCTGCCACAAGTATTCCTTTTCTGTCTGTGTAAGAACACCCAGTCCCAGTTAGTGCCAGAATGACCCCAAAGGAGAATGCACAATGTGTATAAAGTAGCATCTGGAGAGTTTAGAGAAACAGGGGAGTGTAAACTTTACATCTACCAAATTACCCCAGGTTGAGAATTTTTCACCTCTTTTTAAAGTAAGAATATGAGCTTTATGAAAAGAAGCTACATGGCATCCAAGTTTGATACTGACAGGATATTCTTAAACCCTTTCTATTTTTTTAATCATCTCATCTCAGTGCGTCACAGGAAAGTCACTATAACTCATTCTGACACCGTTTATATGCAATTCAAAGATCAACATAGCCGTTTTCATGAAGTTCAAAAGACATTATGGCTGCTTGGCTAGGATACAAATATTTTGTTCACCAGTCAAAAAGCAAAGACAAAAACTCCCCCGCTAAAGATCCCACAAGGATAAAGTCAAAGAAAATCAACTATAATGAAAGAATGGTTTCAGAGTAGCAGCCGTGTTACTCTGTATTCGCAAAAAGAAAAGGAGTACTTGTGGCACCTTAGAGACTAAAAAATAAATTTGTTAGTCTCTAAGGTGCCACAAGTACTCCTTTTCTCTTTATAATGAAAGAATGAAAGCGGACACTATTCCTTTGGGTTTCACGAAACGGCAAATGTGTTTGATAACACTTGGCCATGATCACAATTACCTATACTGTTATTGATGTTTGCTTGGCCGTGTGTGATAGTGTGTGTCAGAGAGACACACACAGCGTGTATAAATTAATTTACTTGTGAAGATCTAATTCCTCCACCTGTTATAGTCTGCATCTTAAATTCTCATCAAGTGTTGCCAATTAGTTCTCAGAATGTAATTGAAGAATGAAAACAGAAGAGCAAAATGTCTGATTTATAGATTGAATTTGTTATGCCCAGCGATTTTTTTGGTGCTGGCTTAAATATTCAGTTATTAACTTGATTAAATAATTAAATGCTGCTACAAATATGTCAGCTGGTATTTCACATCAATTTCCTACCAGTGACTGGAACTTTCACTTACCCTCCAATTAAAACACAGGAGAGCATCATTCTTTTCACTGCAGTTAAGTTAGTGCCTGTCTAACCTTGATTTAAAAACATACCCAAGTGATGGAAATTAACAATAGGCATTTAAAAATTTTAATCAAGGACAGGTTAAAATTGTAATTAGCACAGTCAAAGGCTAATAATGTTTGTATATACCTTACTGTTAAATAAAAAGGATTAGTTGTGCTGAATGTGATGTAGATCTTTGAGCACAGCTGAAAGGGTTTATTTCAGAGGAAACTCCCATGTATTTAAAAGATTACTTACCTTCTTTAAATACAGTTTTGTGACAAATTGCCAGAGTACACGATGTACTGGCTTTTGCAGCACTAAAATCTATATTTACTAAAGGATAAGAATTTAAGAAATCCCAGGATCAGGACAAAGCCACTTGGCTCAAATTGTAACTGGTGGGGGGGGGGGGGGGGTGGAGGAGAGAAGATAAATTAGAGAACATTGTGGGGGAAGGGGAATAAAAGCTATAGGAATCCAGGTGAAGCAACTGAGGCCTGGTCTACAATACGGGGGGTGAGTTGGCCTAAGTTACACAATTCCAGCTATGTGAATAGCGTAGCTGGAGTTGATGTAGCTTAGGTAGACTTACTGCAGCATCTAAACTGCACTGGGTTGATGGGAGAAACTCTCCTGTTTCTCCTGGGAGAAACTTCTTGTTCCGTGGAGTACCAGAATCAATGGGAGAGCAATCTGCGGTTGATTTAGTGGGTCTTCTAGACCCACTAAATTGACCCCCGGTCCATCGATCACTGCAGCGTGGATCCCCAGTAAGTGTAGATATACCTTGAGATAAACATTAGTCTGAGAAAAAGATAACTGCTGTGTGGAACAAGGAACTCTCCTTAGAATCAAGGAACAACTGGCTATGAGAGCTGGACTTGTTTGTTTCCCTTACATCTGTTTGCATATTTACCCTCCATACCTGTCTAATTTACTCTATGGGCCACATCCTGCATTCCTTGCACACCCCAAACTCACATGGATGTCTGTGCAATCTGTCTATGACACTGACATTCACTCCTCACCACGGTCTGGGTTATAATCTTGGACAGTCACAATCTGGTGCCTGCTTATCCCATGGCTCCTGGGGAGAAATAGTCTATGCCATTCATTTTGCAGATTACTTTCCCCTCTGCTCCATCTCTGATGTGATGACAAGCACATTAGCAGGAGGGGCTAACCCAAGACTCCCCCCATAGCCCACTCACCTACACAGTAGTAGGGTAGCAACCTGGCAGCAGCTGCTTCTTCCCTGTGCAGGCTCCAGAAAGTCAGGTAGCTCACAAAAGAGAGTAAAGTGGCTGCTCCCTTACTCTCCTGCATGAAGTCCCCTCACGAATCCATTGTGTCTAGGAGTCAGTGGAAGTTTCAGGTGCCCAAGGAACACAGGCTCCTCCACATACTGTATTGCCATTGGCATGTTCTGTTACACAAGCAACTCCAAAGTCCTACTTAATTTTAAAATCATCTTCAGTTTCATTCATCATAGCTATACAAGTACAATAAGGAAGTCTCTAGCTTCAGTCAGCTGATTTTAAAAACAAACACATGGGCTATTTTAAATTTTGTATTTGGCATAACCTGGAAAGTATTTGATTATTTTTAAATCCATCTAGATATTTATGAAGTCTTCATTATTGTAGTATCTCAGTGCACCCCCAAATTAAAAATGACGACAATGCTTGCTCTCACACTCTCTCTACATGAATCTGTAAGATTGAGGGTACTATTACCAGAGGGTGAAGAGGTGTGCTTTCTCTTTAGCTCTGAAAGTAATGTCGTTAGTGGTAACTTTCATCTGAAAACAAGTTCCCCAGTCTTAGAACCTTTATAGGAGCCAAAGTGTGTCTCAGGCTCATAAGGCTCCCCATTTTGGTCAACAGTATCAATGTTCCTCGGGAAAGTAGCAGTCATAGATACAGACGGAGATGGTCTGTTACGTAGACAGGCTCAATTCCAGAAAACAACTGCTGGGGGAGCATGCGAGCATCCTCTGTGGCATTCCCTGAACTTTGGAACTTGCTCTGCTACCCCTCAGCTGAAACACTCTTAATTTATTGACCTTCAGGGCCAGTTGCTGTTTACGATCTGTGAGAGATTGGGAGGACTTTTGGCTGTTTACCCTGTTGAAGCAGGAAATTCCAAGTGGATAGGTGGAAGCAGTGAACATAATACATCTGCACTTTAGTAAGGCTTTTGAAACAATTCCACATGATATTTCCATAAACGGACTAGGGAAATATGGTCAAAATGAAATTATAAGGTGGTTGCGTAACAGTTTGAATGATTGTTCACAAGGAGTAGTTATCAATGGTGTCAAATTGGACAGACATATCAAGTGGAGTCCCATAGGGGTCAGTTCTGGGTCTGGTACTAGCCAGTATTTTCAGAAACACCTTGGAAAACAACATCTAAAGTACACTTATAACATTTGTAGAAGACACCAAGCTGGGTGCATTTGAAAGCACTCTGAAGGACAGGGTTAACAATTCTCCCTCATCCCCAAGCACCCACCCCAGTACATCTGGATATCCTACTACCAAGGTCACTGCCCCAATTCCTCTCTTGGGTCCTAGAAGGGTTCCACGAGAGGCTCTCTGGCCTCATTAATACCCCTCCTTGGGGCTACTTTATTAAAAACATATAATGCAAATAATCTGTTACAGAAGTTCCAAATAACCTCCAGTGCATATAGTTACTAAAATCCCATGCTACCCAATTCATTGACATAGCACATATTATACTCTGGCATCTCTCATCACACTCAGGATCTTGTTTGGTCCTCTTCTGTCCTTCCAGCAGGACAGCCACCCCAGCTGGAGTTCAGATCTGCTCTTCCAAGTGGAAACCCCAGAGTCTCTATGCTGGGAGCTCATCCTCCCCAGGGGAGCATCCATCACTCCTCTGTTCTATTAACCTCTCACCTCATGCAGACCAGCGGATAAGTCCCTGTTCTTCTCCCCTGTCTTCAGCCTCTGCCTCCAGATAAGAAATCAGCTGGCCACTCCCTCTGCTGCTCTCCTATCTTCAGCCATTGCTCTGCAGCTTGGGGAGATCAGCCAGTAAAGACCTCTGCTATACTCCTGCTTTCAGCCTTCCTTCAGGGACTTCTCTCCCTCTGCTTTTCCCTGAGCCTTTATAGCCCCAATTGGTGCCCCGCTCTTTTACTGGGTCAAATGCGGAGCACCAGTACTGGCACAGGGGCTCTGAACCAGCTTCATTTAAAGGGGCCAGCCACCCTGTGACAGACAGGTTTAAAATTTGAAATGATCTTGCTACATTGGGGAACTGGTCTGAAATCATTTACATGAAATTCAACAAAGACAAGTGCAAAGTGCTGCACTTAGGAGAGAAAAATCAACTGCACAAATGTAAAATGGGAATACCTGGTTAGATGATAGTACTACAGAAAAGCATCTGAAAGTTGCTGCAGATTGCAAATGGAATGAAAGTCAACAGTGTCTTTCTGTTGTGAAAAGGGCAAATGTCTTTCTGGTGTATATTAACAGAAGTGTCCATATGCAAGAAACAGAAGGTAATGGTCCTGCTCTACTTGGCACTGGTGAGGCCTCAGCTGGAGTATTGTGTTCAGTTTTGGGGACTATCATTTAAAAGAGATGTGAACAAATTGGAGAGAGAGTCCAGAGAAGAGCAAAAAAAATGATAAAAGGTTTTGAAAAAAAATCTGTGATGAAAGGTTGAAAGAATTGGACATGTTTAGTCTAAAGAGAAGGCTGAGAGAGGACATGATAAAAAGTCTTCAAATATGTAAAAGACTATTATAAAGAGGGAAATGATCAATTGTTTTCCATGTCCACCAAGAATAGGACAGGAAATAATTGGCTTAGTTTACTGTAAGGATAATAGGAAAAACTTGCTAACTATAAGGCTAGTTAAGCACTGGAACAGTTTACCTAGGGAGGTTGTTGAGTCCTCTGTCATTGGATGGTCCAGGTATATTTAATCCTGCCTCAGCATGGGGTGATGGACTAGTTGACCTCTTGAGGTTCCTTCCAGACCTATGATTCTATGAATATCACAACATTCTTACATATAGTAGTGGATGAGTTATTATATATGTTGATTAACATGTTGAGGTAAAGGGTTTGATCAATTTTTATAACTATATTTTTAAATGTGTCGAGGAGCTTCTGCTACAGAGGATAGATGATGATCTGTACTGAATGACTGTAGAAATCCAAATAATATCATAGTACAATTCACAGCTTCCACAGTAAAGGTCTGTTGTTTCCTATTTCAATTAAGAAATTCAGTGGAGATGCTGCACAACTAACATGTCTTTCTAAATAAAGAACTAATTAAGCCTCTCCGACTAATAAGCAGCAAGGCTCTGAGTGACAAATTCCCCAAATCCTAAATGCAGGGTGAAGTCTGACTTGGCATCTTCACTTCACACCGTTTTGCTTTTTGCTGAAGACTTTGAGGGTTAAACACCAACCTTAATTTTGTATTAGAAAATGTGTCACAACTTTAACATTATTTCAGTTTAGCCTTCCTATTTAATTGTAGATTATATTTCTTATGAAGAGAGCTTTTATTATGGTTTTCATTTCTTTGTGTTTACATTTTCACATTAATATTTCCCCACAAATCTGTAATTTAGAGGCTCCTTCTAGGACAATAATGTTAATGGCATACACTATGCTTCTGTTCCACTATAGTGTATGTTTTTTAACACAAAGTGCCCATTTTGCAGATGTTTTTACAATCTCACACTCCTATTTGTCAACATTCTGCAGTGATACTCAACCTTGTCGTCTCTCCTAGTCCAAAGGGACTTCAAGAGAGTAAAAAATTTAAATTAATTGAGTCTAAGGGCTACCATCACAATCTCATGGCTCAGATGAGAATGGTCACAACCATAGCCCAGTCAATGCAAACTAATAGAGTGCTCACAGCTAAACAAAACAAAAACAGCAAGACGCAGAAGAGCAGATGTCTACAAGAGGAATTATTCCCCAATTTGTCATTATTGAACTGTCCAGTGACATGATGTCATTAGAGATCACAGAAGGATTGTAAAAGGGATAACTTGCAGGCAGCAAATCTGTGTGTGGCTTAACTTCACAGTGAGAGCAGGTGGGGACACTGCAGCCTTTTTCAACAGAGGGAATTCATCCTATTGAGCTGAGTGTTTTTTCATGAACATGGCTATGAAAATATATGTTGAGCAATCTCATTACATTGCAGAGCATGAATTCATTGCCATGAGATAGAAAGGATTCCTGAGGACTCAACTGAGAGTTCATAGAAGTCATCCCAGGAAAGACCTTTATTTCAAGGAATTTTTAAAATAGCTCATTTGGACAAACACAAAGGGCCTAACGCACAATGAATTCTACAAAAAGCCTGAAAGTTCATCTGTTTTGCTAATTAGAATGGACTAGAGGGCAATGCTTTTATTCAGACTGAGTAACGCTTGGGTGTGAGGTAGGGTTCCCATCATCCTGAGAAAGGTTAGAAGCTATCCCAATAAAAAGGAGTTTGGATTTCTTCCCCTCCTCCCCGATGAAATACCCTGTCTTCTCTGTTAGGGCTAGTCAATATTTTCTGTCAAAACTGTTTTCTGACAGAAAGTTGGGTTTCAACAGGATGTAATTTTTCATGAGAAGTATCTGCTCTTTGTGGAAAATGTTGACTTGTCATTAAAAGACAACACCTGAAAACTGAAATATTTAATCTATAACCAATTTTTCCCATGGAGTAAATAAACCCAGTGTTTTTTTTAAATCAAGCTCTATTCGCTATTTTCTTTTCCCTACAAACTATCCTGATTCCCCCCGACACTCATAATCATAATTCTAATTAGATACAGTGGCACCACTAGTGAGAGCAGATCTCTATTTAATTCTCCTACTACTGTATCTGGGAGGTTTTGCCTCATGGCTGTAGTGAATGTTACAATTAGCCTGTTGGTGAATTGGATAATATCTGTTATTTAGACTCCTAGGAATATATAAACTTTTTAATTTTTTTTCCTCTGAGGGAAACAAGTGGCAGTATGGTAGGCGTTCACACTGTGATGTTTACCACCACCAGGGGGAAGGTAATACATGGTGCAAGGAAATGATCTAGTGTTTTCAGGAAGATTGCTGTTATTTCCCCAACATTTCAATACTTGATTAAAAAGTAAAGTAGATTATGAAAACATGATCCCAACTGTCTACATATCTTCATGCAAGCTCTGACCATCTCAGCCAGGTGAAATACTGTTGTAACTAGCAGTATTTGCTGTTAAAATTGTGAATCATCCAGAATTTGATAGATGAACAGCTTCCTACACACGTAAAATAATCCTCCTGCTTCTCACTAACCCCTTCTTTGGTCTCATAATTGCCTGTGATTGAGGAGTACAGAGCAGCTGGTTTAATGCCAAAGATTTTGCATTAGGCTCCCTTTCTGGAGGCCCATGAGGCAACAATTGATATAGATACTATTTTAACTTTACCTCAGAAATTGGTCCTCTTGGGTTCCAGGGAGGTGGGCGAGCATTAGCCCACCCACAGCTAAAGGATCCTCCCCCAGTGTATGGGGAGGATTCACTGAGCCCAGGACTCAATTACAGGGGGAAACAGAAAAATAAAGATAGGTGTGAAGGTCAGAGGGTCAAAAGTAGGGTGATTGGAGGAAATTTTTTTTTTAAGATTAAAAATTTTCCCATGTAAAAAGCAGCAAAAGTGTTTATTGTGAACCACTTTTTAAACCCTCTCTTTTTGCTAAACTAGCAAGGAGGAAATATTTTAATCTGGCCCACCCACAGCAGCAAGGTATAAACATTTGATTGTGTCCCACAGCCAGAGCTATTTTAGGTTTTAATTATATGCATTGTCCTTGCTCATTAGCCACATACTACTGAAGTGCAAGACAAGTAGGTGATGCATTGCTGACACATGGCCTTTCATGAGCAGTCATTAATTAGCAGACTAGCACTTGGACATAACTTGGTGAGGAGGATCAGCAACAGAACTCTAATCAGGGTTTTCCCCCCCACTTTTGGAGGAGCCCCAATGGCTTTCAATATCTGCTCTCTCATTCAAACTCAGAGCAACTGAATATTAAGAGCCAGAACCTGACCAGGAGTTGCACAAATTTGTGCTAGCTGAAGATCTAGTCCTGCAGGATAAGAGAGATCCAAGCTGGACAGCAGAGAGCCTTTCCCCTCTGCAATCAAGGGCTGAGGATGAAATTCTCTCTCCAGCCACAGAACTAGCACAAGGATGATATCTTCTTCCAGAAGGCCAGAAGAGGGTTTAAGTGGTTCTGGATGGGGCTCAATTGTATCCTTAGGCCCACATTCAACAAGGTACGTAGATGCCTACGTCCCAGTTATGGCTCCACTGCAGTCCACAAAACTCCTGCCAAACCAACCTAAATTTCCAGAGTAACAGTTCCATGGTGGATAAATATTTAAATAGTCATTGGAGGTGAAGGGAGGGAAACAAGCCAAAGTAGGTGTTTCTCTGTAGTCCAGAGGTTAGAGCACTCACCTGGGAGGTGGAGAACCCTGGGTCCTGTCCCACTGCTCCAGTCACTCTTGCATTATTTATTCACAGTGGATCAGCTTCAACAGGAAAGACTGAGGATGCCCCATGGCAGAATATCCCATTACTCAGTGGTTCACACCCTCTCCTAAAGCATAGGAGACCGCTGTTCAAATCTTTTCTCCACCTCTGGCAGAGGGAGGAACTGAACCTGTGTGTTCCACATCCAGGCAAGTGCTGTAACCACTGGCCTAAAAGTTATACAGTAGGGGATGACACATACACACACCTTGGCCCAGCCATTTTGTATGGAATGAGGAAGGCACCTAACTCATTCCCATAAGAAGTACCTCAGCTGCTTCACTCTAGCTGGCAGGTTCCCCTGTGTGGATTGCTAAGCAGAGATAGGCACCTCCCTGCCACACAGACTTAGGCACCTATCTCTAAGAGGGGGTGGCACTTAGGACATACCCCTCTCATTGGCAACTCCCATTGGCTAGTTTAGGCAGTTCTCCATGTGGCTTTTGTGGCTCACACTTTAAGATGCCTATTTCTCCCCATTCACTGTATAGGAAGCTGTGACAGGATGCAACTCACCACTGCAGCACCTCCTGCCAGCTGTCATGAGAATTAGCTCTGCTCACTAGGGCACCTTCCTCTGGTGGTGCCTTGCCGCCATCACTTTTGTTCCAGTGACATTATCCTTTAGCTGTGCCACACTCTGTGTCCCCCCCCCCCCCCTTCCAAAGGGCCTGCAATCTCAGTCCAGCCATTCCCTCAGGGGCAACTGCAGTCCATTGTCCTGGGGCTGCTTCCCATGCAGCTCTAACACCCACTTCTGCCCTTACCTCAGGGCCTCGACCTACAGGCCCTAGCAGCCAGCCAGGAGCTCTCTCTAGCACTCCCAGTCCCTGCTTGCAGCACTGCTCTATCCCACATGCTGACATTCCTTCCTTCTGCTCAGAGCCTGGTCTTCTCCCCTCAAGCTATAACCTGCTTCTAAAGCTGCACAGCTCTGCAACCCTTCTTACATGGGCCAGCCTGGCCCTGATTGGCTGCTTCTCACAGCCCCTCTCTAATTGGCTGCCTCCTGTGCAGCCTCCCTAGGGCTCTATTAACCCCTTATGGGTAAGTGTAGGGCAGACGCCCCAACATAGGAGCCTACGCATTTAACTCAGTTTTGTAGCTCACAGTGTCGTTATTGTGATTTTCTAGGCACCTAAAAGTCAGGCGCTGTGGCGCTCAGCATTGTAATGCCAAAGTGTCTTCATGGATCCCAAACTCCGTCCTTAGTTTCTCCCTGAATAGGTAAAAACAACTAGCAAGCATTTTCTACCCACTGTACTTAGCATATCTGCAAGTTTGACATGAACTGCACGTTAGTTCATTATGAGGAAGGCAGAAGAGGGTTTCATATTCCTCTACTCTGAAAATAAGAAAGCTTAAAGAGAAAAGATGATGCTCAGAGGATAAAAACAGAATAACTGAAATTCCCATGGCATCACATATAACATTTTTGCTAATACTAATGGATTTCAGCATGATAAATGTCACTACTATCAAGATCAATGAAATTAATGATTTGCCAATTCTAACACGGTCCAAGATAAATCTGTATTTATGATCTCATCCCAAGCATTGAAAAAAAATCAAACTTCCACAGCAACGAACCCTTATAATTCTCTCCCTGCTGGTTAATTAGGCATTTAATCACCTGATGGATCACAAAATTGAAGACTAACATTACCTTTAAGTTCCACCCTTAAAAGCAGTGTTTCCAGAGGACATTATAGATTCATGAAGCATTGTATATGGTGATGATGTCAGTCAGTACCCTTTTTAGAGGTGGTAGAGTTAGAGGAGTGATATAAAAACACAATCACCTGTTCTCAGCATAGGTTGGTCATGTATTCATGGTACACTTACAGGCAGCTGGGACATCTGACTATTTAAAACAGTACAGAATACAAGTAATTTTTTTTTTACTTTTTTGTGACTGATATTTTTCTCAACTTAAACTTCAGTTTAACAAAATTGGGGGTGGGGAAGAATAATGCCTACACTGCAATTAAACCCCATGGCTGGCCTGTGTCAGCCGACTCAGGCTCATGGGACTCGGGCTGCGGGGCTGTTTACTTGCAGTGTAAATGCTTGGGTGGGAGCCTGGGCTTTTGGACCCACCCCTCTTGTGGGGTCCCAGAGCCCAGGCTCTAGCCCAAGCCGGAATGTCTGCGTTGCAATTAAACAGCCCCTTACCCCGAGTCCTGTGAACCTGAGTCAGTTAACATGGGTCAGCCTCAGTGTTTAATTGCAGTGTAGGCATTATTTTCCCCCCCACCTCGGCCAATTTTGTTAAACTGAATTTTAAGTTGAGAAGAATATCAGTCACAAAAAAGTAAAAAAAATTGGAAGCTACACTGAAAAACACTGAAAGTGTATTTCAGTAGGGGTTGTGTTTCTAACTCACTCGGGGCTTTCAAAATCTCATCCTACATTTATTAAGACCAACTGGACTATTACCCCAGTGAAATTAGTGACAGTAGAAAATAATTTTGGTAGTATTTCAAGCTGTCACTAATGTGTATTAAGGTTACAGAAAAAAATTCTGAAATTATATTGTGTTTAAGATATATTATATGATCATGTAATTGAAAGCTGTTCTAATGCATGCATACAAAGGAACAGAGTTAAGGTTGCATATGCAATCATAGCTTTGTCCTTTCCTGTCTTTTGAGTGCCTAACCAAGCAATCTTAATGCTCTATTAACATAGTTTTTATAGAGATATATATGGACTAAATAATGGTATACTGATGAAGATTATATCAGCATGAGTTTCAGGTGCAGTTTAAAGGAAATGCAGCAGAATGGAGAATCTGGCTCAGTGAGAAGGACCGATAGGCTAGGCTGGGGGTGGGAGCCTTAGCTCAGCCAACTCAAACCTAAAAACAAAAGTTCAAGCTCTGTTTGAGCCCAAGGCAAAAATGTGGTTGGATTTTCATATTTATAAATAGTTTGCAAAGGACTGGATGGTTCAGGAGATTAGTAATATCCTAGAGAGCCTGTTATTCTAGGTAACGAGTTAGATTGCCCAGCATGTTACCATCAGAAGCACTGTTTACCTACCCAAGATGGTGAGATCAGTGCAGCTTTGTATAGGCAGCTATTTAACATTATCACAGCGGGCATCAATTGGTAGTTTCAAAAACACAGGCCAAAGATTTAATGGACACAAACCAACCACATCCTTACATTGAATGATGGGTCACTCAAGAACAGAAGGGAAGCTCATTTATGCAGCCAGTCAGAGATTCAAATAGGACTTAATCAGGGATAGCTCAGTGGTTTGAGCATTGGTTTGCTAAACCCAGGGTTGTGAGTTTAATCCTCAAGGGGGCCATTTAGGGATCTGGGGCAAAAATTGAGGATTGGTCCTGCTTTGAGGAGGGGACTGGACTAGATGACCTCCTGAGGTCCCTTCCAACCCTGATATTCTATGTACTTAAGTTCCATTTCTAATGGGTTGCAATACCATTGTGCATGGTGTACGTCATTTTGTGGATAAACAGAAGAGCTGGGCTTCCAATGCTAATATTCTTGCATCACTCACCAAAGCTAAAAATAAGTTGAAAGCCTTGGTCAGGGACTATAAAAGACGTGTATTTAAAAACCAACCAACCACTGAATGCAGTGTAAAGATTCATCAAACTGTTGTTTTTTATTCTGGCACTTTCACTGAAATCTTAATTTTTCACATGTTTAGCAACTTTAAAAATTATGTAACAAGTAGAAAACAGAGGCTTAATTCCCCAACGTGAGGATCAGTTCTGTGAAAAGCTGGAAAACGCTATTATTGAACTTTTTGAATTAAATGAAACAAGTGTATTCCTATTTGGTACAGTCTTGGGTGTATTTAAGGCATCAATAAGGGAAGAAATCATTAGTTATACTGCTAAAAAGCATAAGGACTATGATCAGGTCACTAATTACTTAGACAAAGAAATAAACAACATTGAATTTTGCAGGCACGATTGCAATTCCATAATTAAGGATGCATTGAGATTTGTACTAAAAAATGGGATTAAATCTTTGTGATTTGTGTGGATAATACAGTGCTTCCCAAATTTACAGCACATACAAATACACAAAATACAGAAAGAAAAGGAGTACTTGTGGCACCTTAGAGATTAACAAATTTATTAGAGCATAAGCTTTCGTGAGTTACAGCTCACTTCATCGGATGCATTTGGTGGAAAAAACAGAGGAGAGATTTATATACACACACACAGAGAACATGAAACAATGGGTTTATCATACACACTGTAAGGAGAGTGATCACTTAAGATAAGCCATCACCAGCAGCAGGGGGGGGAAAGGAGGAAAACCTTTCATGGTGACAAGCAAGGTAGGCTAATTCCAGCAGTTAACAAGAATATCATATTCGCAAAAAGAAAAGGAGTGCTTGTGGCACCTTAGAGACTAACAAATTTATTAGAGCATAAGCTTTCGTGAGCTACAGCTCACTTCATCGGATGCATTTGGTGGAAAAAACAGAGGAGAGATTTATATACACACACAGAGAACATGAAACAATGGGTTTATCATACACACTGTAAGGAGAGTGATCACTTAAGATAAGCCATCACCAGCAGCAGGGGGGGACTGCTGGAATTAGCCTACCTTGCTTGTCACCATGAAAGGTTTTCCTCCTTTCCCGCCACTGCTGCTGGTGATGGCTTATCTTAAGTGATCACTCTCCTTACAGTGTGTATGATAAACCCATTGTTTCATATTCTCTGTGTGTGTGTATATAAATCTCTCCTCTGTTTTTTCCACCAAATGCATCCGATGAAGTGAGCTGTAGCTCACGAAAGCTTATGCTCTAATAAATTTGTTAGTCTCTAAGGTGCCACAAGTACTCCTTTTCTTTTTGCGAATACAGACTAACACGGCTGCTACTCTGAAACAAAATACAGAATGCATTTTCTGAGTATCTGTTAGCTATTTTATGAGATAGTCATTTAACATGTGCCATTACAAATATTTTTGTGAGTCTAACCTTTGTTTCCGCTCAGGCTAGCAAATAAATTCCAGATTTTTGAGATTTGAAAATTAACTCACTTCTAGAGTGTATCAAAATCTAATAAATATGTAGGCTACTTTTTAAGTTTATTAATGTGTGTGATGGGGCGGCTGTCCCTCACTGGTATAATAGGGGTTAAAGTAACCCTGGGGAGGCTGCACGGAAGGCATCTAATAAGGAAAAGGCTTGTAGTGCCAGCTAATTAGGGGAAGGTTTACTGGAGGAGCCAATCGGGGCCAGGCTGGCCTATATAAGAAGGGGCTGCTGAGCAAAGTCACTCCCTGGAGTTTGAGAGAGGAGGACTATAGACAGAGCAGTGCTGGGTAGGATCAGCAGAGTATGGGGAAGATTCAGGCTGACGGCTACCAGACTGAGGCCCTTATACAACGTTAGAGGAGAGGTGCTGGGGCTGTGGGGAAGTGGCTCAGGAAAGATGACAGAGTTGGAGGAGGCGCAGCACATGGCTGCCGGCTATAGGGTTCCTGGGTTGGGACCCGGAGTAGTGGGCAGGTCCAGGTCCCCCTGCCTTTGCCACCACTTGCCACTGAGGGGAGTGACCAGTGTATGGACTGCAGTTTGCCACTGAGATGAGTGCTTGGACTGAGGACTGTCAGTCCCACAGAAGGGGGGGAAGGAACTGAGTGGAGCACAGCTGGAAGGCTGAGTCCAGAAGAGGATGATGTGGTCTGGGGAGTGATACGGGTTCCTGGAGGTGGAGACAGAAGTGATGACAAGTGAGACACTACCTGAGAAGAGTGCACTGGCAACCCTGAGCTAATTCCCAGGACAGCCAGGAGGAGATGCCACAGTGGTGAGTCGAATGCCCTATTACACGTGGTGGAGAATGTTGGCACACTGTCACCCCGATACAAGGGCAAGACAGAAGACTGTGGGGACTATTGCCTATTTGAGAGACTAAGGGATATGCAAGGTGGAGAATGGAATTGGAGTATACTGAGGCCTTCTTTGCGGAGGGTTCTGGGCCTTCCTAAACTGGACTCCTAAGGCAGTGCCCCATGGCAAGGGGGCGAGAGGCCGCAAGGGCAGCATCAGACTCTGCTACAGCAGGTGCTCACCACCCAGAAGACACAGTTGGAGGTACGGGAACACCTGCAGGCCTATATGTCCGGGTTAGCAAAACAGCAGCTGTGCCTATTTAAGTCGTTGCGAAGGGGAGTCCGTGAGAGTCACAGGGGGCGAGAGGGGAAGCCAGGCACCAGGACCAGGAGGCCGAGACAATGTTTTGCCTGTGGGCACCTGGGACACATTAAGAGGGAGTGCCCCTACCGGGATGGGGGAATGGAGGCCCAACCGGGATGGGGAACGGAAGCCCAATCTGGAGAATAGAAAAGCAAAAGCGCCCAAGAGAGACACCTCGTGAAGAGAACAGGCAGGCACTGGGCGTGTTGGGCCTGTGGGCAACAGGGAGATGTATGGAAGCAGGGCCCTCTGGTTTGTAGAGATAATCCTAGCCCAGGGGAAGGGGCCGAGCAAATGGAGAAGGACCATGAGAGGGCCGTGGCCAAGGGGAGACAAAAGATGTGCATTCAGTGCCATGAGAAGGGCCATATAAAAAGGCATTGCCCTCAGAGGAGAAGGTGGGGGGGTGACTAGCACCGGGCTCAGTCGGAGAATGCTCAAAGCGAGGGGGCAGTGAGGTCCGAGGCCCTGACAGCCATCTCCCACACCCAGCAACAGGAGGTAGGGAGGTGATGGGTAAGATGAGTTGGGCAGAGAGGACTCAGAGAAACAGGGGAACCCATGTGGGAGTAGGATAAGCTATGGTGGAGACCCAGACAGATGGGAACCCACACAGGAGTGGGACAGGCTATGCTGGGGACCCAGACCCTGGAAGAGGGAGACAGGCTGCTCCTCTTGGTGGAAAGCCTGAGGCAGGAGAGAGACACCTTGTTGGCCCAGCTGCAAGGGAAGCTGGGAAGATGGAAAAACCTCCTTTACATTCCCCTGCCAGGTGTGTGGTCTTAAGGGGGAGGATGTGTGATGGGGTGGCTGCCCCTCACCCGTATATAAAGGATTAAAGCAACCCTGGGGAGGCTGTGCGGGAGGCAGCCTATAAGGAAAAGACTTGTAGTGCCAGCCAATTAGGGGAAGGTTTATTGGAGGAGCCAATCGGGGCCAGGCTGGCCCATATAAGAAGGGGCTGATGAGCAAGGCAGAGGCAGTCACTCCCTGGAGTTAGAGGGAGGAGGACTGGCTGCTTAGAGGGCTGGAGCACCATGGACAGAGCAGTGCTGGAAAGGGTCAGCAGAGTATGAGGAAGATCCAGGCTGACGGTTATCAGACTGAGGCCCTGATACAAGGGCAGAGGAGGTGCTAGGGCTGTGGGGAAGTGGCCCAGGGAAGGAAACAGCAGAATTGGAGGAGAGCAGCACGGGGCTGCCAGCTATCGGGTCCCTGGTTCAGGACCTTGAGTAGTGGGTGGGCCCAGGCCCCCCTGCCTTTGCCCCCACTTACCACTGAGGGGAGTGGCCTTGTATAGACTGCAGTTTGCCACTGAGATGAGTGGCTATAACCTGGACTGCAGTCTACTACTGAGGCAAGTGGTTGGACTGATGACAGTTGGTCCCCTGGAAGCAGGAAAAGAACCAAGTGGGGCATAGCCAGAGGATTGTGTCCAGAAGAGGACAATGCGGTTCAGGGAGCAACACGGATCTTGAAGGTGGAGACAGAAGTGACGATGGGCAAGACAGTGCCTGAGGAGGACGAACAGGCAATCCCGAGCTAATTCCCAGGATGGCCAGCAGGAGGCACCGCGGTGGTGAGTTGCACAGCCTGTTACAATCTGCTACATTTTTGATTTATTAATCCTCTTGGTCATAACCATTTGTGTCATAACACAAGTAAGGTAATATGCAATGGAACTAAAAAGGTGGTAAATTTAAAAATTATAAAAGGAAATACTTTTACACAAAAAGTGTAACTACACTGTAGAATTGTATTGTTACGAGAGGTTGCTGAGGCCAGGAATTTAGTAAGATTAGAAGAGGGATTGGACATTAAAGAGGATAACAGGAATATCCAGAGTTGTTATAATTAATATCAAGACAAATTCCGGAAGAGAGATTAAACATCCTGCTTCAGAGTTTACAGCAATCTCTAGCTATTAAAGATCAGGATGAGCCCTAATATGTGTACAGCTCATCCCACATCCATTAACCATGGGGTTCTTGCACCTTCCTCTGAAGCATCTGATGCTGGCCACTGTTGGAGACAGGATACTGGACTAGATGGTCTTTGGGGCTGATCCACTATTCCTACGTTCCTATGATTATCATTAATGAATCATTTCCATAAGTGAATTGTATCATTGAATCACCTACTCATCAAATGGCTGCACAAGCCAAAAAAATGAAAGTCACAATGCACAGCCTAAACTCCACCCACTTCCTTTGTTGTTTTGTTATATAACAAAAAGGTGGAAGGAGGGTCTTACAGTTAAGGCAGTGGCCTGGGACTCAAGAGATGAGTTTAGTTCCTGGCTTTATTACCATGTGTCTATCTGTGCCTCAGTTCTCCATTGGTAAAATATACTTCCCTACCTCTCGGGGCTGTTGCAAGGATAGATATCATATTGTTGGTGAGATGCTCCAATATTCTGGCAATAGGAACCAGATAAGTACCTACATAGAGTATACATATGAAACAGTGTGTCTGAATATGTACATCACTATTAATTAATGTATGATTTTGTTTAACTATGTATTGCATTAAAGAAGTGAGCTGTAGCTTACGAAAGCTTATGCTCAAATACATTCGTTAGTCTCTAAGGTGCCACAAGTACGCCTTTTCTTTTTGCGAATACAGACTAACATGGCTGCTACTCTGAAACCTATGTTGTCTTAATTGAGGATTTCTTTTCATTTTAGTGTTTGTGGTGTTGAGACAATACACTTGAACAAACTTATTTCCCAGATAATTTTTTTTTGAGTCGGAATTTATCAATCACCTATTCAGCTATGATCTATCTAATTATGATGTTCTTGCTCCATCAAAAGTCCCAATGTAGCCATATACTCACACCAACTCAACACCTTGGAAGTAATGTTTTGGTAAACTCTACCAAAAAGTAAACTAAACACAGAAGAAAGGAAATGTGGGACCAAACTTTGTATGTTATATCTACTGTGTTCCCCTGATATAAAGATGCATCTATGACCCAGAAATTATTTCTGAACTTCCCTGGAGTGACATTTGGTTTAGATTGTACAATGTTCTCATGGGCATATATATTGTTTCTCTTCTGTGTTTTATTTATCTTTACATCCTTATTTTCAGCTATAATATGGAAAATAATGAATTGAGAACCCAGATTTGTCACAAAGAATCTATATATTTACTGGTCCTATCCCAAGCAACTAGCATATATTTACCCCCGTGTCTCCTATTTAAGTGCTGGATTTTTATTGGCAATGGTGTGATTGAACATGTGCTGTAATTCATATGCCTATTTTGGTCCTTTCTTATTTGTCTTTTTTATTACATTGTTTTGTTTAACTCAGGAAAAAACAATGAAACCAAGAGCTTCCAGCACTAAATTGTCTTCTGTCATTTACTTATGTACAGTTCAGTTATGAACTTGTCCTACTCCTTCTTTTAGGGTTCAGGTTTTTTCTTGCACAATATCTGTACATTCTGATGTAAATATGTGATACTGTCTCTAACTGTAATGTGACTTTTTCTAACCTTTATTCCCCTGGTGTGCTGTGGCTTGTACTTTCTTGATGCAAACAAACAGTTCTGGCACATGCTAGGGTGTCAGCAATGTCAATAGGACAACTCACATAAGGGAGGATATGTGGATCAGGCTCATGTTATGTGTGACAAAAGAAGCTGTTACAAGAACACCAAAACATCCCTAGTATAGATGGGCACACTACTGAATTAGATTAAAGGTTTCAGGAAATGTTCTTACCTACCCTCAAGACACAGTAATGATTTCTGAAGGATTAATGCACCCATAGACTTGGGGGTAGAAGCACTCTGACTTTAAGATCAGAAGGAACCATCGCGATCATCTAGTTTGACCTCCCTGCATGTTGAGGCCACAGAACCTCACCCATTCCTGAAATAGACACCTGATCAGTCCAATAAAACTGACGGATATTGGAGGATGAACAAAAATGACTAATTATGATTCTAAAGTCCTTCCATAGAATTCTAGAAGCAGAACTCCAGGGTATTATACAGGGGTCTCAGAGTCCCAGCCTGTGGGCCATCTGTGGCCTGAGGACCTCCCCACTGCAGCCCGTGGAGGAGAGACGCAGGTAGACACACTGCCGGCAATGTCTGCTGCAGGCACCCCTCCAACCCCCCCCCAGCTTCCACTGGTTGGGGGACAGGGACGGAGATACCATCACTAGTCAGCCATGGAGTGGGCAGAGTCAGCCATGGAGGCAGCATCATTTGCCGGGCAGAGTCAGCCACGGAGGCAACATCACTTTTCCCCACAATGAATATAAACAAGTCAAAATACCAAACACAGCTGTATGATGCCCACCCCTTGCTGCAGTCCTGAAGATTTCAACTGCTCAGTCACTGAGGTCAAACATCAACAAACTGACAGAACTGAAGCGTTGCCAGGTGTCTGGGAAACATTAAACTCTCTGGCAGGTGAAGAGTTGTATAAAGTTATATGACTTTTATTATTTCTAAGAAATTTGAAAAATACAATATAAACGTTTTTCTTTTCTGAACACCATCTTCAGGGACGGTATTGGCCTGCTGGCAAGATTTGAGGACTGGCACTGGCCCTAAGATAAATTGAGTTTGAGACCCCTGCTATTGTATATCTTAGTCAGGTGAGTGTTTTACATGCATCCTCAACATGAGGATGAATTATTTTGCCAGTGATACAAGAATGGGAAAATAGAATAGTAATACATACAAGTTGGAAAGGAGGAAGATACAACAAACAGCAGTCATCTGCTACATGGACAATTCAGAACTGCATCTCAGTGTCTATGCGAAATGTATCAAATGTACACTGGGAAATAGAAATGAAAAATTCCAATAATAATTTCAATAATGGTTTTAGAGTAGCAGCCGTGGTAGTCTGTATTCGCAAAAAGAAAAGGAGTACTTGTGGCACCTTAGACTAAGAAATTTATTTGAGCATAAGCTTTCGTGAGCTAAAGCTCACTTCATTGGATGCAATAATGGTTTTGATAATGTTTTAAATAAAAAATTTCAACTAAGAATGTCACCAAAAAGTTGTGAAAAGCAACAGGCAATTTATGAAAATCTTCCATTTATGAAAAAAGGAATATTTTCTAGCAAATATTTTGAGCAGCTGTAGCCCAGAACCAAGGGAGGAGGATAAACAAGACTTTCCTTAGGAGGAGGTGATCCATCCAGTAGGAAGCTAAGACTTCCTCAGAGCCAGAGGCACAGTGAAACCAAGCAGAGGCTGTAACTTTGGGTTTGATACTATGATCTTTGTGTGGAATGATTAAGGGATGAGAGTTTCAAACATTCCCATTTGGAACATCTTGAACAATGCAATGGAGATCAAATCAAACCTGATTATCCCATTATGTGCTAGAGAAAAAACTACTATATTCTTTACATATACTGGGGCTATAATCCCAAAATAATATGGAGGCAAAATTGGCCAGGTATTTGTACAGCATCCGTGCATGCCAAGGCTCTAAGGATTTCATTGGCAGTGGTGGACATAACATTTAAAAATGTCCAAATGGATATAATTGAATCCTTAGGAAAAAAGGGTCATAGCTCTTTTTGTTGATCTATGCTTATGCTACTAGCTGTCCAAAGACCATCCCTCTGCATATACAACAGCTCATCAAGCGGCTGAGGAACAGATGAAGTTTTATGAGGGTGAGTATTCCAAAAGAAATTTAAAAACAAGAATGGAGGTCCTTAGAAATTAGAGAAAACTGGGAACTGATCAAGAACAGAACCCCACAGTGATTGGGTATGACCTGAGAAGGAGAGACATTCTCTTGGGTTTGTAAACTGTCAGTTGGAAGGCCACATGGGGTATATCTTCATTGCAGCTGGGAGCATGCCTCCCAGCATGGCTAGACAGATGAGACCCCCGTAAAATACCCTGGACTGCTGCTTCAGTTTTATAGGGGTATTATACAGGGGTATAACCACCTCTGCAACCTGGGACCCCAAAACTACTTACCACCCTGCTGCCCAGAGGAAGGCTGCTCCAAGGAGAGCACACTCCACAGCCCAGGATCTCTCTGCCGCACGCTGTTCTTCCAGGCAAAGAGATATCATGCCAGTGAGTCCAGCCTCCTGAAGCTTCTCTGCCAGACTGAGAGGAACCACCTGGTGAGTCTGCAGGCACAACAGAGGCCTGTCCCACAGAGGGTGAGGCAGGGGAAGATGACTGCATCTACCTCCAGTACCCGATCCCTACAGGCCTCCTCCTCTGCTCCTTCTGCTTCCCCTTCCATGGAGTCCAGACCCTCGGAGTCCTCAGCAAACACATTCAGAAGGCCCACAACAAACGGATCACCTTCCAGTGTAGCCGCTACGATCTACCCTTCAAGACTCAAAAGAAATGTAAGTACCATCAAACCACATGCAAGGGACCACTCACAATGGTGAAGGTCAATCCCACTGACACCCTGCAGGTTCCAACCCTGATCCCCACAGATGCTCCAGCTTCAGCACCGCAACGGGGGTCCCCAGAGCCACAGCACATAAGTGGGCACCAACACCAACCTAAGCAAGCACAATCCCAGCCTTGAGGGCTGGCCGACAAGACAACGCCACCAAAAGAATCCCCACGCTGGACCCTGCCATGAGGGAGGATCACCACCATCTCGCAAGTCAGCAACCTCAGACTCCTCAGCAACCTCATAGAAACCATGGGCACAACACTGATAGGAGACAGGGCAGTGCTCCCCAGCAGGTAACCTCATACCGCCCTGTAGTAGGAGCAGCTAGCACCGCCCCCCAGGCAGCCCGGCAAGATCCAGCCAACGGAGGAGCCTCCCACAGCCCCCAGATCCCATGACCAGACCCAACCCCTGGGAGACCCAACACCTCCTCCAGGGTTGCCCAGTGAGACCCCAACCACCAAAAATCACATGGCCCACTGAGGACCCCCCAGCCGGATACTGCCCACAGGAGAACCAGAACCGTCCCCAGTGCTTCCAGACACAACCATGTCCGTCCCCCCCACCCCACAAAGTCCAACACCAGTGCTTCCAGAACCCCACTCCCTCCTGGAAGATCCAGCGCTGCCTCTGGGACATCAAGAACTGCCCCTGCCCACTCCACCGCACCAGGACCCCCGCCTCAAGATCCACCTGAACACCACTCCCCAGTCCGAGAGATAACAAGGCCGCAGACCGTCCCTGCAGCACCTGAACCTGCAGAGACAATGCAGCAGGAGGAGCGATGGCTGCGAGCAAGGGTCGCCACGCCGTGGCAATTCGCCTGGACGGAAGAGCCACCAAAGGCTGACAACTTCAAGAACTTCAACACCCTGATGGACAGGCTGACTGCAGAACTGTATGCAGAAATCACAGGTGCTAGGAGGGAATCCCAGGAGACCACACAGACCACTCGCAGATTCCCAGCGCCGAGCTGTAACAACACTGCCAGAAAAGGCAGGAGAGGGGAGGCCGGCCACCGCTACGATCCGGTGGCCGCATCCAGTATTCAGAAACTATACAGAACGAACCTCCCGAAAGCCATGAGGGAGATCCTAGATGGGACCTCCTCCTACTATTGCACCATCCAGCCCAATAGGCTCTACTCCAAGGATGTGTTTTGATTGCGAAGCCCAGACCAACATGCAACACCCAGAATGCCTTCTCCCGCTACCCTGGATCAACCTCACGGAGGACCTGGAGCAAGATTTTTCCCCACAGGAGGTGCTGGTGAGGCTGAGGACCAAAAACACCACCCCTGGAAAATGGCATCCGCTACTACCTGCTAAAGAAGCAAGACCCTGGCTGCTTAGTGCTTGCTGCCATCTTCAACAAATACAAGCAGTTCTGCCATGCCGCCACTCCTGGAAAAAATCCATGACCGTGCTCATCCACAAAAAAAGGCGAACAAGACAACCCTGGCAACTCGAGGCTTATATCCCTCTGCTCCACCATCTACAAGCTGTATGCCAGCTCCCTAGTGGCAAGGATCACTGACTAGTCAGTGTGCGGGGGTACCATCAGCTCAGCACAGAAGGGCTTTGTCCTGCGAGGGAAGCTACGAGCACAACTTCCTACTTCAGACTGCCATCCAGGCAGCCAAGAGATCCAGGAAGCAGTGCGCTGTAGCATGGCTCGACCTGACCAACGCCTTCAGATCCATACCCCACCATCACATCTTCGCCACCCTGGGAGAGTTTGGGATGCCAGAGACCTTCATCCAGATCCTCCGGGACCTCTACGAGGACTGCACCACCGCCATCCGCACCACAGACAGACAGATGCCATCCCCATCCACAGCGGCATGAAACAGGGCTGCCCCCTCAGCCCCATCATCTTCAACCTGGCCAGGAACCACTCATCCGAGCCATCTCCAGCAGCCCAACCGGCTTTGACCTGCTCAGCAAGAAAATCAGCATCCTGGCCTACACGGATGATCTGGCCCTGATCACTGACAGATCGGAAAGCCTCCAGCGGATTCTAGACATCGCCATCACTGAGTGGATGGGTCTCTGCTTCAACTCCAAAAAGTGCTCCTCCCTTCACGTCGAAGGCAGCACCAGGGCTCTGGTCCGGGCGACACAGTTCCTGATCCAGGGTGAGCCCATGGCCTCCCTTGAGGAGGGAGAGGTATACCAACATCTGGGCACACCCACAGGAGTCCATGTCCGACAGACCCCCAAAGTCACCATTGCAGAGATCCCGCTGGACGTGGCACAAATCAACTCCTCCCTGCTCACCCCCAGCAAAAGATAAATGCCCTCAATACCTTCCTGATCCCCTGCATCTCCTTTGTCCTCAGGAGATCGGCCGTAGCTAAGGTGCCCCTGAACAAGGCTGATAGCACCATCAGGCAGCTGATGAGGAAATGGCTCTACCTTCCCCAGAGGGTCAGCATCGACATCTACATCTCCCACAGGCAGGGCGGCACCAACGTCCCCCAGATGGGTGACTTGTGCGATGTGGCGGTGATCACCCACCCTTCCCCCTCCTGACATGCCCAGACACGACGGTGAGAAGCATCGCAGAGGAAGTCATACGGGACAGTCAGGAAATGCATCATCAGGGCCCCCTCCATGCAGGATGTCTCCACTTACCTCTGCAGCTCCCTGGAAGCTGAATTTGGGAGAGAGGGGGAAGACCTGTCCTCTCTCTGGTCCCGTGCCTGCAACACCTTGAGATGCCTAGAAAAGAGGATCGGCTGCCGCTGGAAGTGGCGCCGGTGAGCTGGGAATACTGGTGATGCACGTAAAGACCCCAGACCACATCATCATCACCCCAACTGCCAGAACGATGCTGGAAAGGACCCTGAAAGACGCCATCCACTAGAACTACACCGAGAACCTCAAGCAGAAGTGTCAGGGTTCCTTCCCCACACTGAACTCTAAGGTACAGACGTGGGGACCCTCATGAAAGACCCCCATGCTTATTTCTACCAGCTTAGGTTAAACTCCAAGGCACAAATTCTCCTTTTTGTACCTTGGATTAGGTAACACTGCTGCCACCACCAAGTGATTTAGACAAACTCAAGGAAAGGACCACTTGGAGTTCCTACTGCTCCCTAATATCCCCCCAAGTCCCCACACCCCTTTCCTGGGAAGGCTTGAAAATACACAATATGAGCACAGACCAACCTTGGGTTTTTTGTGGGGGGGTTTTAGGACACTAAATCAGATTCTAAAAGAATCTGAACTTTATTAGAAAGAAAAAAGGTAAAAGATGCACCTCTGTAAAATTAGAATGGAAGATAATCTTATAGGGCAATCAGATTAAAAAACAGAGGATTTCCATCTGGGCCAAATTTTAAAGTTACAAAAAGAACCAGTAATACACCTTCCCCTCAGCACAGAGAAAATCACAAGCTAAAACAAAAATAAGCTACATTCCCTTGCTAGTACTTACTAATTCTAATGGAGTTGGATTGCTTGCTTCCTTGATCTGTGTCCGGCAAACACACAGAACAGACAGACCAAAACCTTTCCCCCCTCCCAGATTTGAAAGCGTCTTGCCCGCTTATTGGTCCTTTTGGTCCAGTGCCAGCCAGTTAACCTGAGCTTCTTAACCCTTTACAGGTAAAAGGATTTTGTGCCTCTGGCCAGTACTATATAGTACTGTATACAGGAAGGTTCTTACCCTTCCCTTTATATTTATGACGGGAAGCCGAACCAGGTGTTCGAGGTGTCCAGCAAGTGGGATGCCAGAAACCACTTCCTCCCTGGGGGCAGCTTCACCAGGTTCACAGACTGGTGGTTTGTCCACCGGGCCCAACTCAACTGTGTTCCCCTCAGTGGAGCCATCTGACATGGTAACCAGGACAAGAGCTGCAGGAAGTGTGGCTGCGCCAACAAGACTCTGCCCCACGTCCTGTGTGGCTGCAAACAGCACTTCGGAGCCTGGCAGCATCACCACAATGCCATCCTGAACCGGCTGGTGAAAGCCAACTCTGCCATCCCTGGGACAGATAGCTGACTGCAACTCAACATTGTCATGACCAATGCGGAAAAGAAGGTCCTCATGGTAGATGTCATGGTGCCATTTGAAACAGGTCACAGGCCTTCCATGAGGTCCAAGCACTGAAGGCACTGAAGTGCACCCCACTGGCGAACACCCTGAGAGCCCAGGGCTATGAGGTCCAGATCCATGCCCTGGTCGCAGGAGCCCTGGGTGCATGGGACCCCCACAACTAGCCGGTACTGAGAGTGTGCGGAGTTGGTTGAGGCTATGCCTGGTTCATGAGACAGCTCATGGTGTCTGAAAGTGGTCCGACCAGACCAGACCTACACCGTCCCGGGCCACAGCATCTTCGACAACCTATATCTGGTCCGGGACCTATTGGAACTTGGGTGTAGGGATGGTCTGTCGTTCGCCCTCCTGTTCTTAGATCAGGAGAAGGCGTTCGACAGGGTAGATCACGGGTATCTCCTGAGCACTCTGCAGGCGTTTGGATTCGGACCCAGGTTTGTGAATTTTCTCTGGGTGCTGTACACTTCCACAGAGCGTCTGGTCAGGCTCAACTGGACCCTGACCGAACCGGTCAGCTTCGGGCAAGGAGTACGGCAGGAGTGCCCCCTCTCAGCCCAGCTGTACACTCTGGCAATTGAGCCCTTCCTCTGTCTCCTCCGAAGGAGGTTGACAGGTTTGGTGCTGCGGGAGCCGGAGCTGCGGCTGGTCCTGTCGGCGTACGCTGATGACGTGCTCCTCGTGGTCCAGGACCCGGGTGACTTGGTGCGGGTGGAGGCTTGTCAGGCCATCTATTCAGCGGCCTCCTCTGCATGGGTCAACTGGGTCAAGAGCTCTGGCTTGGTGGTAGGGGACTGGCAGCAGGTGAGCTCCCTCCCACCCGCGCTTCAGGCCATCCGGTGGAGAACAGGTCCGCTGCTCTATCTGGGCGTTTACCTTTCTGCCACGCATCCCTCTCCGCCGGAGAACTGGCAAAATTTAGAGGGCGGGGTGATAGAGCGGCTCTCGAAATGGACAGGACTACTGCGGTGCCTCTCCCTTCAAGGGAGAGCGCTAGTGCTTAATCAACTAGTCCTGTCCATGCTCTGGTACTGGCTCAACACCCTGGTCCTGGCCCCGGCTTTCCTGGCCAACCTCCAGACATCGATTCTGGAGTTCTTTTGGTCAGGACTGCACTGGGTCCCTGCAGGGGTTCTCCATCTACCTCTGGAGGAGGGAGGGCAGGGCCTAAAATGTCTGCTTACTCAGGTCCATGTCTTCCGCCTCCAGACCCTGCAGAGGCTCCTTTATGGTGCAGGTAGTCCGGCGTGGAGCATACTGGCGCACGCCTTCCTGCACCGCTTCCGAGGGCTCCGATACGACCGGCAGCTCCTTTTATCTCCATCTGAGAGGTCTTCTGCGAGAGCTCTCTGGGCTGCCGGTCTTCTACTAGGACCTCCTCCGGACCTGGAAACTCTTTACAACGACCAGGTCCGTGGCGGCCACCGAGGGAGCAGATCTCCTCGCGGAGCCCCTGCCACACAACCCCCAGCTCCGTGTGCAGGTGGCAGAGTCCCGCTCGGTGCGCCAGAGTTTGGTCCTGGCAGAGGTCACAAGAGTCGGAGACCTCCTGGACTATGACAGGGGAGACTGGCTGGATCCCCTGACGCTCGTTCAGCACATGGGGCTTTCCAGACCTTGTACTCCCCAGTGCATACTTCAGGAGGTGAAGGCCGCTTTGCCGCCCGCTGCTTGGGTTCATCTCGACCGGATCCTGCAAGAGGGCATGCCCCGCCCACCCGTTACCCCAGGCCCGCCGGACCTTTTAATTGGACCCCTGCCCCATGGACCGAACCGACCCCTTCACTCCTTCACTAGAAGCCAGCTGCACGAGATGCAGCCGGTCTGCTTTCAAACCGCGCCAAGAAAACATCTCTACACGCTCATGCTCTGCACCCTCGTGTCCTGCCCCAATAAAAAATGGCGGGACCTCCTGCCACCTTTGGAGGGTGAGGAGCCCCGGTGGGCCAGCCAATATTCCACCTTAGTCCCAAGGCCCGCCGGGGATGTCAGTTGGCGGCTCCTTCATGGAGCCGTGAGCACGGGCGTGTACTTGGCGCGGTTCACTTCAATCCCAGACACCTGCCCCTTTTACAGCGTGAGGGATACCCTGGCACATGTATACCTGGAGTGTGCCAGGCTGCAGCCCCTATTCCGGCTCCTCACCAATATTTTATTACGTTTTTGGCTGCACTTCTCCCCTCACCTTCTCATTTATGCACTCCCTATCCGTGGCCCCACAAAGTCACGGGATCTCCTGGTCAACCTCCTCCTGGCCCTAGCTAAAATGGCCATCTACAGAACCAGAGTGAGGAGGTTGGCCGATGGAGTCTCCTGTGACTGTGGGGCCTATTTCCGATCCTCGGTCCCGTTCACATATCCGGGCAGAGTTCCTCTGGGTGGCGTCCTCTGACTCCCTTGAGGCCTTTGAGGAGCAGTGGGCGCTGTCCAGGGTTCTCTGCTTGGTGTCCCCATCCAGTTCCCTTCGTTTGGCCCTTTGACCACACTCCTGTCCCTGTTTTATTATTTGTCCCCCGGAATTTTTTGGGTATCTAGGTCCTGTGGATCCCCCTTTTAGGCTGGGGGGGATCCTTTAGCAGTGGACGGGCTTTGCCCGCCCACTTCCCAGATCCCAATAAGACCATCAGGTGGTCCAGAGACACCTACATGGAACACATCACAGGACACTGACAGTACCAGGCCAAGTAACCGAGAATGCTGACCAGGAAATAACCCACTTCCTTCCCTGACAAACCAAGGGATGCACCCCACCAATGTATTTATTCTCTATACCAGTACTGACTTGGACTCTTAATATATTCCATGGGTGGCATACCCAAGCCCATTTATCCACTGATGCTTTAAAAACTCCCATATCCCAATCTGGATCTATGCTGGTTATATGATATGTCTGTACCTTGTAACCGATACTTGCAATCCTCCATAACCCAAGCCTGACCCCAGATGTACAGTATCTTCCCTCTTAACCTGCATAAATTTGATTTTAAACATTAACTTTAATAAAAATGTTAAATCTGTTCTGCTTCAGCACTAAAAATAGTAGCATGGACGTTATGGAATGGGCAGCAGCACCAGACTAACCATCTAAGTATAAACCCACCTGACCCTTGGTCTGAGCTCAGGTAGCTAGCCCACACCACAATAGTCACACTGCTATTTTTAGCCCATTAGCTTGAGCAGAACTAACACAGGTCTGTCTAGCTGGGCTGGGAAGCACTCTCCCAACTTCAGTGTAGACACACTTATAGGAACTGTTCTACATGCCTTGATGTGGCAGTGCTAGCCAGGTTTGAGAGAAATATCTTGAGCATCTTGTCATGGGGCACATCAGTCACCCCCAGACTAGCGCCTCCTCCTCTGGAGATTAGCTCGAGGCCGATGCCCCCGTTACTCATTCTCTGCTGTCCGCCTTCAACCCCTCTCGCAGTGTCAGGAACCACAGCATCCTCTTCGGCCCCCTGGCCATATCACTATCTGTGTTCCCCCTTCCGGGGGAGCTTAGCTCCTAATGCATCCACTTTCCCAGAGGCGAGTGCAGTCAATTGTCCTGCCACTTCCCCAGAGCTGAGGAAGCGGGACACAGGGAGGACTGGGCCTGCTTGTTACTCTGGGTCCTAGGCCAGGGACCTTCAAAACCATAGTCACTTACTGCATTCCTTTGCCTCTATTATCGCTGCATTTTCCAGGGCTACTTCCCTCTAGCCACAATACCCTCCTCAATCTCAGCAGCCTGTCCAGAGCACCTTCTCTTCTTCCCAGGCTGTTGCCTGCACTGCTCTGTCCAAGGTGCTGCAGGATTGCAGCCTACTCCAGACACAGTCCTCCCTCCTCAAGCTCCAGGTAGCTACTGACCCTGCTCTGCCCTGAGGCTCTTTTTATAAGGGCCTGCTTGGCCCTGATTAGCTGCTCCTCACAGCCCCTCTCCTATTGGCTGCTTTTTGCACAGCCTCCCAAGGTCTCTATTAACCCCTTACTGGCCATTCTAGGGTAGAGGCCCCATCAAACACCTACAAGGAGTAGTCTAAGAGTTGGAAACCACAGGTCTTACTACTAACCTGAAGAAATCCTCTTTGGACTATAGAGAAATAAAAGTCTTCATTTATTTTGAGGAATAGACCTGAAAAATATGTGAAACATGTATAAGAAAGGGTTAAGGAACTACTAGAGAAGTCCTTACCACCAAGGCAGAAGTAAAAACTTTAATAAGGCAGATATTATAGTAGGCTTATCTATAATTTCTCTGAAATTGTTCCTCCATGAATAGACTTTAGTCTATATGAAACTACATGGGAAAAAAATATTTGATAATGGGCTCTTCAATCTAGCAGACAAAGAAATAACAAGATTCAATGGCTAGCATGTGAAGCTGGAAAAATTTAGACTGGAAATAGGGCATAGATTTTTAACAGTGAGGGTAATTAATTATTGGAACACTTTACTAAGGGTTATGTGGGATTCTCCATCACTGGCAATTTTTAAATCAAGAGTGGATTTTTTTAAAAGATATGCTCTAGTTCAAAAGGAATTTTGGTGGAGGGGGGGAGTTCTATGGCCCATGTTATGCAGGCATTCAGTCAAGATGGTCACAATCGTCCCTTCTGGCCTTGGAATCTATGAATCTAACTGAAGACTATTCAAAAAGAATCCCTTGGGCTGTAGAATGTGAGCAAGCAGACAAAGAATATGTTGTTAGTCTCTTATTTTACATGGACGAGATTTTGAGAAATCTTTTATTCCACAAACAGATGCCCCTAAAGTGAGAGTAGAAGCAGTGCTGAGTGATGGATCTGAAGGACTGCAAACACCTTAACCTTCTGTGAGTAGAAAACTGTTCCCAGAAGAACAAAAATGCTCCACAGTAGAATTGCCTAATTATTAAATGGGCTGTTGCAAGATTGCATTTTCTGCTAATACAAGAATTCAACCCTCACACACATACATGAGAACCTTGTACCCCTCAAGCATACATGTTGTGATAACAACTAGTGGCACTGTGCTGTTCTAGGACATTGTTACCTAGGCACATGCACACAATTCAGCAAAAAAATAATTTAGCTTAATTTTTTTTCTATATCAAAAGTATGTGGGGTACAAATATACTTCAATGTGTTGCACTGTTATCCTGTATTTTTAGTAGTTCTATGTATGCACATTTGCTACTAGTGCAAGTATCTTGTATTAGTGGTAATTGTCTTCCTCACTAAGCAAGCTGGGTTTTTTTTACATAAATGGAATTTGCATATGCTAATTGATGATGCATTGGCAGGATAATGTTGTACCCCATGTGCATATATGTTGTAATAACTCATGCATTAGTGGCCATCTAATTATGTTGTTTTAGAACATTGCATATGCTAATTGATAACGCGTTGCTGCATACAGTCACACTAAGATAGAAAATACTCCAGGGATGTGTGAAGATTGCATATAGCCTCACACTGATGAGATTCCTGCTAGTTAAATAAAGATTTTTTTTCAAACTAAAACTTTAAAGAATTGTTCTTGGTTTCTGAATGCAGTGGGAGACAAGCTAATATAACTTTTTTTTTCCTCAACATTGGATGAAGGTTAAGCACAGATCATATTCCACTAACCTGGATGGATAGTATGAAAGATAAATGTCTGAATATCTGGATTTCACCTCTCCAATCATATAGATAATACACCTGACCAGGTGTTCTTGTTGTCGTCATCGTCATCATCGGTATGAATGGTGTAGAGCTGGTCAAAAATTTTCATAGGAAAAAACTTATCAAGCCCCTGGTCTTCCCTAAAAAATTATTTTTATATTGAAATTCTCCATTTTTATTAAAATTTCTAAAGTTTATACCAACTTTTTAACAAATTTTCAAAACAAATATCAAACTTTGTCAGTTACTTCAAAATTGTGGGTTTTTTCTTACTGTACATTTTTTCAGCAAATAAAAATATTAAATTATTTCTGTAAATCTGTAGGTTAAAAAAATACAATGGAAACTTTTTTATGAAAAAGGGTTCCATTTGAAATCCTGTGAAACAGAAACAATCCTGACATGTCTAATATTTTTCCTAAAATCCAGTCTCCAGATTTGGACTAGCTCCAGAATGATAGCAGCAAATAAAACTGAACGAACAGGCTCCATCTTGACTAGTGACCTCTAAAAAGCCCAGAGACTTCAATCTCTCTAGGGATACACAAGACTTTTGACAGCACCAAAAGCAACTACGTGTCTTGTATTAAAATAGGTTGATTACAGGCAAAATAATATATATTGCGCCAAGTAATAATATATACAGGGACTGAGTTCAGTTGTTGTCCTTGAAGTTTCCTGGATTCAAGGACTGCATCACTAGTCACACCAAAAAGAACACGACAGATAGCGGAAGTGAGTGCAAACTCCATACTGTATCACCCAACAGTGCTGACCAGCCACAGGGGAGCACACCCAGAGCCCTGTGAAGAGGTATAGCAGCAGACACTCTCCTCTATGTATTTCATAGACTTTAAGGCCAGAAGGGGCCATTATGATTATCTATCAGGGAGCCCTGGGAGGCACTGCAGGCAACGCTGGAAGAATAAACTATAAAGAACCTGTTCTGAAGTTGTCTCTATTGAATTTATCATGGTGGAGGAATTATAGTGACCCCAGACAAACAATATCCTCTCCCTATCTCTTCTACATCCTTAGAGAATTTAATCAAGAATAACATTTCTATAAAAACAATGAGTACTTGTGGCACCTTATAGACTAACACATGTATAAGGTGCCACAAGTACTCCTCGTTGTTTTTGCTGACACAGACTAACATGGCTACCACTCTAAAACTTTCTATAGATTTTTAAACCATCCTGTAGAATTCTGAAGCTGAGATATAATTTCTGCTAAATTCTACTGATTAGCTTATACTTTCTGTGGAAAGGAAACCATTCCCTATTAAATTTTATTCCTAAGGAAGCCTAAGAAACTTCTATAATTTTAATAGAGTTCCCATTGGTTTTATCCCTCTGAAATTCTATCGGGAATAATCAAAAAGAAATCAACGAACTGTTTAGCAAATTCCCCTGGGGAAAAAAAATACTTCCAACTCCATCTCCCCCAGAACTACTCCCTCGTGAATTAGTCTTTGATAAACTATAATTAAAATGTACCTAAGGAAGTATACATTTCCCCTTCACTGAGAAACACTATTTGGCTTTTGCCCTGCAGAAAGGTTTAGCTTAATCCCCCATCAGAAGGCCCACTGCTTAAACACAGAAATGAAAACAAACTCTGTCAGCCTTTAAACTGGATTTTTGATCTTCATTAGCATTACCAGATCTTAAAATAATTACTGAATCAAAGAAGCAATGCAGAACTAAGCCTATCTATAACTAAAGAACAACATAAAACTTGATTAAATGGAAAAAACGTATTTCAGCATTTTCTGAAAATCCACTTAATTGTACAGTTCTTACATTATGACTGCGTATTTTCCTGCTGGGACAGCACAAACCTCTCCCAGGAGGGAATCACTTAAGACTAGCAGCATTAAATGCTACCAACCATTCTCACATCTACCGCTTATAACTCTACCGTACTGTAATGTTACAAATCTGACAGGCAACAGGACTAATAACATTCTTTCTATTCCTCATCATTACAGAAGAGATCAGACAAGGCACTCTTGTTGACAGTCCCTAGACTTGAACTCTTGTGAACGACAGACAGGGTGTTTTGGCCTTTGATCTCATTTATGGAACATGGAACGTTTTGGCTGCTTTAGGGTTTCAGTATGAAACTTTTGAATAATCGCTTGCTAAGAAATATGTAGGAATTACCTGAATGTTGGCCAGATTGTTTAGAAATCAGCAGTTCTTTTCTATGCCCCCAAGAGGGAGCCTATTTTCAAAAGCCATATGGGCACATGCAGTAAATTAAACCAGAAGAGTACATCTGAAGTGTAAACACACACAGAATTTGTTCACCTAGCGTGCAGGAATTTTGAAAGGGGACTAGAGTGCCACACTGCTTTAGTGCCTGCTATTTCTGTGGCACTATACCCCTCCCTCTCGCTGATCCCAATAGCCCCCAAAACAGTCACAGCATCTCTCAGCTCTGCTTCGTGTCCTTCCTCTAAGGACCTGGCAGACTCAAGAGTGGCCAATATGTCACTTGGTCAGTATCAGCTCTTTTGAATTAGTTTGGACACAATTCATTTAAACAAAATAAGGCTATAATAATGTACTTTCAATCATTCCCATCAAACATTGCAACAAGTAAAAACAGCTGAGGATGGTGAAAATCTGATGGGTTTACTGTTTCGCAAGAGACATAATTAGAGAAAGGGCTCTTGGACAGTTTTACACAATACAACTGTTACTAGCCCCATACAATTATATTTTTTACTCTATTGAGGGACTGGGTTGGTATCATCCAAAGCAGCATCTACCAGGCAGCAGATCCCTGTAAGTGACAACAGAGAGAAGAATAGGAGTACTTGTGGCACCTTAGAGACTAACAAATTTATTTGAGCATAAGCTTTCGTGAGCTACAGCTCACAAAAGCTTATGCTCAAATAAATTTGTTAGTCTCTAAGGTGCCACAAGTACTCCTTTTCTTTTTGCGAATACAGACTAACACGGCTGCTACTCTGAAACCTGAGAGAAGAATGTGAACAGAGCTCAAAATTACAGTGAACACAGAGAGATGTATTCACTATCTTCAGCTACTGCCCCCACCCCACTCCTACCCATTAATAAAAATAAAATATTACCGTGCCACTGCAATCCAACACTCATTTGTTGTACCTCCCTCATAAGCTTGTGAACCTATAGAGTCCTCGAGGGGACTATTACAATGGGTGTGTTAGGAGACAGCTGCCACAGGAGCCTGCTCTCTGTGGAGCTTGGCCATCACTAGGTCAGCTCTGGATGGTCAGGGATGGAAACCTAAGGCTGAGGGAGAAGAAAGCCATTCAGTGTACGTGTACATAGCCCACAGCAGTGAGCCTCCGAGCCCAGGTCAACAGACTCATGCTCACAGGGCTCATGCCAAATACAGCTGTGTAGATGCTGCAGCTGAAGTTGGTGCTTGGGCTCTGAGGCCTACAAGGGTGGGTTTTGGAGCCCGAGCCATGCTAGTGCCATAGTTATCTTTAGTGCGGCAGCATGAGCCAGAGTCTATCGACCCAAGGTCTGAGACTCGCTGCCACTCTCTGTGATGGCGTACCCTAATTCACTTTACCAGCTGAGTCACAAGGTGCAGCCCCGGTCAGCCATAACTTGGGCCCGAGTGCTCACCACAACCTCAGGTCCACCTAATTCCAATGGAACTGGGCATCCAAATCGCTTAGATGTCGTTGAAAATCTTACCCACTATATATATATATAGGAGGGCAGGGGAAGGGGTCAACTGCATTAACATAATATTATATACATCAGCAATTTTGGGCCAGATTGTCAAAATTAGATGCAAAAATTGCATGCATAAATTTGCACAAGCCTTATTTATTAGTGTGTATTCCCAAGATGCACACTCACGTTTGTGTGTCTGTGTGTGCATCTGGCCAGGCAAACACCTAACTGTTCACACTTCAATTTGACAATCTAACCTTTAGTTTGTACCAGTTGTACTTCCTAAAAAAAATTAGTAAGCTTCAGCTATGTTGTCTTATCAAGTATATGCTGTTGGTTTTATCCCTCTTGAAACCCTGGAAAAAAATAAGCAATGAAAATCCTTCAGATAAATTCTTCATATCAAAGCCTATTTAGTCTCATTTGCCACTGTCCTTTGTGGAGCTGCAGTTTCAGTGAAAGCAGCAGGTCTTGGTCTTGGGTTATAACAGATGGCCTCAATGATGTGACAGTAATAGCATCTGACGTGTTGTTTCAATGATCTCTTTAACTCTCCAAGAAGTATGCAAGCGTTACATACCATGTGTTGCTTCAGATTGTTATTTTTGGCATGCTTCTGTTGGCATATGTTACAGTAAACCATTCCCAACATATTACACTTTCATCATAAATTAAAAAAGAAAATCAGAGTTCATAGGCCTATCATTTATCTCTGTTCCCAAGGTAACTTTTATTTTTTGAGGGGCAGGGACGGGGGGCATAAGGACTAGCTCTACCAAAATAAAAACCCAAACTGTGTTTTAAGGGTTTTGCTGTGTTGTAGAAAGTGGCAAGAAGAATGGAGTCCTGGGGATGGTACAGAGACAAGCCGAATGAAATATTTATGGCTCTGCTCTCAGAGTATTTTGCAGCAACACATAATCACAGTTCCCCACAACATGCATTAAAGGGTGACGGTCCACATGGTGCATTATGAATAGCACCTTGTGATTAGGTACAGAGACTAGCTGTGACATGCAGACTCAGAAGGGGACTACTGTTTTTTCAAGAGCTTTACTGCTAATTGCAAACTAATAGTTCCCCTTCAAGTCTGGGATAGATTTTAATTATTATTTTTTAAGAAATCTGTGATTTTACTCACTGCCAGATTTAATAAAATAGGATTCAGGCAGTTCAGTGCTTTCAACTACAAGTAGCTAAATCTAGTTGAAGCAAAAACATCAATGATTTTCACTGAGTGCAAGTCATAGAAATGTCTTAGCATCATAAAACTACTGTTGATTGCTTCTTTCACAAGCAAGCTGTAGCTAAATAGAAGACAGAAGATGGCAAGGAAACCCACCTAGATTTTTCTCCTCCTCAATTTGCAGTTACACCTCACACTAAAAAAAATATTTCCTTTTAAATGCTTATCTATCTCCTCATACGATTATTTATGATGATTGGTCTATAGCTACAGTTTTGTGTTTACTCTGTAATGTAACTACACTCTGCAGAGGTACTCCACCAAAATTCCCTCAGACCCTTAGCTTGTACTTAAACTGATGTCCCTTTTCCTTGGGACCATCTCAAACAGCACCATCTCAAACAGCAATGTAGAAGCTATCATTCAAATGCTCTGTAGTTCTTTCAAAATTATATACGTGCAGTCCAGTGAAATCCCCTTCTTAACTGCTTCTTTTTCAGATAATGTAGACTATATTTCATTACTTTACAGTGGTCTTAAAGAGGAGATGGGGGGAGTAAACTACAGAACTGGGAGGCGGGGTGGGAGTGGGATCACATTTTTGGCCAGTTTTGTTAAAAAGAAAACAAAACAAAACAAAACCAACCATCCTTAGCCACCCTCATTTTGAAGCATTGCCTTGAATTTTCCACTGTCTTACACCAAGTGAAGAGGAGGTGACTGGAATCAGAGCCTAGCTACTCCTGGGTTTGTTAAAATAGTAGATGGGGAAAACTGAAAACTGAACTATTAACACCAGAAACTCTAGGGATAAGGACATTAAAAGAGTACTACCTACTAAAAAGCTAAGAGACAATTTTACTTCATCCTGGACACAGAGATAATGCAAGAGTCTCATGGCAACCGTTAACCAGAAGGGAGAATCCGATCAAGCCAGTGTGGAAAAGAGCAGCTGAATACAGCATCTGGAAGACCCAATGGAAAAAGATTAGGGAAGAAGCAGAGAGAGAAGAGCAAATGGGGTCATCTGCAAAAGCACCTGCCTGAGAAAGGAGCAGCTGTGAAGGAGACAGAGCAGTAAGTGGCTGAAGATAGCAGCAAATCAACTAAGAGCAGGAGTCCAATCTTGTAAACTTATTAAGTGAACTGGGAAGAAAGAACAAGACTTTAACCCCAATGAAATGCATTTTTAGAGGGGTAAAGTAGATAATGAATGTCAACATTTATACTCAAAGGTCTCAGATTCTTTTGAACATATTTATTCTCCAAAGTTTTCAGGAAAACAGAGAAGAGTAAAGCAGAATTTGGAAAAAATAACCTGGATAAGCAATTGCTGTGCAGAGACTTATGATAAAATAGAGTGACATTGACAAGGAAAGATACAGCTGCAATAGAGAGTCTCTCTATGAATAGGTTTGAATATTACAACTTAGCTCAACATTATCATTGCATATAAAACTCCACAGAAGTCTATGTTTAAGTGACCAGAAGGGAAGTACAGTACTATGTGTACCAATAAAGAGTTGCAATTCTCCAGATAAAATATTTTATTTCCTTTTGCAGTGTAATGGGCCTATTCTGTAGAAATATTACTTTTAATATCTTTAATTCATTCATTCACATATGGGGAAAATACATTGGATATCTATTGCGAACTAACAAGAAGTTAGCATTCTTAGATAAGGAGTTAGCAACAGCTGCTTCTCCTCCAACTCAAGTTGAATTGCTAAACCACCAACTCCTCTCTCTGCCTCCCCACTCACACCCCGCAAACCACTAGGAGTTGAACTCCTGGATTTCCAGTCCATTTAACCAAATGAATTTGCATTTATTACTTTCCCTACTCCTTGACTGTACTGCCCACACTGCATTCCTCATTTTCTTTGTTTTAGAGTTTAATCCTAGGGGAATTCTGTGCCACTGCACATGTGCAGAATTTATGTTCCCCTCAGATTTCTTTGCTTCCCCACTGAAAAATGACTTTCTGACGGGGAAGCAAAGGGAAGCCACAAGAGTGATCATGCAACCCTCCCCAGCAGTATATTTTGGGTGCCCAGGGCAGCCAGCAGAGAGGTAAATCACGGTGGGGCAGGAGACGGAACTGGAGAAGAGCCAGCTGGTGGATCCTAACCTGTGCCAGGGTCAGCTGCTAGTCCCAGCTGGGCTGGGGAAGAACAGGACTTCCCCTTCCCCTGCACTCCATCCGGGGCTGTGTCAGACCCACCCGCCGATTTCTCTCCCTGCTGTAGGAAGCTTTGCAAACTCCCCAGCCCCACACAAACACTTCCTGCACCCATCGCTTCTCAGCTGCAGGGGGAGGGATCACTGTACAGGAAGCTGCTCCCCCATCTACCCAACTCTTGTGCATCCAGACCTCCTCCTACCCAGACTCTTCCAACAAGCCTCACTCCCCCCCACACCCAGAACCCCCAACAAGCCCCATTCCCTCTGCACCTGGACCACCCTACAAGCCATCCACACCCAGATCCCTACCCTACTGAGCCCCAACCAGCTGCATCTGGATCCCCACCCCACTGAGACCCACTCCCCCAGCATTTGGACCCCCCATACTGAGCTCCCCACACCCAGATCTTCCTGCCAAGCTCTATCCCCATCACACCCAGACCCCCAACCACCTTCACCTGGACCCCCTGCAAAGTCCCATTTCCAGTGCACCCAGAATCCACCAACAAGGGCCTGTGCATCCAGATTCCCCCTGCACTCAGAACTCCCACTGAGCCACCCACACCCAGATTGCCCCACACAGAACCCTCTCAACCCACACCTGGATCCCCCCACACTAAGCCCCTCCACACTTGGATCCTGCCTTGATGAGTATGCACCTGGTGCATCTGGCACAGAGGGGCAGGGCCCTGCAGTGTTTCTGGGGCAAGTCTGGTCCTTTCACTGTGACAGGGTTGGGTGCAGCCTCACCACTGGGTCCACATCCCAGGATGAGGGAGCTGCACAGTGATCTCCCATCTCTGTGTACCCAGTGGCCTGTGCTCCTCAATGCATGCTGGAGCCTCCACATTTACTTGACAAATAAAATTTGCAGAATTTTAAAATATTGCATGCAGAATTTTTAATTTTTTTGGCACAGAATGCCTTCAGTAGTAAGAGTTTTACTGAAAATACTCCTTACCACCCATAATTCACTTAAGTCCTCTATTGTAAATTTCAAATAGTGCTTAGGAATGTTTCTAAACTCTATGCCCTACTCACCCAAAAGTAAATGCAAAAAGCCAAAGAATGCCAGGTGTTTCTTAATGCAATACACTCTGTACCCCCTTAACTTTTCAAGGATATCAAAAAAGAAGATCAAACTCACTGAGTAGAGAAGGCCAAATTCCATTTTTTTAATTTTTAATTACGGTCTGTAAAATGGGATATAAATTTAGAATCATATACCCCTGCAATCCACAGCAATTCTCCCATTGACATAAATGGGAAGACTTGCACAAAAATTAAAGGTAGAACATGTCCTTTATGTAGTAACTAACCGTTTGTTTTATTTGTTCAGCACATTATTGTTCCAATCAACTTCTCTCTGTGAGAACATTCTCATCTTTAAGACCACCACGGTTTCTGTTCCCCCTTACTCTTCCTTCCCCATCCTTTCTTTATTTTTCCCTCTTCCCTTTCTTTGTGTATCTCCTCTGTTCTTTCCTCTGCATTTTCTTCTTTGCAGCAACTCCCTGTTCCCATGCCCCCTGGCTTCACTTCCACCTCTTCCCCATTCCTTCTGATAAAATGATCAGTAATAAAATAGCTGATGGTGGCACTGAAGTGTCATCAGTGGACTTCAGAGTAGACACTCCAGTGGGAATAATGAGGTTGAAGAATTTCACATCTCTGAGTCATTGTTTCAGGCTGTCTGCAGACTCAGGCAGACACCATTGCATCAATTACACTCAGTTCATATTTCCAAAGTTTTCTTCACAAGCATGAAAGCTGAAAACTTATTCGTTAAAAAAAAAAAGCTTAAATGCTGTAAAAAAATATAAGCTTAAATGCTGCACAATCTGAATCAGTCATGTTGGCCTCATAAGTCCAGCAGGCAGAATCTGATCAAAAGCTAGGTATATGACCCCCACATTATAGAGCAGGCATCTGAAATTTCTCTCAAGAAATATAGAACTTTTCCAAAAGCAGCTCAGATTCCTGTTCCCCCTCTTTAGGGGTTGCATTAATTTAAGGGACAGTTCTACTCTGAACACTGACTCTGCAAAAAAAATGTCACATGAGGATCCATATTTATTGTTTCTCAGTGACTTCCAGATCAGCCCTGTTCAGTTTATAAGTAAAGAGATGTTGTTTCTTTTTCCCAGCTTCCTGTCCTGAGAACTCTACCTGGAATCTAAAGCTCCAGAAAGACCTTTTTTATTATTAATTATTAATTATTATTATTATTATTATTCCCCAGCTCAGGAATTTCCAGCAATAAGTATCTGAAAGGTTTTCAACAGTTCTAGTGATCTACCTGTCTTAGATAGGTCTATGGTGTCCATCCACCCAGACTACAATCCAGCCTTCTTCTCCATAGCTGTGGGGCTCTAGAGGAGCAAAAAGAGTGATGTCATATTATTTTAGTCAGTAAAATAAGCAAATATGACACAGGGAATTTTGGGGTTTTTTTCAGTAAAAAGGTGCCATTTTTGCACAGTCATTTTTCAGAGTGGAGCTGCACTTTATGCCTGCATCGATAATCCATAATAATGGGAATATTGTGATACCAGCACTGACTGCTACTGCCATAGGGCTACTAAACATGTTCCCTGAGCCATCTGGTTATACAAGCACTATGGGCCCTGTTGCCTTCACAGATTTATAGCTCCCTGTTCTGTTCATCAGAGCAGTAAGACACTCTCACCTGCCTCACCTCTCTGTTCACAGGCTGGACTCAGCCAGCCTCTACAGTACTACACTAATAGAAAAGGAGTACTTGTGGCACCTTAGAGACTAACAAATTTATTTGAGCATAAGCTTTCGTGAGCTACAGCTCACTTCATCGGATGCATTTGGTGGAAAATACAGTGGGGAGATTTATATACACACACAGAGAACATGAAACAATGGGTTTTATCATACACACTGTAAGGAGAGTGATCACTTAAGATGAGCCATCACCAGCAGCAGGAGGAGAAAGGAGGAAAACCTTTCATGGTGACAAGCAAGGTAGGCCATTTCCAGCAGTTAACAAGAACATCTGAGGAACAGTGGGGGGTGGGTGGGGGGGAGAAATAACATGGGGAAATAGTTTTACTTTGTGTAATGACTCATCCATTCCCAGTCTCTATTCAAGACTAAGTTAATTGTATCCAGTTTGCAAATTAATTCAAATTCAGCAGTCTCTCATTGGAGTCTGTTTTTGAAGTTTTTTTGTTGAAGGATAGCCACCCTCAGGTCTGTAATCGAGTGACCGGAGAGATTGAAGTGTTCTCCGACTGGTTTTTGAATGTTATAATTCTTGACGTCTGATTTGTGTCCATTTATTCTTTTACGTAGAGACTGTCCAGTTTGACCAATGTACATGGCAGAGGGGCATTGCTGGCACATGATGGCATATATCACATTGGTAGATGCGCAGGTGAACGAGCCTCTGATAGTGTGGCTGATGTGATTAGGCCCTGTGATGGTGTCCCCTGAATAGATATGTGGACAGAGTTGGCAACGGGCTTTGTTGCAAGGATAGGTTCCTGGGTTGATGTTTTGGTTGTGTGGTATGTAGTTGCTCGTATTTGCTTCAGGTTGGGGGCTGTCTGTAAGCGAGGACTGGCCTGTTCCCCAGGGTCTGTGAGAGTGAGGGATCATTTTTCAGTATAGGTTGTAGATCCTTGATGATGCGTTGGAGAGGTTTCCGTTGCCCCCACTGTTCCTCAGATGTTCTTGTTAACTGCTGGAAATGGCCTACCTTGCTTGTCACCATGAAAGTCACCAGACAGCTGCAGCGGCACAGGAGCTAGCAAACAGAGCTCTAAACAGGGGAGTTTGAGTGGGAGTTTGGAAGGGGAGATTGTATTGTGGTGCTTGTTTGGGGTTTGCTTTTGCTGGGGGGGTGGTATTTTTGGTGTGGCTTGTGTTTCCCAGATTAACAGGATTTAAGTGGGAAGGAGATGACAGATACAGAGGCAGCTGTGGGAGTGACTCCTGTAGTAGAAGACACATTGAGGATAACTGGATGTGGAAGCTGTGGTATGTACATGATCCTGGAGCGGGGAACCGGTAAGAGTTTTTTCTGCATGAAATGCTGTCTGATAGAGCTGATGGAGGAAAAGATCCGAGGTTTGGAGATGCAGGTGGAAAGTCTGGTTGAGTTTAGGAAGGGGTTTGAGCAGATGATGGAGCAAAGATATGAGGTATCTGAAGGGAAAAGCTCAAACTCATGAATGGAAGCAGGGCTGGGGAATTTTGAGGGGAGACTGGGTGAGGAAAGTGGTCAGTGGAAACATGTGACTCAAAGAACCAGGCAGAGGAAAAGACGGGCTAATGAAGGAGAAATAGAGCTTAGGAATAGGTTTGCAGAGTTGGAAAATGAAGAAGGGGCTCAGCAGGTACTTGTTGAAGGTGGAAGGGTAAGGAAGAAGAGAAGAGAGGCTAGTCCTATAGGAAAAGGGGAAGAGTCAAGGGAGACTACACCAAATATGAGCCCCAGGAGGATACAGGATGGGTTGAAGAAGATTATAAGGGAAAATAGGAATGGAAAGAACTTGCAGCCAGAGGGAACAGGGGAGAGACTGGAGAATAGCACCGTCACCAGGAAAAGGCAGGTCTATGTAATCGGGGACTCTTTATTGAGAAGAATAGACAGGCCTGTAACTAGAGCTGATCCTGAGAATAGAAGGGTGTGCTGTCTTCCGGGTGCTAAGATACGGGATGTAGACCTGAGGTTGAAAAGGATCCTAAAGGGAGCGGGAAAGAATCCCCTAATTATCCTTCATGTGAGAACAAATGATACGGCTAGATTCTCGCTGGAAAGTATTAAGGGAGACTATGCTAGGCTTGGGAAGACGCTTAAGGAAATTGAGGCTCAGGTGATCTTTAGTGGGATCCTTCCTGTTCCTAGAGAAGGGCAACAAAGGTGTGACAAGATTATGACTGTCAACAGATGGCTTAGGCAGTGGTGCTATAAGGAGGGCTTTGGGATGTATGGCCACTGGGAGGCATTCATGGACAGAGGACAGTTCTCTCGGGATGGACTTCATCTGAGTAGGGAAGGAAATAGACTTTAGGATCAAGACTGGCACAACTGATAAAGAGAGCTTTAAACTAGGAATTAGGGGGAGATGGATGGGAGATGTCCAGGAAATCTCTACGCCAGATTTTAGCATTGAGAGGGAAGAAGACGAAGTAAGAAAGGATACAGCCGTGGGTAGGAGAATGTATATAAGGAGCGAGGGCAGTGTGGATACTAGTCTAATAGGTTATACTGGCTGTAGAATGACTGTGCCTAATAGGGTACAAAATGTGAGCGAGGCCAAACAGCAAAAATTAAGATGTTTGTACACCAATGCAAGGAGCCTAGATAACAAAATGTAGGAACTAGAGCTACTGGTGCAGGAAGTGAAACCAGATATTATAGGGATAACAGAAACATGGTGGAATGGTAGTCATGACTGGACTACAGGTATTGAAGGGTATGTGCTCTTTAGGAAAGACAGAAACAAAGGTAAAGGGGATGGAGTAGCATTGTAAATCAATGATGAGGTAGAATGTAAAGAAATAAGAAGTGATGCAATGGATAAGACAGAGTCCATCTGGGCAAAAATTACATTGGGGAAGAAAACTAGTAAAGCCTCTCCTACGATAGTGCTTGGGGTGTGCTATAGACCTCTGGGATCTAATCTGGATATGGATAGAGCCCTTTTTAATGTCTTTAATAAAGTAAATACTAATGGAAACTGCATGATCATGGGAGACTTTAACTTCCCAGATATAGACTGGAGGACCAGTGCTAGTAATAATAATAGGGCTCAGATTTTCCTAGATGCGATAGCTGATGGATTCCTTCATCAAGTAGTTGCTGAAACGACTAGAGGGGATGCCATTTTAGATTTAATTTTGGTGAGTAGCGAGGACCTCATAGAAGAAATGGTTGTAGGGGACAATCTTGGCTCAAGTGATCATGAGCTAATTCAGTTCAAACTAAATGGAAGGATTAACAAAAACAAATCTGTAACTAGGGTTTTTGATTTCAAAAGGGCTGACTTTCAAAAATTAAGGAAATTAGTTAGGGAAGTGGATTGGACTGAAGAATTTATGGATCTAAAGGTAGAGGAGGCCTGGGATTACTTTAAATCAAAACTGCAGAAGCTATCGGAAGCCTGTATCCCAAGAAAAGGGAAAAAATTCATAGAAAGGAGTTGTAGACCAAGCTGGATGAGCAAGCATCTTAGAGAGGTGATTAAGAAGAAGCAGAAAGCATACAGGGAGTGGAAGATGGGAGGGATTAGTAAGGAAAGCTACCTAATTGAGGTCAGAACATGTAGGGATAAAGTGAGACAGGCTAAAAGTCGAGTAGAGTTGGACCTTGCAAAGGGAATTAAAACCAATAGTAAAAGGTTCTATAGCCATATAAATAAGAAGAAAACTAAGAAAGAAGAAGTGGGGCCGCTTAACACTGAGGATGGAGTGGAGGTTAAAGATAATCTAGGCATGGCCCAATATCTAAACAAATACTTTGCCTCAGTCTTTAATAAGGCTAAAGAGGATCTTGGGGATAATGGTAGCATGACAAATGGGAATGAGGATATAGAGGTAGATATTACCATATCTGAGGTAGAAGCGAAACTGAAACAGCTTAATGGGACTAAATCAGGGGGCCCAGATAATCTTCATCCAAGAATATTAAAGGAATTGGCACCTGAAATTGCAAGCCCATTAGCAAGAATTTTTAATGAATCTGTAAACTCAGGAGTAGTACTGAATGATTGGAGAATTGCTAATATAATTCCTATTTTTAAGAAAGGAAAAAAAGTGATCCGGGTAACTACAGGCCAGTTAGTTTGACATCTGTAGTATGCAAGGTCCTGGAAAAAATTTTGAAGGAGAAATTAGTTAAGGACATTGAAGTCAATGGTAAATGGGACAAAATACAACATGGTTTTACAAAAGGTAGATCGTGCCAAACCAACCTAATCTCCTTTTTTGAAAAAGTAACAGATTTTTTAGATAAAGGAAATGCAGTGGATCTAATTTACCTAGATTTCAGTAAGGCGTTTGATACCGTGCCACCTGGGGAATTATTAGTTAAATTAGAGAAGATGGGGATCAATATGAACATCAGAAGGTGGATAAGGAATTGGTTAAAGGGGAGACTGCAACGGGTCCTACTGAAAGGCGAACTGTCAGGTTGGAGGGAGGTTACCAGTAGAGTTCCTCAGGGATCGGTTTTGGGACCAATCTTATTTAATCTTTTTATTACTGACCTTGTCACAAAAAGTGGGAGTGTGCTAATAAAGTTTGCAGATGATACAAAGCTGGGAGGTATTGCCAATTCGGAGAAGGATCGGGATATTATACAGGAGGATCTGGATGACCTTGTAAACTGGAGTAATAGTAATAGGATGAAATTTAATAGTGAGAAGTGTAAGGTTATGCATTTAGGGATTAATAACAATAATTTTAGTTATAAGTCGGGGACACATCAATTAGAAGTAACAGAAGAGGAGAAGGACCTTGGAGTATTGGTTGATCATAGGATGACTATGAGCTGCCAATGTGATATGGCTGTGAAAAAAGCTAATGCGGTTTTGGGATGCATCAGGAGAGGCATTTCCAGTAGGGATAAGGAGGTTTTAGTACTGTTATACAAGGCACTAGTGAGACCTCACCTAGAATATTGTGTGCAGTTCTGGTCACCCATGTTTAAAAAGGATGAATTCAAACTGGAGCATGTACAGAGAAGGGCTACTAGGATGATCCGAGGAATGGAAAACTTGTCTTATGAAAGGAGACTTAAGGAGCTTGGCTTGTTTAGCCTAACTAAAAGAAGGTTGAGGGGAGATATGATTGCTCTCTATAAATATATCAGAGGGATAAATACAGGAGAGGGAGAGGAATTATTTAAGCTCAGCACCAATGTGGACACAACAAATGGGTATAAACTGGCCACTAGGAAGTTTAGACTTGAAATCAGACGAAGGTTTTTAACCATCAGAGGAGTGAAGTTTTGGAATAACCTTCCAAGGGAAGCAGTGGGGGCAAAAGATCTATCTGGCTTTAAGATTCTACTCGATAAGTTTATGGAGGAGATGGTATGATGGGATAATGGGATTTTGGTAAGTAATTGATCTTTAAATATTCAGGGTAAATAGGCCAAATCCCCTGAGATGGGATATTAGATGGATGGGATCTGAGTTACTATAGAAAATTCTTTCCTGGGTATCTGGCTGGTGAATCTTGCCCATATGCTCAGGGTTTAGCTGATTGCCATATTTGGGGTCGGGAAGGAACAGATTGGAGAGGCCCTGGAGGTTTTTCGCCTTCCTCTGTAGCATGGGGCATGGTTGACTTGAGGGAGGCTTCTCTGCTCCTTGAAGTCTTTGAACCATGATTTAAGGACTTCAATAGCTCAGACATGGGTGAGGTTTTTCATAGGAGTGGGTGGGTGAGATTCTGTGGCCTGCACTGTGCAGGAGGTCGGACTAGATGATCAGAATGGTCCCTTCTGACCTTAGTATCTATGAATCTAAAAAGGTTTTCCTCCTTTCCCCCCCTGCTGCTGGTGATGGCTCATCTTAAGTGATCACTCTCCTTACAGTGTGTATGATAAAACCCATGTTTTCATGTTCTCTGTGTGTGTATATAAATCTCTCCACTGTATTTTCCACTAAATGCATCCGATGAAGTGAGCTGTAGCTCACGAAAGCTTATGCTCAAATAAATTTGTTAGTCTCTAAGGTGCCACAAGTACTCCTTTTGTTTTTGCAAATACAGACTAACACGGCTGCTACTCTGACACTAATAGAGTGGCCCCAGTTTAAAAAGTTTCCTTTTACTGGTAGGGTAAGATATTACTGATTCTAGCACAGGTCTCTGTCATAGTTCAAGGCAAGTGGAACTGCATTCCCCCTCTATGGCCCACCAAGAGCACCCACTCTAGGCTCCAGGCTTCCCAGGCTTCTTGAGAGGAGATCTTCATCTCTCTCTCTTCTGACCAGGGCATTTCTAGGCTGAACAGTTTCCTGCCTACACAGTGTTATTCCCCAAAAGACAGACTGCCTAAGCAGCCTGCTTCGCTTCTCTCCTCAGATAGTGTAATTGCCACCGTTACTTTACCACACAGCTCCTTCTAAGCAAGCACTTTTATTCTTAAGATAAAAAGTGTTACAGAGAAAACATATTAAAAACAATAAAAACCTATGAGCATGCTAATATGCTTACCAGAGATCACTACCTAACTCTAACATGGGCTCTGGCTGGTGATCAGTCCTTCCAACACTACTGTGGTCACAGATTCTGCTCAGAGTAAGTACCCCAAGTGTTATGGGGCCTGAGTGGGCCAGAGATCCTCCAATCCCTTCCTAAGGACTGGGGCCCCCCTTGGGCCAGAGGTCCTGCCCATTTGCTGGACAAGGAAGACAACTTTGAGTTAGTTTGAACTCAAGCTATTTAACTAAAAATCTTTTCTTTGTCTGTTGGTCCCTGGATAATCCAGTTTGAACCTCAGTACATAATAACCTCTTTCCAGGTGGTGATTGCTCTCTGGAGCTATTACAACCGGAATTTGTTGAACCATCCCCCATTGTTCTTAGTTCCTGGAGGGCTGTGGTTCCCCCTCCCCTCATTGGAAAAACAGTCAATACCACATAAACATTTGCATGTTTAATACGATGAACTCCTAAAATACTTAAACTTAATTCAATAAGGTTTGTCCACGACATTGTCATATCTGTCACAGTCCCCATTATAACACTATAACCTGGTGATATATATCCTACTGGCTACAAGGTAAAACTAAACTTTAGCTCCTCCATGGTACTAAGGCTGCCATTTGTGTGCATGCAGGGTTCCTGTCTGAGCAGCACTGAGTTGTGCCAGTCTCACAGGAATTCCTCTCAGAACAGTTACTACTTTATTTAATTGGGGAAGGGACATGTTCTGTTGTGCAGGAGACAAAATGACTTTTTCCATTTACATTTGGACAGCAGTTTGCAGATTGTCCCTAATCTTGATCACCTCTCGATTGTTCTACCTGTCACGTGCTCTACACTGGGCTTTGCCTTGGATTCATCTGAAGCTGGTGCAGAATGCAACAGTCATTTGTTATGTGGGCTTTCCTGCTGTGAGCACATGCCCTTGGGGATCTCAGAGACAAGGTGTTAGCTTTGACCTATAATTATCTAAAGGGCTTGGGAGTGCTTCCCAGTGTGAGGAGACAGACACGCACTAGCTCTGTTCAAGTCAGTGCATTAAAAATAGCAGTGTGGCTTTGGCAGCAAAGGCAGTGGCCAGCAGGTCAGGTGGGCTTGGGTTGCTAGTCAGAGCCACCACCCATGCTGCCATGAGCACACTGCTATTTTTAGTGTGCTAGCTCAAGCCGAGCTAGCATTTGTCTGTCTACCCACCTTCTCAACTTTTGTCTAGACACACCATAAGAGAAGGAGCTGCTGACAAGTTTGCTGTGATGGGCTCTAAACCTTTGAAATTTATTACCTTAGTCCAAAATAGCCTGAACTTTGACCTTTCCAGGCATGCTGTAAAAGCTCTCTACTCCCCCAGGCTGGGCACAGTGGAAGCAATAAAGGCTGGGATTTGCAGGTAGGGCGAGTTATTTTTGGATGATATAGTTGGGGATTGGTCCTGCTTTGAGCAGGGGTTGAACTAGATGACCTCCTGAGGTCCCTTCCAACCCTGATATTCTATGATTCTATGATTGCTTGCTTCCATTTTGTTATTCTTTAGTTAGCATTTCCTGGCTTTAAGGACATTGCTGGTTGCATTGTTTCATTACTGGGCTGTTGAATATGCGCCACAGGCAGCAAGAGTGCTGGATAGTCACTTTTCTTTATGAGGGGGGAAGTGAAGGGAGGAGAAGAGAAAAGAGAGATCTGTATCATCAACTGAAATAATTGAATAAAGGTAAAGACCCTATCTGGCCAGCTAGCCAGCTTTTCTCAGGGGGAACATGTGAGCCCTACAGATTTTATTTACAGATAACTAAGGATCTGATATTTTGACAACAAACTGCCTACATAGTTCACAAGAAATGCCCAAATGACCCAGGCTGTAAAAACAAATCAACTGTAGTTGGAATTTGATTCATTTTTCTTTGGGCAGCACATCAACACATTAGGAACCCTTTACCTGATTTATGCTCTAATAGCCTAATGCATCTGCCACCAAAGTTTGTCACAGCCATTTCCTTGCAGACTTCAAGGCCTGAGGATATCAAGTGAATGTTGGTAGTTTTATTCCTCAAGAGGGAAAATTAAAAGCTATTCACCTAGAACCAAATTAACCCTTATCTTGTTTGGATATAAAATGTATGGTTGGGGGTTATGATCTTGATCCCTCTAGGATGATACAGTGGAACATTTCAAGCACAATTCATGGTACAAGTCTTTGTTCCCTCCTATACTATTGTTACTTATGCATGCAGTGAGGGAGAATGAATCATAGATGTTTATTATATTTAACCTTGAACTATAGGTAAAATATGCCCAAGAGTACAGGGTTGAGATAAATCTGTGAACTACATGCATAATAGAAGGTTTCAGAGTAGCAGCTGTGTTAGTCTGTATCCGCAAAAAGAACAGGAGTACTTTTGGCACCTTAGAGACTAACACATTTATTAGAGCATAAGCTTTCGTGGGCTACAGCCCACTTCATCGGATGCATAGAATGGAACATACAGTAAGAAGAAATATATGTACATACTGATAAGTTGGAAGTTGCCATACGAACTGTGAGAGGCTAATTAGTTAAGATGAGCTATTATCAGCAGGAGAAAAAAACTTTTGTAGTGATAATCAAGATGGCCCATTTAGACACATTTGGGGACAATATATACCTTCAAGTCAGCAGCACTGCTATGGGAACCCGCATGGCCCCACTGTATGCTAACGTTTTTATGGCTGACTTAGAACAACGCTTCCTTAGCTCTTGTCCCTAACACCCCTACTCTGTTTGCGCTACATTGATGACAACTTCATCATCTGGACCCATGGAAAAGAGGCTCTTGAGGAATTCCACAATGATTTCAACAATTTCCATCCCACCATCAACCGAGCCTAGACCAATCCACACAAGCGATCCATTTCCTGGACACTACTGTACTAATAAGCAATGGTCACATAAACACCACCCTATACCAGAAACCTACTGACAACCATACTTACCTACATGCCTACAGCTTCCATCCAGGACACACCACACGATCCATTGTCTACAGCCAAGCTCTAAGATACAACTGCATTTGCTCCAATCCCTCAGACAGAGACAAACACCTACAGGATCTCTATCAAGCATTCTTAAAACTACAATACCCATCTGCTGAAGTGAAAAAACAGATTGACAGAGCCAGAAGAGTACCCAGAAGTCACCTACTACAGGACAGGCCCAACAAAGAAAATAACAGAATGCCACTAGCTGTCACCTTCAGTCCCCAACTAAACCTCTCCAGTGCATCATCAAAGATTTACAACCTATCCTGAAAAATGATCCCTCACTCTCACAGATCTTGGGAGACAGACCAGTCCTCGCTTACAGACAGCCCCCAACCTGAAGCAAATACTCTTCAGCAATCACACAACAAAAACACTAACCCAGGAACCTATCCTTGCAACAAAGCCCTATGCCAACTCTGTCCACATATTTATTCAAGTCACACCATCATAGGACCTAATCACATTAGCCATGCCATCAGGGGCTCATTCATCTGCACATCTACCAATGTGATATATGCCATCATGTGCCAGCAATGCCCCTCTGCCATATACATTGGCCAAACCGGACAGTCTCTACGCAAAAGAATAAATGGACACAAATCTGACATCAGGAATCGTAACATTCAAAAACCGGTAGGAGAACACTTCAAGCTCTCTGGCCACTCAGTAAAAGATTTAAGGGTGGCAATTTTGCAACAGAAAAGCTTCAAAAACAGACTCCAACGAGAAACCGCTGAGCTTGAATTAATACGCAAACTAGATACCATTAACTTGGGTTTGAATAGAGATTGGGAGTGGCTGGGTCATTACACATATTGAATCTATTTCCCTAAAGTTAAGTATCCTCACACCTTAGAATCATAGAATCATAGAATATCAGGGTTGGAAGGGACCCCAGAAGGTCATCTAGTCCAACCCCCTGCTCAAAGCAGGACCAAGTCCCAGTTAAATCATCCCAGCCAGGGCTTTGTCAAGCCTGACCTTAAAAACCTCTAAGGAAGGAGATTCTACCACCTCCCTAGGTAACGCATTCCAGTGTTTCACCACCCTCTTAGTGAAAAAGTTTTTCCTAATATCCAATCTAAACCTCCCCCATTGCAACTTGAGACCATTACTCCTCGTTCTGTCATCTGCTACCATTGAGAACAGTCTAGAGCCATCCTCTTTGAAACCCCCTTTCAGGTAGTTGAAAGCAGCTATCAAATCCCCCCTCATTCTTCTCTTCTGCAGACTAAACAATCCCAGCTCCCTCAGCCTCTCCTCATAAGTCATGTGCTCTAGACCCCTAATCATTTTCGTTGCCCTTCGTTGTACTCTTTCCAATTTATCCACATCCTTCCTGTAGTGTGGGGCCCAAAACTGGACACAGTACTCCAGATGAGGCCTCACCAGTGTCGAATAGAGGGGAACGATCACGTCCCTCGATCTGCTCGCTATGCCCCTACTTATACAACCCAAAATGCCATTGGCCTTCTTGGCAACAAGGGCACACTGCTGACTCATATCCAGCTTCTCGTCCACTGTCACCCCTAGGTCCTTTTCCGCAGAACTGCTGCCGAGCCATTCGGTCCCTAGTCTGTAGCGGTGCATTGGATTCTTCCATCCTAAGTGCAGGACCCTGCATTTATCCTTATTGAACCTCATTAGATTTCTTTTGGCCCAATCCTCCAATTTGTCTAGGTCCTTCTGTATCCTATCCCTCCCCTCCAGCGTATCTACCACTCCTCCCAGTTTAGTATCATCCGCAAATTTGCTGAGAGTGCAATCCACACCATCCTCCAGATCATTTATGAAGATATTGAACAAAACGGGCCCCAGGACCGACCCCTGGGGCACTCCACTTGACACCGGCTGCCAACTAGACATGGAGCCATTGATCACTACCCGTTGAGCCCGACAATCTAGCCAGCTTTCTACCCACCTTATAGTGCATTCATCCAGCCCATACTTCCTTAACTTGCTGACAAGAATGCTGTGGGAGACCGTGTCAAAAGCTTTGCTAAAGTCAAGAAACAATACATCCACTGCTTTCCCTTCATCCACAGAACCAGTAATCTCATCATAAAAGGCGATTAGATTAGTCAGGCATGACCTTCCCTTGGTGAATCCATGCTGACTGTTCCTGATCACTTTCCTCTCCTCTAAGTGCTTCAGGATTGATTCTTTGAGGACCTGCTCCATGATTTTTCCAGGGACTGAGGTTAGGCTGACCGGCCTGTAGTTCCCAGGATCCTCCTTCTTCCCTTTTTTAAAGATGGGCACTACATTAGCCTTTTTCCAGTCATCCGGGACTTCCCCCGTTCGCCACGAGTTTTCAAAGATAATGGCCAAGGGCTCTGCAATCACAGCCGCCAATTCCTTCAGCACTCTCGGATGCAATTCGTCCGGCCCCATGGACTTGTGCACGTCCAGCTTTTCTAAATAGTCCCTAACCACCTCTATCTCTACAGAGGGCTGGCCATCTCTTCCCCATTTTGTGTTGCCCAGCACAGCAGTCTGGGAGCTGACCTTGTTAGTGAAAACAGAGGCAAAAAAAGCATTGAGTACATTAGCTTTTTCCACATCCTCTGTCACTAGCTTGCCTCCCTCATTCAGTAAGGGGCCCACACTTTCCTTGGCTTTCTTCTTGTTGCCAACATACCTGAAGAAACCCTTCTTGTTACTCTTGACATCTCTTGCTAGCTGCAGCTCCAGGTGCGATTTGGCCCTCCTGATATCTTTCCTACATGCCCGAGCAATATTTTTATACTCTTCCCTGGTCATATGTCCAAGCTTCCACTTCTTGTAAGCTTCTTTTTTATGTTTAAGATCCGCTAGGATTTCACCATTAAGCCAAGCTGGTCGCCTGCCATATTTACTATTCTTTCGACTCATCGGGATGGTTTGTCCCTGTAACCTCAACAGGGATTCCTTGAAATACAGCCAGCTCTCCTGGACTCCCTTCCCTTTCATGTTAGTCCCCCAGGGGATCCTGGCCATCTGTTCCCTGAGGGAGTCAAAGTCTGCTTTCCTGAAGTCCAGGGTCCGTATCCTGCTGCTTACCGTTCTTCCCTGCGTCAGGATCCTGAACTCAACCAACTCATGGTCACTGCCTCCCAGATTCCCATCCACTTTTGCTTCCCCCACTAATTCTACCCGGTTTGTGAGCAGCAGGTCAAGAAAAGCGCTCCCCCTAGTTGGCTCCCCTAGCACTTGCACCAGGAAATTGTCCCCTACGCTTTCCAAAAACTTCCTGGATTGTCTATGCACCGCTGTATTGCTCTCCCAGCAGATATCAGGAAAATTAAAGTCACCCATGAGAATCAGGGCATGCGATCTAGTAGCTTCCGTGAGTTGCCGGAAGAAAGCCTCATCCACCTCATCCCCCTGGTCCGGTGGTCTATAGCAGACTCCCACCATGACATCACTCTTGTTGCACACACTTCTAAACTTAATCCAGAGACACTCAGGTTTTTCCACAGTTTCGTACCGGAGCTCTGAGCAGTCATACTGCTCCCTTACATACAGTGCTACTCCCCCACCTTTTCTGCCCTGCCTGTCCTTCCTGAACAGTTTATAACCATCCATGACTGTACTCCAGTCATGTGAGTTATCCCACCAAGTCTCCGTTATTCCAATCACGTCATAATTCCTTGACATCACCAGGACCTCCAGTTCTCCCTGCTTGTTTCCAAGGCTTTGTGCATTTGTATATAAGCACTTGAGATAACCTGTTGATCGCCCCTCATTCCCAGTATGAGGCAGGAGCCCTCCCCTCACAGACCTTCCTGCCTGTGCTTCCTCCCGGTATCCCGCTTTCCCACTTACCTCAGGGCTTTGGTCTCCTTCCCCCGGTGAACCTAGTTTAAAGCCCTCCTCACTAGGTTAGCCAGCCTGCTGGCAAAGATGTTCTTCCCTCTCTTCGTAAGATGGAGCCCGTCTCTGCCCAGCACTCCTCCTTCATGGAACACCATCCCATGGTCAAAGAATCCAAAGCCTTCTCTCCGACACCACCTGCGTAGCCATTCGTTGACCTCCACGATTCGACGGTCCCTACCCAGGCCTTTTCCTTCCACGGGGAGGATGGACGAGAACACCACTTGCGCCTCCAACTCCTTTATCCTTCTTCCCAGAGCCACGTAGTCCGCAGTGATCCGCTCAAGGTCATTCTTGGCAGTATCATTGGTGCCCACGTGGAGAAGCAGGAAGGGGTAGCGATCCGAGGGCTTGATGAGTCTCGGCAGTCTCTCCGTCACATCACGAATCTTAGCCCCTGGCAAGCAGCAGACTTCTCGGTTTTCCCGGTCAGGGCGGCAGATAGATGACTCAGTCCCCCGGAGGAGAGAGTCCCCGACCACCACCACCCGCCTTCTCCTCTTGGGAGTGGTGGTCGTGGAACCCCCAACCTCAGGACATCGCATCTCATGCCTCCCAACCAGCGGAGTCTCCTTCCGCTTTCTCCCCCCAGACATATCATCTGGTCCACTCTCCGCATTGGTACCTGTGGAGAGAACATGAAAGCGGTTAGTTACCTGTGTCTGTGTTACTGGAACCCGGACATTCCGCTTACCTCTTCTGGAGGTCACATGTTGCCAAGCTTCTTCACTGGCCTCTTGGCTCCTCTGTGCAACCTGCTCTACATCTTTAGAGCTTTGTGCCCCTAGAAGGCTATCCTGAGTTTGGTCCAGAAAATCCTCAGTCTCTCGTATACAACGCAGGGTCGTTACCTGTTGCTCCAGACCTTCAATCTTCTCTTCCAATATGGAGACCAGCTTGCACTTTGTACAGACAAAGTCGCTTCTGTCCTGTGGAAGAAAGACAAACATGGCACATCCAGTGCAGGTCACAACAGCTGAAACCCCCCCTTCCATATCACCTACCTACTATGAGCTTCCTCAGAGACGTTGGCAAGATGTAAGCCTCACTGGGCTCACTCCAGGCGAACTCCCAGGCAAACTCCTGCTGTGAGCTGCTCTGCTGTCCCCGCTGCTCCGCTGCTCCGCTGCCGCTCAGCTGGTTCGCGAGGCTCCGGCTATTTTTAAACAGCCAGGCTTCCCTGACGCAAACACACAGACACCCTAATGCCCGCCCCCTGCAGGCTAGCAGCCAATCAGACACTCACTCAGGCTCCCTCCCAGCAAACACACGCTCGGATACTTCCTCAGCAAGCAAACACACACACTCGGATACTTACCAGTCCCAGGCAAACTCCTGCTGTGAGCTGCTCTGCTGTCCCCGCTGCTCCGCTGGTTCGCTGCCGCTCAGCTGGTTCGCGAGGCTCCGGCTATTTTTTCTCCACTGTCTCTCCTTCTTCTCCACTGTCTAAATGGGCCATCTTGATTATCACTACAAATGTTTTTTTTTCTCCTGCTGATAATAGCTCATCTTAACTAATTAGCCTCTCACAGTTTGTATGGCAACTTCCAACTTATCTGTATGTATATATATTTCTTCTTACTATATGTTTCATTCTATGCATCCAATGAAATGGGCTGTAGCCCACAAAAGCTTATGCTCTAATAAATGTGTTAGTCTCTAAGGTGCCACAAGTACTCCTGTTCTTTTTATGCATAATAGAAGAACAGGATGTATGTATACACACACACGAAACATCAAAAGCAATTTCTTTTAAATAGGAATGATAATTTGTCGATAGTGTATCTACAATCACAAGAAGTTCAGCCAACCACTCTTTTTTTCTTTTTAAGCCAGAAGAGAGATTCTGGGCCAAATCCTTCAGTTCACCAAGCTCTGTATGATGCAGGCCATGGGGGAGGAATACAAAGGTGACTGTTTGCTATCTTTGTGATTCCTTGAGCTATGAGGCTGCCAGTGCAAGTTATAGGAACCCAAGGGTTCTGCTAAACTGTTTATTCTGGTAAAAGCTCCTAATACTCTGCTCCCCTTCCCAAAGCCACACTCCTGGTATGCCCTCCACCCTACTCCATACACAAGGTTTGAAGGTGCTGGAGATATCTAATGTAGAACCAGTTCAAGCAGCTTTATGCTGTCTGGGAGTTCCCCTACACATAGGGAACTCACAGCTTCCCCAGAGCAGTGCAAAGGGGCCAAAACAGAAACCAGCATCTGACTTGAAGGTTTATCTTCCGACAAAGAAAATTTGTCTCTCTCATTAATGAGAGGATCCACAGAGGGCTATTAGGCTACAAGGTAGTTTAGAATAACTAGGAATCCTTGCATTATTTCTCAATCTCTTTTACTACCTCAAACAATTTTGAGACAGGTTTCAGAGTAGCAGCTGTGTTAGTCTGTATTTGCAAAAAGAAAAGGAGTACTTGTGGCACCTTAGAGACTAACAAATTTATTTGAGCATAAGCTTTCGTGAGCTACAGCTCACTTCATCGGATTTTCCACCAAATGCATCCGATGAAGTGAGCTGTAGCTCACGAAAGCTTATGCTCAAATAAATTTGTTAGTCTCTAAGGTGCCACAAGTACTCCTTTTAATTTTGAGACAGTATCCCCATTTCTCCCCACCACACATACTCAACCCTGAGATGTGGTTTCCAAATCCTGAGACCACCTCCCCTCACGACTGCTACAGTCAGTGATCTTTCCCTAACTCACTGACTGTTAGGTTCTCTTCCAATGTGTATCTCAGGGTAGCCATGGAAAATGCCTTCAAGTTCAAATATCCCCAGCAACAAGCTACCATCACAAAGCCTAAATGAAAGAATAGAGTACGCTTTTTTTCAGAGACATATACCTCTGTGTGTGTGTGTGTGTGTGTGTGTGTGTGTGTGTGTGTGTGTTTCTGAGTCCACTTAAGGGAGATTAAGTGAGATCTTAATTTGAGTCTGGAAGCTCATTCAGACACATACTAGATGGAAAAGGTGCATTGCAAAAGAAAACATTAACGAGACACTATTATTCATCCTACTCTCACAAACTGTACAGGGTCTGCAACATCATCTAACTCTGTTTTAGAAGGCCATGAGAATGCTTTTTCTGTTACTATTATGAACCATGTCACTTTAGGAACTGTCTAGCAAAGGAATACCCTGAATTACTTGCACACGGTATCAGTGTATCTGAAAGACTGATCAGCCTGTGATAGAAGCGCAACAAATTCAGTACCTGACATGCAGAATGTTCTAATGTAGTACATTAGGCAAATATTTTATTGTCTTTGCGCTAAAAGAGTGAGCTGTAGCCTTGGTTCTTACCCGCAGGAGTTACATATGTGCATCAAGAGGGCTGGTATTGCTCATTATTGTCAGTGGTTTTCTTGGGTCAATAACTTCACCCTTAATGGAGTACATGTATTTTTTCTCGAGGATATAAAAAGAATGTCTATCTATCTAAGTACTTACCTGGTCCCCATCACCATAGTATCTGTGCTTTAATTACAGTGTTATTAATGGTTATCCATCCTCTGCTAAGTAAAGTAATCCTGATTATCCCTGTTAATCAGTTAATCAATTTTTGGACAAATGAACTGAGCTTCTCCTTGCACTAGGACAAGTAATTGTAATTATGAGATGTGATCAGCTATTGAAATACTATAAGAAATAAAATAAAAAACAAGGAAGCTGCATCTGGCAAAGAAGCAAAATTTTAAATATCTACAAAAAGACTGTCGTAACACAGTCGTGTATTTTTAAGTCCAGTTAGCGTTTGTCTAAAGCCATTAGCTATAGCTTATCAGTTATCATTCTTCCGAGGAATAATGAGTGAACAAATCTAATGTAGTTGATATAAAGGTCCCTTGCTGAAGCCATTGTCCATCTGTCCATGTAAGCACTGAGCAAAATAGATTGCATTTGCAGCAAGGTCACAGTGTATCAAAGGAGAAACATCAAAAGCCAGAGATAGTATAAGGAGCTAAGAAAACACATTTAGTTAGAAACTCACCACAAGCCTTATACACTTCAAGGCATCCGTAGTCAATATGGGTTAGTTATGTAATAGCAACTCTGCTTCCTGCTTGAGAACCCCACATGCAACTTTATAGACTCTTGGGATGGAATTAAAGCTGGGAGACCAAGGGAATATCTGTTGGGAAAATAAGCTAGCCTTTTTTTAAAAAAAAATTAAACACACATACATACCAATCAATCAAAGCTCAACAGCCTCACCTGGGAGCTGAATTAAGACAAGCAGATCATTTGAACAAAGGAGACAACAAGGACAATGAGAAATCATCTAATAGAATCAAAGCTTAGTTGAAAAGCAGTCTAGGAGATCTGAGCGATGCTTGGTTCCAAGCATTACCATTCCCGGGGATGGGATATGTCACTGTCGGTGAATGGCATGTGGGAACTTTATGCAGCGAGGCAAGTGAGTGAAAGTACATGTGCTGACTGCTGGGTCTATCACAAACCAGTTTTCAAACAGAGAAGAGAAACAAAAGTCCTCCCTGCAGTTGCAAAGATGAAGCCAACTTCTAAAAGAGAAACACAAATTATCATTCACTCTGTGCTGTAGTGCCCCAGGCAACAACAAATAAAGATGCCATAGGGAATAACAACATAAGTGCTGCCTAAAACAACTACTTACATGGGAGGCGGGGTGAGTTATAGTGCCCCTACTGGCCGGAACTGGAGCGTACGCCTTCTTGAATTTAAACTGTGTAAAGGGAAGTGAATGAAATGTCCTCCTGCACTGACAAAGTGGGGAATAGTCACTGATGGGAAAAAATATCAATTGTTTTTTTCCCTTTGTTCTCCCTCAGACTCGAGACTGGCTGGCCAGAGTGTCTGTTGAACCCAGAATCTACAGGGCACAGCAGAAGTGAGTACACCACAAAGGAGGAAGTTGTGTATCCTTGATTGTAGGCATATTTCAGCACAGACTTGGGGGTCATTGTAATGTACACCAGCTGGCTATGACCCCAACGGGGCCAGCTAACAGCCAAGAATCACCAGAGCCCAGAAGTTCTCTGCCCTGGATCCACCCACTGCTCTACATACCCTCTATATCAAAGCCTTTCTATGGGGTACTGTAAGAACTGGCTACATTTGGTCTAAATGAGATCTTCCCTGTGCAGTGTGAAGAGATGCTGCTGCTGCTGCCAATGTATAGTTTCTGACAAACTGTCAGAACAGACATTTTTTTGTTAAACTGCTACTTTGGATCTCTCTGCCTCTTCTCTTTTAGCCACGCTGTTGATCTTGAAGGCAAAAGTCCTTTGTAGCTTTCTCTTTCCTTCGTATGATACTTTATAGAAATGAAGCACTTAAAAATAAATTTTGCCCAGAGATGTACTTGCGGGGCTCCCATTCAAGTCAACGGCAGTTGTGTACATGCATCTGAGGGCCACTGTAGCCCTGTGTAACCATTTTGCTGCTGTCCGTACCTTACATTTTCCTGTTTCTAAAGCCACTAACTGTGTAGTATTCATATCATCTTGGCCCCTGCAATCCCCAACGTTTCATTTTGTGCAAGATCCTGGATCTCAGCAGCTCTGTTGGCTTTGTTGTTGATGTCAATTTAAATTGCTGTCAGGCTAAGTGCAACTTCAGGATCATCTTTAAGCTTATTTTTTTATGGTGAGCCTAAATCAGGTCTACCATGAACAGCCAGACTCATTGGAATATAGGGGATGGGGACCTTGGAAAGTAGATGGCTGGCAGGGATGTCCCCTATTTATCTTTTATATGTTTATATAGTTTATCATTTAATAAAACACTCAAAAGGATCTAGCTGTGCACATAGCTGGCCTTGTTAGCATATGTTCTTATTGCTATTTCCCTCATCTTCCTTCCCCTTACTCTTTCTATTGGTTTTTATAGCCACTGGTGCGTCTTAATTTAAACTGTAAAGTTTTCTGGGCAAGGGCTATCATTTTACTATGTGTTTGTACAGCACCATGTACAATGTGGCCTCATAGGCACTATGATAATACAAATAATAAATATCAAGTCCTATTTTTCCCCCTTCATGCAAGCAATATGACGACACTGATTTCCAGTAACAATATATGTAAACCATTGGAGCAGGCTCACAAACATTTTTCTGATTAAAACCTGAAATTCTTAATAATCTGGGTGATATCTATCTATGCTCAATAAAGTCGGTAGTCATACAGAATCAGGATACCATTCATTCTTGCAAAGCAGCCTAAGCATTGTGTACTAGAGCCCTTTGGGAGAAGCATCCACTTTCCCTTGGAGTTTGTGTTGTCAGCTCATCTGAAACATTTGATGAAGGAACTCAACCAGGAAGCATTTTGTGATTTCCTTTCACAGACTGGGTAGAGATAGCATTAAACTGTAAATAGAGACTGAAAACTGAGACCCACCTCCCATACATACTTTCCCTTTTGGGTCTATCTTTTCAAGGCTGGGTCAGTTCTTTGTTCTGCTCTATCTGGAAATCTAGTTTAATTTACCAAAGTACTACAATAAAGCATTTGGAAGATAAAATTTTCCTCATTTTCCCTTCCTCCAGCCTTTACCAGCAAGGATTTATATAGCTATTTTTATTCTTCTCATCCATCGCAGCCATCCCTGTTTATGAAATGTAATAGATATATAATTGCACTATTGCACTACAAAACAAGGAGCTGAATATGAAACAGGACTCAGAAATGGAAACCTTGTCAGTTAGATTGTTAGTGAATCATCATATGAAACAAATTGTTCACTTTTTGTTCAGTCCATTAGCTACAAAGATGGAAGAATTGCCCTCCCAACACATAATATTCCAATTTCCTATATTCACTTACCACTTCCCCTTTTCTTTCTGCACATCAGGGACATTTACATTCTAGGCTTAATTTACTCTCTCTGACCAGGTTTTCATTTGAAACTCAGACAAACCTGAGCACTGTATGAAATGGAGCACTAAGAGTGCAACAGCTTTTACATAATGTTTGTGAATACTGAGCTCTCTCTCCTTTGTAAGTGAGGTTACGCCAGGGAAAACCCACAGTAACATACAGTATCCCCTGTGCCCGTTCCATTGTTCCGATTCTCCTGAGTTTTACAGTGTGTACATACCATGGCTATATGCACAGTGACTACGCCTCATTAAATCATTCAGTCTGTGTCAAAAGGCACTATACCGGAGTATCTGAGAATACCACACTTTTCTCTTATACTTAGAAGAGCCCTGTGGGAACTGTTGACTTAATGGCTTCTAGTACTAGTCTTCCTAAATAAGCTACTTAACCCATTCCATCTTTAAAATAAGGGTTAAGAATAGTATCTTGACACAGCTGAGAAACCTAAACATGGATCTGTTACTTCCTGAGCCCTGCACGAGAACTGGAGAGATGATGGCATTGGCCCCAGAGGAGGAGGATTGGTGTATACTCTTACTGGATGATTTAGAATTGCTAAAATCCTGGTTTCTAGTGGATTAGCAAGTTGCTCTGAAATGGGCATAGGTGCTGGAACTAGGGGTGCTGGCACAACCTCTGGCCTTCAAGGGGTTTCCATTATATACAGGGTTTACAGTTTGGTTTAATGGCTCTCAGCATCCCCACTATAAAAATTGTTCCAGCACCCCTAGAAGTGGGTGCAAGTTCCTGTCCTTACAGAGGCCCTATCATCCAGGCCTGATACAGAAAAGGATGTCACTGAGAGCAGACCTGGGTCTTTTCAAGCAAAAGCATCCTTGGTAAGAAGGATGGGTTTCAAGTAGCAACATCTGGTTTGTCATGAAGCTCTATGTTAAAAGCCTCCTACCTTACATACATATGCACCTAACCCACCCACACAAAAACTTGATTATAGAAAGAGCTCTGTTGTGAAGCGCAAGTCACAGAAGGAAACCAAATAGCAGTTATTTGAGATTGCAGAAGCCTCAGTGAATGAGAATGGGTGCTCCATTTTGAGACAGAAGTGGTTTTCTAATGTTGCTTCTTGTTATACAATATAGTCAGGACATAATGTTCTCTTACTGCACAATGTGCCCAAAAGCTTCCTCACTCAGCTGTATTAGCTGCGCTGATCAACTCTTGCAGAAATCAACTGGCTCTTTGAGACATGGCTTTTGAAAAGTACAGTGTGATTCAGTGCTGATGTTTGCACTTAGTTTGGTTTTAAAGACTATATTGTAAAGGGTTTTTTTGTTTGTTTGTTTTTTAATGTATTTATTTCTGGAAAATCAAACCCCCCAGAATTTTGGACATTCTGGGCCAGCCTGTCAGAATTCACTCCTGTTTTTGCAGGCACCATAAAACAAAGGCCAGGCTGATGCCTAGCAGAAAAATCTGGCCCGTTGAGTCCAACTCAGCAGCAGCTACAGAATCTAACCCTGCTATTTTGAGCTAATTCTATTTAATTGATTGGCTCTGGCAATGAAATGCCTAGTAGAACATGTGCTGTCCTTGCAAGGGTGAGATTTTACATCTAAGCACGTCTGATTTGAGAAGCTTGCTCTTTCCTAGTTCTACATATAATGATCAATCGGGTGTAATTATCAAAAGGGAATTCATCCAAATTGATCCTCAAGAACAAATTCTTCTGGGGCAGCAAAACTACTGTGTTCGTAACCTTACACTCATTTACCAATAATTGGCCTCATTAATGTCTATGAAGTTAGCTATTCACTACAATGGGGGTGAGGGGGGGCTCGGTGTTGCATATTAGATGTACTCACCAGTTTGCAAGCCCTGGGCAATCATGCCACTGATTCAGCACTTCTTTAGTTCCATGTAAATTAGCAAAAGTGGGGAGAAAGTTAGGCAGCAACAAGAATGGCTCGAGGGAGAGAACTGCTAAGAACATCCACCTTTCCAGAATTAGTATTTCTCTTCAGAACCTTTACAGCAAAAACATACCATCTGAGTTCTATTTTATATAGACTTGTTTTAATACAAAATGAAAGTGTGGTTTGATTTGAGCCATGCTGCTCTCAAAACACCCACTTTGCCTCTGGTGGATGGCAATGCTGTTTGGTCTTGGGGTGATTTGTTGTTGTTCAGTTATCAGAATTTTATTCACACCTGATCTGGCTAGTGCTGTATGTAGCAGCCACAGAGGCAGGTGTTTGGTTTACATTTTGGGCTATTTGCCCTCTTAACAGGGACTGAAATCCACTTCTTGCTGCTTTGCAAACAACTATTTTCCTCTGAAGATGGCGGGTGGCAACAGCAACTTTCCTCCCCAGTGATTTTTTTTGCAGTTTGAAATGTATGAGTTACCAAAAAAATCTGTTGCATTTTGAAAGCATATGACTGTGTTATCCATGTCACATTTAGTTCACCAGAACCATCCACTTCAAGCCAAATCCCAGGTGGCTATCAGTACCTATTTTCAATGTTAACATTAAATCTCAGCAGTTGGCCAAGATGTGAATTTTTTATTTGAGGATGTCGTGTTTTGTGGGGGGTATTTTGTGTTAAGTGAATTTAGTGATTGTGAAAGGCTCTGGACTGACACTGAATTTGTATTTATTTATTTTATCCACACATCAGCTACAGACTGAGGCAGTTCAAGCTTCCCAGTGTACTTCAACCTGGAGGATCCTTACCTAGGGATGGGGAAGTAGGTTAGTCTCCATGCAGGTTTAATTTACAGGAGGCTGCCAATAAGGACACCTATTCTATCTGTGGACCCATCACCATGGTTATGACAAGTAGAGACACCTTATCAATTATTGTTTGGAAGCATTACCAAAATACTATCTGTGTCCCCTGCCTCGTGTATTTTAAAGCTACAGTGGAGAATCTGTTGCTCTCAGCCAATCCCTCATTGAGAAGGAGAGAATATGCCTCTGGACTACTTCCAGAAATGAAGCATTCAGGGTTATGGATAAGAGCCATTATAAAATGGAACTAGGATAATTTCCCTTGATGGTCCAGGTCCAAGCTAGTAAGTACTAGAAAAACAGGTTGAGGCAGGCAGTGCTTATCTCCTTGGAGATACTATTGTAACAAAGAAACTATTGGGCAATATTGTAATGGATTCCCACTGAGCTAACAGGGAATCCGTTATATGTTTAAAAAGATATAGCCCGTGTCTTCACTGCTAAAAAAAGGTAGGTTTTTTTTAAACCTGAAGGTAACTAACATGTGTGAGCTATCCTGAAGTGAAAACATGACACTTTAGCTTGACTATGAGGTAGTACTATACCCCCAACTGGGGTTGACCTTGCCTAGCTGATCTCACAGTAAAACTAAAGCACCTTGTCTTCACCGTGTTTTTACCTCAGGATAGTTCACGCACATTAGTTATCCAGAAGAAAACACATACACACAAGCACACACCATTTTAGGCAGTGAAGACAAGGCCATAGCCTCTTACCCAGGCTAGGAAGACTGCAGGAAAGACAGCTGTGAGTGCGGTTGGAGGAGGAGCTGACTTTTTAAAAGAATATGAATTTATTCAGTTCTTGTCAGGCACTCAGGCTGTATTCTCTTAGTTAATCACTTGTAATGAAATAAAGCATAGACTTCAGTGTGATCAACCATGCCTTTAACGCTTATGGGTTTTTTTCCCCCCCATCTTTAAATTAACCTTGATTTTAAAAAAAGAGAACTGCTGGTTGTCTGGAGAATTCAAACAATCTTCCGCCTCTGATGAGAAGTAACAAGAAGGTATCCACCCACCCCTCCATGAACACACAGGGTCCTGTCAGAACAAATAGTCTGTGATAATGCACTCAAATCATGGGATCCTCCCATCAGAAGGTGGAGTGGCAAAGAGCCAGTTACCTGGGCGATTCAGAGAGCAAAAGAGGAGACAGAGGTATAGCCAGACTTTTAAAGTTCCACAGTAGTGTCTAATTGGGATTGTTATATATATATATATATATATATATATATGAACACCACTGCAGCTGGAATAAACTCACAAACTCACCATATATAAGCCATACTGCCGCCAGAAGGTAATAGCTTTTGGAAACTTTTGAGCTGGACTGAATTGAACTAGCAACCTAGAGGTGAAAGCCCCACCTCATTTTCAGTCCTTTGAGGCAGTCAGTCCCCTCAGACCATGTGAAACTTTTTCCAAATCCACTGTAGAAGAGAAGCTTCACAATGAAGACTCAGACAAATTGGAATCTTTGTACTCTTCCCCGTCCTCCCACACTGTAGGTGAGGCGACAAAAAGATTCATAACAACAGGCAATAAAAATTAGGGAAACAACAATTCAGTTTCACAAAAAAATTTGAGGTTTCAAAATTTGTTTTTGTTCCAGAGCAGAACCAAGATGAGACCTTTTGAAATTATTTTGTAAAAACATGATAAGAGCAATCAACTGCACAATAGCCTGTGAAAACAACGAGGAGTCCTTGTGGCACCTTAGAAACTAACATATTTATTTGGGCATAAGCTTTCATGGGCTAGAACCCACTTCATCAGATGCATGGAGTGGAAAATACAGGAGAAGGTATAAATACATGAAAAGATGCGAGTTGCCTTACCAAGTGTAAGGTCAGGTCTAACGAGACAAAAATCAATTAACAGCAGGATACTAAGGGAGGAAAAATAACTTTTGAAGTGGTAAGAGAGAGGCCCATTACAGACAGTTGACAGGAAGGTGTGAGTAACAGTAAGGGGAAATTAGTACTGGGGAAATTAGGTTTAGGTTTTGTAATGACCCAAGTCTTTATTCAGGCCTAATCTGATGGTGTACAGTTTACAAATTAATTCCAGTTCTGCAGTTTCACGTTGGAGTCTGCTTTTGAAGATTTTTTGTTGAAGAATTGCCACTTTTAGGTCTATTTTTGAGTGACCAGGGAGATTGAAGTGTTCTCCTACTGTTTTTTGAATGTTATGATTCCTGATGTCAGATTTGTGTCCATTTATTCTTTTACGGAGAGACTGTCCGGTTTGCGTAGAGACTGTCTTGGCAGAGGAGCACTGCTAGCACATGATGGCATATATCACATTGGTAGATGTGCAGGTGAACGAGCCCCTGATGGTGTGGCTGATGTGGTTAGGTCCTCTGATGGTGTTCCTTGAATTGATATGTGGACAGAGTTGGCACCAGGGTTTGTTGCAGGGTTTGGTTCCTGGGTTGATGTTTTGGTTGTGTGGTATGTAGTTGCTGGTATTTGCTTCAGGTTGGGGGCTGTCTGTAAGCGAGGACTGGCCTGTTCCCCAGGGTCTGTGAGAGTGAGGGATCATTTTTCAGTATAAGTTGTAGATCCTTGATGATGATGATGATGATGAGAGGTTTTAGTTGGGGGCTGAAGGTGATGGCTAGTGGCATTCTGTTACTTTCTTTGTTGGGCCTGTCTTGTAGTAGGTGACTTCTGGGTACCCTTCTGGCTCTGTCAGTCTGTTTCTTCACTTCACCAGGTGGGTATTGTAGTTTTAAAGAACACTTGATAGAGATCCTGTAGGTGTTTATCTCTGTCTGAGGGATCAGAGCAAATGCGGTTGTATCTTAGAGCTTGGCTATAGACAATGGATCGTGTGATGTGGTCTGGATGAAAGCTGGAGGCATGTAGGTAGGCACAGCAGTCAGTAGGTTTCCGATATAGGGTGGTGTTTATGTGACCATCGCTTATTAGCACAGTAGTATCTAGGAAGTGGACCTCTTGCCTGGACTGGTCCAGGCTGAAGTTGATGATGGGGTGGAAATTGTTGAAATCTTGGTGGAATTCCTCAAGGGCCTCTTTCCCATGGGTCCAGATGATGTCATCAATGTAGCACAAGTAGAGTAGGGGCATAAGGGGATGAGAGTTGAGGAAGACAGAACTTCTACATAGAGTGCTTCCGCCAATGTGCACGGGCTGAAATTGTGGAAAAGCAGCATCACTTGCCCCATAACCTCAGCTGTGCAGAACACAATGCCATCCAAAGCCTCAGAAACAACTCTGACATCATAATCAGAAAGGCTGACAAAGGAGGTGTGGTCGTTATCATGAATAGGTCGGAATATGAACGAGAGGCTGCTAGACAACTCTCTGACATCACATTCTACAGACCAATACCCTCTGTCTGCTGTTTCGACCTTCAGGAGGAGTCCAGGCAGAATCCTACTTTTTGCAGTGTCAGTAGGAAGCTTCCTGGGGGTTAGTATGCTGTTCAGTGGTGTGTTGGAAATATTCCCTGAGTCAGAGACTGGGAGTGGTTGGGTCATTACAAAACCTAAACCTAATTTCCCCAATACTAATTTCCCCTCACTGTTACTCACACCTTCTTGTCAACTGTCTGAAATGAGCCACTCTCACTACCACTGCAAAAGTTATTTTTCCTCCCTTGGTATCCTGCTGTTAATTGATTTGTCTCGTTAGACTGACCTCACACTTGGTACGGCAACTCAAATCTTTTCATGTATTGATACCTTCTCCTGTATTTACCACTCCATGCATCTGATGAAGTGGGTTCTAGCCCACGAAAGCTTATGCTCTAATAAATTTGTTAGTCTCTAAGGTGCCACACATATTCCTGTTCTTTTTGCGGATACAAACTAACACGGCTACCACTCTGAAACCAATAGCCTGTGAGAAACCCAGGTTCCAGTCTTTGCTCCGTTCTCATCTGGGATCTGAGACACCCAGGTACAACCCCCTGTTCTGCCTGATATGGAGTGGGGACTTGGTTTCCCACATCCCCAATGAGGGCCCTAACTATGGGGCTATTGGCTATTTTGGTCTCTCTCTCTCTCTCTCTCGCTCCCTCCCTCCCTCCCTCCACCCCCATCCTGGACCTGAGAAATCATCCTGACAAAAATTTAATTGAAACAATTACCTTTCTGCAAAACATTTTGGTTTCGATGGGGAAAAAAAGGTTCTTGGAATATTTTTCAATCATTTCTTAAACCCATTTTGTTTGAAAGGCTTGATCTTCACTGGGCTTTGGATCATGCCCCAAATGAAGTAGTGAACACAACATATTGTGTTAATGCCTGCTGACTCCCCTCCATCCTGAATACAGGAAACGAAACAACGTGAACTATGTCTTTGTTTGCTAATGAAACTGGATTTGCTGCAATGTCTCAGAGTGCTGTTTTTCATGTTAGATTCTGCATGCTGGTAGATGCTGAAATGCTTTACATTCATTAAGATTAGGCCCATTTACTCTGTGCAAGCAAAACAACAAGTACATATATCTCAGTACCACAAAGCATCAGCCTGGAATTATACAGCAAATAAATGAGTCTAAGCCAGAAGTCCAGATTCCAGATCACTAAAGCTTAACAAACACCTTTGATACATGTGACCTATTTTAAATGAAACATCTGTATAGATTCATAGATACTAAGGTCAGAAGGGACCATTCTGATCATCTAGTCTGACCTCCTGCACAGCGCAGGCCACAGAATCTCACCCACCCACTCCTATGAAAAACCTCACCCATGTCTGAGCTATTGAAGTCCTTAAATCATGGTTCAAAGACTTCAAGGAGCAGAGAAGCCTCCCTCAAGTCAACCATGCCCCATGCTACAGAGGAAGGCGAAAAACCTCCAGGGCCTCTCCAATCTGCCCTGGAGGAAAATTCCTTCCTGACCCCAAATATGGCAATCAGCTAAACCCTGAGCATATGGGCAAGATTCACCAGCCAGATACTACAGAAAATTCTTTCCTGGGTAACTCAGATCCCATCCATCTAATATCCCATCTCAGGGGATTTGGCCTATTTACCCTGAATATTTAAAGATCAATTAATTACCAAAACCCCATTATCCCATCATACCATCTCCTCCACAAACTTATCAAGTAGAATCTTAAAACCAGATAGATCTTTTGCCCCCACTGCTTCCCTTGGAAGGCTATTCCAAAACTTCACTCCTCTGATGGTTAAAAACCTTCGTCTGATTTCAAGTCTAAACTTCCTGGTGGCCAGTTTATACCCATTTGTTCTTGTGTCCACATTGGTGCTGAGCTTAAATAATTCCTCTCCCTCTCCTGTATTTATCCCTCTGATATGTTTATAGAGAGCAATCATATCTCCCGTCAACCTTCTTTTAGTTAGGCTAAACAAGCCAAGCTCCTTAAGTCTCCTTTCATAAGACAAGTTTTCCATTCCTCGGATCATCCTAGTAGCCCTTCTCTGTACCTGCTCCAGTTTGAATTCATCCTTTTTAAACATGGGTGACCAGAACTGCACACAGTATTCTAGGTGTGGTCTCACTAGTGCCTTGTATAACAGTACTAAAACCTCCTTATCCCTACTGGAAATGCCTCTCCTGATGCATCCCAAAACCGCATTAGCTTTTTTTACAGCCATATCACATTGGCAGCTCATAGTCATCCTATGATCAACCAATACTCCAAGGTCCTTCTCCTCTTCCGTTACTTCTAATTGATGCGTCCCCAGCTTATAACTAAAATTCTTATTATTAATCCCTAAATGCATAACCTTACACTTCTCACTATTAAATTTCATCCTATTACTATTACTCCAGTTTACAAGGTCATCCAGATCCTCCTGTATAATATCCCGATCCTTCTCCGAATTGGCAATACCTCCCAGCTTTGTATCATCTGCAAACTTTATTAGCACACTCCCACTTTTTGTGACAAGGTCAGTAATAAAAAGATTAAATAAGATTGGTCCCAAAACCGATCCCTGAGGAACTCCACTGGTAACCTCCCTCCAACCTGACAGTTCGCCTTTCAGTAGGACCCGTTGCAGTCTCCCCTTTAACCAATTCCTTATCCACCTTTTGATGTTCATATTGATCCCCATCTTCTCTAATTTAACTAATAATTCCCCATGTGGCACGGTATCAAATGCCTTACTGAAATCTAGGTAAATTAGATCCACTGCATTTCCTTTATCTAAAAAATCTGTTACCTTTTCAAAAAAGGAGATTAGGTTGGTTTGGCACGATCTACCTTTTGTAAAACCATGTTGTATTTTGTCCCATTTACCATTGACTTCAATGTCCTTAACTAATTTCTCCTTCAAAATTTTTTCCAGGACCTTGCATACTACAGATGTCAAACTAACTGGCCTGTAGTCACCTGGATCACTTTTTTTTCCTTTCTTAAAAATAGGAACTATATTAGCAATTCTCCAATCATTCGGTACTACTCCTGAGTTTACAGATTCATTAAAAATTCTTGCTAACGGGCTTGCAATTTCAGGTGCCAATTCCTTTAATATTCTTGGATGAAGATTATCTGGGCCCCCCGATTTAGTCCCATTAAGCTGTTTCAGTTTCGCTTCTACCTCAGATATGGTAATATCTACCTCTATATCCTTATTCCCATTTGTCATGCTACCATTATCCCTAAGATCCTCTTTAGCCTTATTAAAGACTGAGGCAAAGTATTTGTTTAGATATTGGGTCATGCCTAGATTATCTTTAACCTCCACTCCATCCTCAGTGTTAAGCGGCCCCACTTCTTTCTTAGTTTTCTTCTTATTTATATGGCTATAGAACCTTTTACTATTGGTTTTAATTCCCTTTGCAAGGTCCAACTCTACTCGACTTTTAGCCTGTCTCACTTTATCCCTACATGTTCTGACCTCAATTAGGTAGCTTTCCTTGCTGATCCCTCCCATCTTCCACTCCCTGTATGCTTTCTGCTTCTTCTTAATCACCTCTCTAAGATGCTTGCTCATCCAGCTTGGTCTACAACTCCTTTCTATGAATTTTTTCCCTTTTCTTGGGATACAGGCTTCCGATAGCTTCTGCAGTTTTGATTTAAAGTAATCCCAGGCCTCCTCTACCTTTAGATCCAGAAGTTCTTCAGTCCAATCCACTTCCCTAACTAATTTCCTTAATTTTTAAACGTCAGCCCTTTTGAAATCAAAAACCCTAGCTGCAGATTTATTTTTGTTAATCCGTCCATTTAGTTTGAACTGAATTAGCTCATGATCACTTGAGCCAAGATTGTTCCCTACAACCATTTCTTCTATGAGGTCCTCGCTATTCACCAAAATTAAATCTAAAATGGCATCCCCTCTAGTCGGTTCAGCAACTACTTGATGAAGGAATCCATCAGCTATCGCATCTAGGAAAATCTGAGCCCTATTATTATTACTAGCACTGGTCCTCCAGTCTATATCTGGGAAGTTAAAGTCTCCCATGATCATGCAGTTTCCATTAATATTTACTTTATTAAAGACATTAAAAAGGGCTCTATCCATATCCAAATTAGATCCCGGAGGTCTATAGCACACCCCAAGCACTATCGTAGGAGAGGCTTTACTAGTTTTCTTCCCCAATGTAATTTTTGCCCAGACGGACTCTGTCTTATCCATTGCATTGCTTCTTATTTCTTTACATTCTACCTCATCATTGATATACAATGCTACTCCACCACCTTCACCTTTGTTTCTGTCTTTCCTAAAGAGCACATACCCTTCAATACCTGTAGTCCAGTCATGACTACTATTCCACCATGTTTCTGTTATCCCTATAATATCTGGTTTCACTTCCTGCACCAGTAGCTCTAGTTCCTCCATTTTGTTACCTAGGCTCCTTGCATCGGTGTATAAACATCTTAATTTTTGCCGTTTGGCCTTGCTCACATTTTGTACCCTATAAGGCACAGTCATTCTACAGCCAGTATAACCTATTAGACTAGTATCCACACTGCCCTTGCTCCTTATATACATTCTCCTACCCATGGCTGTATCCTTTCTTACTTCGTCTTCTTCCCTCTCAATGCTAAAATCTGGCGTGGAGATTTCCTGGACATCTCCCATCCATCTCCCCCTAATTCCTAGTTTAAAGCTCTCTTTATCAGTTGTGCCAGCCTCGATCCTAGAGGTCTATTTCCTTCCCTACTCAGATGAAGTCCATCCCGAGAGAACTGTCCTCTGTCCGTGAATGCCTCCCAGTGGCCATACATCCCAAAGCCCTCCTTATAGCACCACTGCCTAAGCCATCTGTTGACAGTCATAATCTTGTCACACCTTTGTTGCCCTTCTCTAGGAACAGGAAGGATCCCGCTAAAGATCACCTGAGCCTCAATTTCCTTAAGCGTTTTTCCAAGCCTAGCATAGTCTCCCTTAATACTTTCCAGTGAGAATCTAGCCGTATCATTTGTTCCCACATGAAGGATAATTAGGGGATTCTTTCCCGCTCCCTTTAGGATCCTTTTCAACCTCAGGTCTACATCCCGTATCTTAGCACCCGGAAGACAGCACACCCTTCTATTCTCTGGATCAGCTCTAGTTACAGGTCTGTCTATTCTTCTCAATAAAGAGTCCCCGATCACATAGACCTGCCTTTTCCTGGTGACGGTGCTATTCTCCAGTCTCTCCCCTGTTCCCTCTGGCTGCAAGTTCTTTCCATTCCTATTTTCCCTTATAATCTTCTTCAACCCATCCTGTATCCTCCTGGGGCTCATATTTGGTGTAGTCTCCCTTGACTTTTCCACTTTTCCTATAGGACTAGCCTCTCTTCTCTTCTTCCTTACCCTTCCACCTTCAGCAAGTACCTGCTGAGCCCCTTCTTCATTTTCCAACTCTGCAAACCTATTCCTAAGCTCTATTTCTCCTTCACTAGCCCGTCTTTTCCTCTGCCTGTTTCTTTGAGTCACATGTTTCCACTGACCACTTTTCTCATCCAGTCTCCCCTCAAAATTCCCCAGCCCTGCTTCCATCCATGAGTCTGAGCTTTTCCCTTCAGATACCTCATATCTTTGCTCCATCATCTGCTCAAACCCCTTCCTAAACTCAACCAGACTTTCCACCTGCATCTCCAAACCTCGGATCTTTTCCTCCATCAGCTCTATCAGATGGCATTTCATGCAGAAAAAACTCTTACCGGTTCCCCCCTTCAGGATCATGTACATACCACAGCTTCCACATCCAGTCATCCTCAATGTGTCTTCTACTACAGGAGTCACTCCCACAGCTGCCTCTGTATCTGTCATCTCCTTCCCACCTAAATCCTGTTAATCTGGGAAACACAAGCCACACCAAAAAGACCACGCCCCCCCCAGCAAAAGCAAACCCCAAACAAGCACCACAATCCAAACTCCCCTGTTTAGAGCTCTTGTTTGCTAGCTCCTGTGCTACTGCAGCTGTCTGTGCCACTGGCTGGCTACCTTTATAGGACCCCTAGTCAGAAGCCCCACCCCCTAAGCAGGGCTCAGCTGCTCTCCCAGCACAAAGCCCCTATACACACACAAATACTAACAATACAAAACCAAGTACAACTACCTTCTCCTCCAACAGAACTCCCACTCAAACTCCCCTGTTTAGAGCTCTGTTTGCTAGCTCCTGTGCCGCTGCAGCTGTCTGTATAATTTGAGAACTGTCAATAATTCCCTCGCTATGCCAGATGAACTGGTCATCCATGGAGATGGATGGATGGCTGATCTTAATTTGCTGAGAAAAACTGCAAAGAGAAATTTATGCTAAGATTAAAGTATCTGATTCTTAAAAACACAGTGGGGCACTTTTTAACATGTCACTCCTGGAGCCCTGGATTCTGACTGGGTGAGGTCCCTTAGAAATTTTTTTTCTCTAACCCTATCAGAATGGAGCTTTACCATATGAGAACAGTGAGCAATTGTATCTCAAAATCACCATTGTCCCCTCAGTCTATTGTATTTAATTTATTTTTAATCATGGTGTATAATAGAAATAAAATCACTGGATTAAGCATATATCTAGCAGTGGGATTATCCTTTGATAATGTTCTGTTTCATTGACATTATATCTTCATCATATCTTCTTTGCCATCATTAGTCCTAAAATGACTATTGGATTTCAAGAGTTTCTCCCTAATCCAGAATAAGATTTACTTGTTAACTGTACAAAACAAAACAGAGATGTGCTTCTATTGTTTTACTGCTGCAGAAGCTTCTTTCAAGCTATTCAGAACAGTTTGAGACTAAATCCAGACAATATAAATATTAAATGTTTCTCTGCATGATTCTATAACAAGGAGGAAACCTTTGTGAATGTTGCCTATGTGTTTCTCGCAGTGGCTTAATGTTACCTAAATGAGCAGTGATAATTTCTTTGTTAGATTACCTGACTCCTGAACCAAGTGGAATCTGTGACTCCTGTTCTAGTAATTTTCAGACCTATCAAAGAAAGCCCAGGTAAGGTACATTTTCTCTACAGAAAGAAAATGAGTACTTGTGGCACCTTAGAGACTAACAAATTTATTTGAGCATAAGATTTCGTGAGCTACAGCTCACTTCATCGGTTGCATCCGATGAAGTGAGCTGTAGCTCACGAAAGCTTATGCTCAAATAAATTTGTTAGTCTCTAAGGTGCCACAAGTACTCCTTTTTTTTTTTTGTGAATACAGACTAACACGGCTGCTACTCTGAAACCTGTCATTTTCTCTATAAAGCACTGAAAAAGGTTATCAGACTCCACTTGAAAGAGGAGGAGGAGGAGTCAGAAAAACTTCTGTGCAGGGTCAAGAGCAACTCTCCAGTGATAAATGCCAGTTAATGGAGTCAGCACTAACATGAGTAAATAAAGAACTCCTTCAGCATACTGATTCCCTGGGGATAAGCCAACAGCTTCTCCTTTGCACCAATGGCAGTCACAGTCGCAGTTAAATCTAATACTGGATTTTTCCTCACCTTGTAGAATGAAGCAGGGATAGTCCAGAGGAGAGAGAAGGCCTATTTATCTTATAGATATCTTCAAGGAGATGGCAGCCTTCTCTATGATAATCATTATCCCTACAGATTACCTCTTCTAAAGGGTGAGTTATTGATGTTAGGTAAGGGCTGGGGCAGAGACACACACATCCTAAAGATAAATGCCAGGCTGCACAGATGGTATCCTTGACCAGGGGATGCTATTCCAGAAGGAGTGCTGCTGGGAACAGATGGGGTCCACCTGACCAAGAAGGGTAAGAGTATCTTCACACACTGAATCACTAACCTAGCAAGGAGGCCTTCAAACTTGGCTCAAAGGGGGCAGGTGACAAAAGCCAATAGGTAAGTATTAAAAGGTAACCTTAGAGTGCTAGATGTGGTGGGAGAGAAAATGAAAATTACAGTAGAATCATAGGAGAAGCAAGAGGGAAAACCGTGGGGGAATTTGCTCAACATCTTAGATGTCTATACACAAATGCAAGTAATACAGGGAATAAATGTGAAGAACTGGAAGTCTTAGTATACAAGCTACATTATGACTTAATTAGCTTCACAGATTTGGTGGGATAAATCTCATGACTGAAATATTGTAGAGGGGGTATAGATTGTTCAGGACGCACAGGCAGGGAAAAAAGGGATGTTGCTTTATATATCAAGAATATATACACTTGTTCTGAGGTCCAGAAGGAGGTGACGAGTGGACAGTGGACGAGAAGCTGGATATGAGTCAGCAGTGTGCCCTTGTTGCCAAGAAGGCCAATGGCATTTTGGGATGTATAAGTAGGGGCATAGCGAGCAGATCGAGGGACGTGATCGTTCCCCTCTATTCGACACTGGTGAGGCCTCATCTGGAGTACTGTGTCCAGTTTTGGGCCCCACACTACAGGAAGGATGTGGATAAATTGGAAAGAGTACAACGAAGGGCAACGAAAATGATTAGGGGTCTAGAGCACATGACTTATGAGGAGAGGCTGAGGGAGCTGGGATTGTTTAGTCTGCAGAAGAGAAGAATGAGGGGGGATTTGATAGCTGCTTTCAACTACCTGAAAGGGGGTTTCAAAGAGGATGGCTCTAGACTGTTCTCAATGGTAGCAGATGACAGAACGAGGAGTAATGGTCTCAAGTTGCAATGGGGGAGGTTTAGATTGGATATTAGGAAAAACTTTTTCACTAAGAGGGTGGTGAAACACTGGAATGCGTTACCTAGGGAGGTGGTAGAATCTCCTTCCTTAGAGGTTTTTAAGGTCAGGCTTGACAAAGCCCTGGCTGGGATGATTTAACTGGGACTTGGTCCTGCTTTGAGCAGGGGGTTGGACTAGATGACCTTCTGGGGTCCCTTCCAACCCTGATATTCTATGATTCTATGATTCTATGAAAGGCAGACCAGCTAAAAGTCTCTGAGTGAAGACAAAAGGGGCGGAGGAAACAGGGGTGACCTCATGTTATGTGTCTCTATAGACCACCAAATCAGGATAAAGAGGTGGATAAGACAGTTCTAAAACAAAACAGAAATATTCAAAACCCAAGTGTTAGGATATAGATATTCAGGCCTGTCTGTAAAGGCCTATACTCTAAGAATTTAGGTGTATTCTTATCACTTAGCTAGTTCAAGAGGTATAAAAGAAAGAATCAAAATCACTGTCTCCCGGTGTAAGGTCCTTCTCTCACTGTGACAGTCTGAGGCCCTGTTCTTAGGCTAAGGCCTTTGGCTAAGCAGCAGAGGCAGCCATAAGCTGGGAAGCGACCGGTTACCTTCTCACCTTCCAAACTAGTCACACTGAAATAAGGTGCTATTGGGCTGTTAGGAATACAATCCTGTCCTGATAGTGCCTATTGCTTCCAGAGAAAGGGAAGTGCCTAGAAGATGTAAAAGGAAACTTAGTTTGATAGCATCCTGTCTGGCAAGAACTCACTTAGCAATAGCTGGAATGTGAAATCCTCACTTCTGTATTGTTTTGTCATTATAGTTCCCACTTTGCTATTGTTTGTCTGTATAATCTCGGTCTGGTTCTGTGACTGTTCCTGTCTGCTGTATAATTAATTTTGCTGGGTGTAAACTAATTAAGGTGGTGGGATATAATTGGTTACATAATCATGTTACAATATGTTAGGATTAGTTAGTTAAATTTCAGGGAAATGATTGGTTAAGGTATAGTTAAGCAGAGCTCAAGTTTTACTATATAGTCTGCAGTCAATCAGGAAGTGGGTGGGTGGGAAATGGGAATAGGGGTGGGGAAATTGAAATCATGTTTGGTTAAGGGCAGGAATGGGAACAGGGACACAAGTGTAAGGCTTTGTGGTGTCAGAGCTGGGCAGGGGGACACTAAGGAAGGAAACTGGAATCATGCTTGCTGGAAGTTCACTCCAATAAACATTGAATTGTTTGCACCTTTGGACTTCAGGTATTGTTGCTCTCTGTTCATGCAAGAAGGACCAGGGAAGTAAGTGGGTGAAGGAATAAGCCCCCTAACACCGAGAGCTGGTAGTAATGAGGAACTTTAACTATCCAGACATCTGTCAGAAAAGGAATATGGTAAAACACAAAATCTCCAGTAAGTTGATGAAACGTGTTGGGGACAAGTTCTTGTTTTAGAAGGTGGAGGAAGAAACTGCGGGGCAACCATTTTAGACTTGATTCTGACTACAGGAAGGAATTGGTTGCAAATCTGAGGGTTGAAGGCAATTTGGGAAAGAGTGATCATGAAATTATAGATAGGGATAATTATTATATATAAGGCAATGAAGGAGTGAGAGTGGCAGAATACGGACAATGGATTTCAAGAAACAGATTTTAACAAACTCAGAGAACAGATAGGTAGGACTCCATGGGAAGATAATCATGGGAACAAGGAGTTCAGGAGAGCTGTCAGTTTTTCAAAGAGACAGCATTAAAGCAAACAGCAGCAACCTGATGTGAAGGATAGCTAGAAAGAATAGTGCTCCATCCGGAGCTCTTTAATGACCTGAAAAACAAAGCAAATCCTACAAAAAGTGGAAATATGGACAAATTGCTAAGGATGAATTCAAAGAATAGCACAAACATGTAGGGACAAAATCAGAAAGGCTAAGGGACATAAAAGATAATAAGAAGAGGTTCTAGAAATACATTAGGAGAAAGACAAAGGAAAGCGTAGGTCCACTAGTTAGAAGGGCAGCAGAGTTATTAACAAATGACGTCAGGAAGCTTGTGGTATTTAATGCCTATTCTGCTTCAGGCTTCACTAAAAAGGTTAATTGTGTCCCGATGCTTAACACAGTTAATATTAACAACAAAGGGGAATGGACACAAGCCAAAATAGGAAAAGATCAGATTAAAGAATATTTAGATAAGTTATAAGTATTCAAATCATCAGGGCCCGAGGAAATTCACCCTAGGATACTTGGGAACTAGCTGAAGCAATCTCGAAACCATTAATGATTATCTTTGAGAACTCATGGAGGATGATTGAGGTCCCAGAGGACTTAAGAAGAGAAAACATAACATCTGTCTTTAAAAAGGATAATAAAGAGGACCAATCAGCCTAACTTCAATACCTGGAAAGATTCCGGAAAAAATTATTTAACAATCTAGTTGTGAGCACTTTGAGAATAACAGGGTAATAAGTAATAATCAATATGGATTTGTCAAGAACAAATAAGGCCAAACCAACCTAATTTCCTTCTTTGACAAGATTACTGACCCAGTAGATCAGGGGGAGCAGTAGACAAGATATATCTTGATTTTAGTAAGGCTTTGGACACAGTTCCATGTCTCATGAGCAAACTAGGGAAATATCACCCATCTGAAATTATTATAAGGTGGGTGTATATCTGGCTCAAAGACCATACTCAAGAGTAGTTACCAATGGTTTGTTGTCAAAGTGGGAAAATGTATTTAATGGGGTCCCACAGAGGTCTGTCCTGGATTTGGTACTATTCAGTATTTTCACTGATGACTTGGATAATGGAGTGGAGAGCGTGCTTGTAAAATGTGCAGATGACACCAAGCTGGGAAGGTTTGCAAACACTCTAGGAGACAGGATTGGAATTCAAAATGATCTTGATAAACTGGAGAATGGTCTATAAAATCAAGATGAAATTCAGTAAAAACAAAGTGCAAAGTACTACACTGAGGAAGGGAAAATCAAATGCACAAACACAAAATAGGAAATAACTTGGCTAGGCAATAAATACTCCTGTGACACTGAGCCAGTGAGGGTTAAGCAACCAACCAGCAGGCTGAATGACCTAAAAGCAACCTTTAAGGACATAGAAGAATATTGACATGATAAACAGGGCCATTCCTTGTAGACAGTTATCAAAGTCATGTTAAATAGATTAGAATCCTTAATACGTAGGCCTGCATTGTTAGAGGATCAAAAGTAGATACTAATTGTATTTGTCTGTTTTTACTTATATATTGTTAGAAGTTTAACAATGTGATCTAATCAGCTTGTAGATGCTAAAATTCTGTTCCTGTCTTTAATGATTCATTAGGTATTCTACAAGCACTGGAATCAATATCGCTGTGTATAGCGACAGTTTTAATGCCCATCTTCTTGCATGTTTTAATCACCCTGCATGCAATCTCTCCTCTGTTCGCGATAAGGAGTTTCTCAAATGTCTTTTCATTGGGATCATATTCAGCTGTATACAATGTACGTGACGTTATAAGGCACCATCTTGAATGGCGTGTTGCACAAGCACTGGAATCAATATCGCTGTGTATAGCGACAGTTTTAATGCCCATCTTCTTGCATGTTTTAATCACCCTGCATGCAATCTCTCCTCTGTTCGCGATAAGGAGTTTCTCAAATGTCTTTTCATTGGGATCATATTCAGCTGTATACAATGTACGTGACGTTATAAGGCACCATCTTGAATGTGCAACACGCCATTCAAGATGGTGCCTTATAACGTCACGTACATTGTATACAGCTGAATATGATCCCAATGAAAAGACATTTGAGAAACTCCTTATCGCGAACAGAGGAGAGATTGCATGCAGGGTGATTAAAACATGCAAGAAGATGGGCATTAAAACTGTCGCTATACACAGCGATATTGATTCCAGTGCTTGTGCAACACGCCATTCAAGATGGTGCCTTATAACGTCACGTACATTGTATACAGCTGAATATGATCCCAATGAAAAGACATTTGAGAAACTCCTTATCGCGAACAGAGGAGAGATTGCATGCAGGGTGATTAAAACATGCAAGAAGATGGGCATTAAAACTGTCGCTATACACAGCGATATTGATTCCAGTGCTTGTGCAACACGCCATTCAAGATGGTGCCTTATAATGTCACGTATATTAGGTATTCTATTGATTCAGAGGTCAAAAAGGGGATATTATTATTTAGATGGGACTTATAGTGTAATAATAATATTGTCTTCATTTCTCTTTGAAATTTGTAACTCCACATAGTAAAACTATCTGTGAACTGTTTGAATGGCTAATTGCCTTATGCTAATGAATACAACTAGTTACTGATGTATGCCTAGGAAACAGACATTAGCTTCAAAGCAACAATATACACTACCTATTATTCATCCAAGGAAAGCCTGCTGTGATCATTTGCTGTCAAGAGGCTTATCTGCTGAACTTCAGCTATATGGAAAGTTTTGGGCCGGATCCTTTCTATCTCAGATCTGCTTAGTCTTTGACATGGAATGTCTAAGCCCACAAGACTGAAGTCTCCACGTCTACTCAGGATTAAATCAGTAATTCTCATGGAAGAATTTGAACAAACACTGCACATGGACTGCTTATTGGATTATAATCTTTTAAATCTATTCCAGAAGGATATTCACAAATCAGCAGCATCACGATCTCTGCTACGAAAGTGACCTAAGGACTTTATTCAGATCTGTATGTATATTGATCTTTTAACCATAGCAACTCTTTCTGTTTTCTTTTTATTAATGAATCTTAGATTTAATTAATAAGGATTGGCTCTAAGCATATATTTGGGTGAGATATGAAATATTCATTGACCTGGTAGGCAATGTGTCTGGTCTCTTGGGATTGATAGAACTTTATATATGGTGAATAAAGTTGACTATATTAGACTTGGCTGTTTGGGTGGGAGCCAAAGGCTGGATTGCTTGAAGAGGACTGTATTTTGGCTTCTTGGTAACCAATAAGGGATTACAGAACCTGTGTGGTTATTGTTTTGGTGAAATATAATTATAGAATATACCACCAGTTTTGGGGATTGTTTGCCCTATTCTTTGCAGTTTGCCCTGAATAAGTATTCTCAGTGTAGCCCCTCCAGACAACATCGTCACAACCCCTGAAAAGGATCTGGATTGTAGTGAACCACAAATTGAATAAAAGCTAACCATGTGTTGCAGTTGCAAAAAGGCCAGTATTCTGTGGTATGTAAGACACAGGAGGTAATTGTCCCGCTCTACTCGGCGTTGGTGAGGTCTCAGCTAGAGTATTGTGACAAGTTTTGGGTGCAGTGTTTTAAGAAGGATGGGGATAAACTGCAGAAAATCCAAAGGACAGCAACAAAAATGATGAAGGGTTTAGAAAACCTGATTTCTGAGGAAAGGTTAAAAAAAATTGGTATGTTGCGTCTTGAGAAAAGAAGACTGAGGTGGGAATCTGATAATCTTCAAATATGTTAAGGGCTGTTAGAAAGAGAACAATGATCAATTTCCACTGACGGTAGGAGAAGTAATACTTGGCTTAACCTGCAGCAAGGGAGATTTAAGCTAGCTATTAGGAAAATGTTCTCATTATAAGGCTAGTTAAGAATTGGAATAGTCTTCCAAGGGAGGTTGTGGAATCTCCATCACTGAGGTTTTTAAGAACAGGTTAGAGAAACACCTGGTCTAGGTATATTTGGTCTTGCCTCAGCACAGCGGGCTGGACTTGATGACCTTTCAAGGTCCCTTCCAGCCTTACATTTCTATGATTCTGTGTTATCAAATGGCACTCATTTTATATTGAAATTGCTAGCAACGTTTAAAGCATCTGCTTAGATATTTCAGCTGAGAGAGTGGTTTCAATACGTTTCTAAAATAGCTTTGCAGATGCTCTAAATGTTGCAAGTAATTTCAACATCAAATGAGTGCCACTTGATAACACAGAATCATAGAAATATGAAATCCCTCTGAAAATATTTCTGAATAGGGGAATGTGGAAGGCACATAATAATCATAGAAGGTTTTACATTGACACCTAACTACATGGAGTGATATCAGGATGCTCACTATTATTTCCACTTTTCAAGGAAAGGATTTTTGGAATTATGTCACAGGTCAGTGGGTATTTCTGTGGCATCCACAAGTAGCAGCAGGTGTTAAGTAAAAATATTCTCCTATTTGAATTGTCAAAAGTTGTAAATTGTTTGCAATTATTCAGCTAATTTGAAATATTTTTCCATTAAGTGTCTTATAATTTACAACTCAAAAGCCCTTTTAATAATAATATATGTCCTTCTTTCCCTTCTCATTATTATATAAAGTCTATTGTTCAGTCACAGGAGACACTCAACTACAGAGGCATAAAAGGAAAATTTGTCCTCAACAATAGAGAGAGAAATATGGATCCATACAAGGGAAAAAGAAAACCTGGCAAATGTTTTTTCAGAGTCTAACAGGGACAAGAGGTTGCAAAGAACTAATCTGTATGTTTAGAATCCTAATGAAATCACGGCCAATTTTATATGTTGCTTTTAAGTGAACAGTCTCTTTAAGTAAACAAAATCATTGCCAGGTAAGCTTTTAATAGTGTATTTGTACATGACATTCTCTTATGGAATTGCTGGTTATATGCCACCACATTTCTTGTTGAGTTTGCAAGTTAGCATTGCCTTGTTTCGTCTGCAAGTTACAATTAGAGCTACACAATGATGCAAGTCACTGATCAAGCTGCAGAGGGAAGATGGATGGTTCTAAAACTGGAGCACATGATGTTGCTAGCATAGCCATAGAAGAAGCAGTGGATACAAAAGCTACAGTGACACAGACATCAAATGCCCAAATATCTGTTCATTTTGCTTAAAGCATCACACACTGTGTTCAGATCACTCCGAAGGTCCTGGACAACGTTTTCTATACTTCTCGTGTCTTTCAGAATTTCAATGCTTTGCGTGTATGGGTTGAAATACACTGAAAAGGGACGATTGATTGATTTTGCAAAGTCTCTGAAAGAAAAAGAAAATTAACACCTATTTCTACCACATCCAGAGAAGGGAAAATAAGATTTCATTTTTAAGAGTCAAGGGAAATAATTTACCTCATCTTTTCTTTAGCTTCTTCAAAACTTTCTGAGACAAAGTAAGCTTCCTGAAAAGTGGTGATAAGGCATTCTTGCAAGCAAGTTGTCTTTGGATCAAATGTTCTCACACTGGCCTTGTCAGACAAAGCATGCTGCAAAATACACCACACAATTTGTTAAACTGTGTTATGAGACTCCTGAGCGCCTATGCAGTGTTTTCTGTATACACCCAGCTTTTATATCACTGTTGTTGTACACTCCCAGGCAATAGCTTGTCTCATGTTTTACATACAATGGATCTTTCATCATGAACAGAATAATTCAATCTATTAGCTAGTCTTTTTTTCCACCCAAAGTTATTACTTTAAATAATCAAGGGCAGTTCAGATATGTATCTACCCCATAGGTATAGAAACTACAATCTTCATCTGGAAGAGGAGAAAGTAATAAAATATGTATAGGTTATTTTTCTGGAATACAACTACACACATCTGTATCCCAAAAATCTCTCTTAAATGGCAGAATTTATAATTACCTCTGCAGGTAAACAGAGTCTGACTAAATCATTCAGATAATCTGTGCCATCCATTTTCAGGCCATATGTGCATGCCATTTGCATTACAGTGAGTTTAAGACTGGAGCTATATATCTGAAGACCATTACATAATGTTCACTTAGTGTGTACTGATGAAATACATTACCTTTCTACCAAGTACATTTGAGCAATAATGCACCAAATAAATATTGCATGGAAAGAAGAAGAAACAGGCATATTTATGTACCAAACAGACATTAGAAAGACAAGGAAAACAAGTGTGATTACTTGGAGAATAGCTATTAGAGCAGTGTTCCTCCTCACATGATTGGCACGTGGCCACTAGGAACAAAGACTCTGGATTTCAATGCTGAGAACTAGCTATTGCAAAATTTTGAGGCAGCTCACCTTCCACTCCTTCACTTTTTATTTACAATACCTCTACTAGCTCCTATATCTGTCTTATACCTTAGAGGACTAAGGACAAGTATATTTATATTTATTCTTGGTGCTCTGCATTGAGGTACCAGAATTGAAGGCAAGTGCATTTGTTTTCAGTAGTGCAAGTCCTTGATCTATCTATCTGCATTGAAAGGTTCTGTACATAAACCTTAGACAGATAAATTACACACAGGGAACAGATCTACTGAGTACAAAGGTTCCTTTTTTTTTTTAAAACAGACTCTTCAGAGTAGCACAACACTAAGCATGTGCTAATTCAATCATTCAGGTAGAATATGTGCATGTATATTTACAATACAACATAAACCAATAAAAAGGACCATGTTGACCCAACTGGTCTGCCTTAGCCAGCACCCATTTTAAATGAAAACTGCATTCCAATACCACTTTACATTCCTTGTATAGTTTGAACCCTTCCTGCACCTGGCAAGCCATGTGTCCCTTGCAGATCCCATTGAATACCCTCTACCTTTAAAGTGGCATTAGCAATTGTACCAGCAGATTTATCATATTTTCTTTTGAGCCCTGGTGTCACAATTGTCTAAGGGCTAAATCCATAAACAGACTTTAGACACTGCAATGCTCAGTGATGCAGTGCCTAATTTTTAGGTACTTTGCCAACCAATGGAATCCACAACCCATTAATTAGGTGCCTAGGCTTCTTATACAAGCCATGAGGAGAGAGAGATGCCTAAGAATAGAATCCACAAAAGCCAGCCCGCTAGATGGGGAGCTGCCTAAGCTAGCCAATAGCAGATGTAGATGCCAAGGAAAGGGGTGGGTCCTAAACCCTGCCCCCTCAGGGAGTTTAGTGCCTAAATCCAGGTTTGATGGAAGCACCTGTTTCCAGCTGGGTCTCACAGCTGTGAACTCTCTCCTGGAACCAGGCACCATTTTTCTGCAGTGGGACATGCCTAACGACACACAAAATGACAGTGGCAGCCTATAGCCCCATGGTTAAGGCACTCATCCAGAATGCAGGTGGCCCAGGTTCAGGGGATGGGGAGCTGGGATTTGTAGATAAGTTGCCCACTCGCAGGTGAGTGTCTTAAGCGCTGGGAGATTCTGGTATGGGTCTTTCTTGGTGAAGCTGAGCCACTCTGTATTTCTGTATTTGTTGGGCCAAAGAGCAAGCAAGAATGACTCTCTAGTCCAGTAGTTAGGGCACTTACCTGAGAGAGAGGAAACCCATGTTCAAATCCCTTCTCCTTACCAGACAGATGGGGTCTCCCATGTACCAGCTGAGTGCTCTAACCACTGGGATAACTGTTATGAAGGAGGCTGCTTTTTTCTTTTCCTTCTTTTCCCAGACATGTTGCGTGGAGTTAGGCATACTCTGAGCTCACCTACTACATTGGGTCTGATAGGCAATATAGGTGGGGCAACACCTAATTTGGGGTTTAGATGTGTCAAAGGCACTGAGCTTCTGGGCAAGGTCAAGACTGAGGCAGCTGTGTGCATACCAAATATGGGTGCTTAGGGTAATTTTACAGTGGCAATATAATCATAAAGGGACTTTAGGTGCTTGTAGGGTTAAGCAGCAGCTGAATTAGGGTTTTGAGGATCTCAGTGGTTCCTAAATGTTGGAGTTGGGCCACTAAAGTGGCAGTTAGCCACCAAAGTCCTTTTGTGGATTTGGCCCTACATTTTTTAATTCTGAAGCAACGTACCCATAAAATGCACTGTGAACAATGGAGTATGCGAATTCTGAAATTGGTAGTGGCAGGGTGTCATAAATATAAAGGGAAGGGTAACCACCTTTCTGGATATAGTGCTATAAAATCCCTCTGGGCCAGAGGCAAAACCCTTTCACCTGTACAGGGTTAAGAAGCTAAGGTAACCTAGCTGGCACCTGACCCAAATGACCAATGAGAGGACAAGATACTTTCAAATCTGGGGCAGGGGAGGGGAACAAAGGGTTTTTCTGCTGTTTGATGCTTTTGCTGGAAACAGATCAGGAAGGCAGCCTTAGAACTTCTGTTAACTTAGTAAGTAATCTAGCTAGAAATGTGTGAGATTTCTTTTTGTTTAATGTCTGGTAAAATAAGCTGTGCTGGATGGAATGTATATTCCTGGTTTTGTGTCTTTTTGTAACTTAAGGTTTTGCCTAGAGGGATTCTCTATGTTTTGAATCTGATTACCCTGTGAGGTATTAACCATCCTAATTTTACAGAGATGATTCTTTTACCTTTTCTTTAATTAAAATTCTTCTTTTAAGAACCTGATTGATTTTTCATTGTTCTTAAGATCCAAGGTTTTGGGTCTGTGTTCACCTGTACAAATTAGTGAGGATTCTTATCAAGCCTTCCCCAGGAAAGGGGATGTAGGGCTTGGGGGGATATTTTGGGGGAAGACGTCTCCAAGTGGGCTCTTTCCCTGTTGTTTAAAATGCTTGGTGGTGGCAGCATACGGTTCAAGGACAAGGCAAAGTTTGTACCTTGGAAAAGTTTTAACCTAAGCTAGTAAGAATAAGCTTAGAGGGTCTTTCATGCGGGTCCCCACATCTGTACCCTAGAGTTCAGAGGGGGGAAGGAACCTTGACACAGGGCTTGACAGAGAGCTCATAGCCAGACCTCCTGGGTCTCTCCCTATGCTGTCTTAAAGCAAAGTGGGACAACAAGAACACCAGAAAGGTTGTGGGACATCTGGTTAATTTTTCAGGTGGACCCTAGTGCTGTGAATGTCAAAGTCTGCTTGCTCTGTAGGGAATGTTCTGTATGCTCATACACTCAGTGAATGCTCAGTAGGGACTGCAGAATCTCAAAGCAGAAAAACTATTAAATTGGTGGGTCCGGACCATTTTATATGGAGGTGTAATCAGAATGTCACATCCTGGTTTCTTTAGGGACATTAGCTATTTATGTAATGTTGTAAGCAGGAAAAAAAACCCCTCACAACATGTGTAGTTATATTGGCTACCCACCATTTGCTTTGGATATGTTGTTTGCCCATATGTTTTCAGTCAACCAAGATGTGGAAGTATCTAGTAAATATTTCCCTACCCCATCCTCTTCCTTTATCTGTCTTCATGGAATGTAATTGCTAATGTGTATGTGTACCACAGCCTGCAGTTGAATGGAATGTCATGCCATCTCAAGGGCTTGTGTAAGCAGCCACCTCTAGAGGCTTATTCACACAGGAAATAAACTGTTGCTCTAGTACAGTCAATGGGGATTTTCCATTAGCTCAAGCTGGGAGAGTTGGTATTTTATGGAGCAATGGGTTCCAAGTTCAATCCTTGCTGATACCTATGAAAGGTAGCAGTATTTGACAATGGGGCTGCTCAAGAGTGATAGGATATGCTTCTTTTTGCTGGGAACAAGCATAATACCTCCACAGCATTTCCAGCCCTACTAGCAAAGGCAGGGAGAGACAACCTATCAATGCCATATTAAAAGAGAGTTTTGTTGTATGCTTGCTCATTTGAGTGTAAAGACTGGGTTGTAATCATTTAACACACACTTCTTAAAGTTTACAAAAATACTGCCAAAAAACCTTCCGATAGCAAGAGAAGAAACTTGAGATGGGTTATAAATGCTGTACTCTCTGTAGGCCAGAATCAAACCCTTGGGTGAGAAAAAATTATCCGCATCCCTGTATTGGTTTTATTGTCTTATTATTCTGTGGGAGAACACGAGAGTGTCCAGGAAAAACATGCTCCTAAATGTTTTTCTGCTAATCTACAAATGGGCTATTTCCAAATTGTGTGCTGATTTTCCCAGAACTTTTTTATGATACCAATAGAATTTTATATATTGTTCAGACAAACAGAAAAACACTCTAGTGGTAAGAGGTAATAAAATGTGTACTGGGCATCCAAGTGTTGTTATAGCCATTATCTCCACCCTCAACAAAAAAAAGTGTTGTTGAATCCACTGCTCTTAGTTTTTAGGTTATAATCAGGGACATACTAGTTTTATCTATTCATAATCAGTTGTTTTATTGTGAGCATCATTGACTCAAAAGGTATAATTCTACAGGACTGGAACTCTGCTTCTTCATTAGCCACAGCAATGTGGCATAGTATACCAGGTGTACAGCCCAACGAAGTCAGTGGGAAGACTTCCCCTGACAGCAGAGTTCTTTGATTCAGACCCTTCATGAAATGGCTCAAGAATACATTATGAAATTCATGGATAACATATTTTTAAACATTTGATCTTCCTTTTGTAGAATCATAACTACTTCGTAGAAATAGCGTGTTTACTGAATTGTGTATTCTGTCTGATTTCTGGACCACAAATGTATATTGTGTAATAGCCTTATCTAGAGTTAACCTGACTTTATTAGGGCTGAACATTTTACAACGGCTCACTCTTTTGGTTCCTTTCCCACACTGGTTTTAGCTTTTAATCCTCTCTTTCTTCTTTGTGTGTGTCTGCGTGTGCGAGCTTTCTGTATTTTCTGCTTAATGCATTTTTTCCCATGTAGCACACATTTTCTTCTGCATTTTGTTATCTTATATTCAGACTAGTTCTAAATATTGAAAAAAATCTTTGGGGGCTGTAGTGGGGTGGCTGTCCCACTCCTATCCTAGATGGGGCTTCAGCAAGCCAGGGAGGCAGTGCAGGCGGGCGGTCAATCGGAGAAGGCCTGCTAGGGAACCAATCAGAGGCTGAGTTAGAGACAGCCAATCAGAGCCAGCTTCAGCCATATATAAAGGCTGCCCAGGAAGGGAGTGGGTAGTCTCTCCCTGGTGGTCAAGGGAGGAGGACTGGCTCCTGGGCTGAAAGGTAGCACCTTAGACAGAGCAGTGCTGGGGAAGGCCAGAAGGAGCTCGGGAGCTCTGACCAAGGAAAACCCCAGGCTGCCAGCCTAGGCCAGGCAGGGGCATAGGGCTGAAGGGGAAGTGGCCCAGGGACAATAGCAGGGCAAGGGGAGAGAAGGAGGGCAGAGAGGCTGCTGCTAGAGGGTCCCTGGGTTGGGACCCAGAGTTGTGAGTGGGCCTGGGTCTGTCCCCCAATCCCTTCCCCTTAAGCTACACGTGGCAGAAGGGGAGCGTGGCCTGATCCAGGCTGTGGCTGGTCCCTGCGATAAGGGGCAGTGTCCTGAAGAGGATGCTGCTGAGCAGGGAGCAATGAGGATCCCTGAAGCAGCAGAGCAGATGAAGGGCAAGGCACCATGTGGAAAAAGGTGCTCCAAGACTGGACAGAGCTAATTCCTGGAGCAACCAGTGGGAGGTGCCAGCGGTGGTGAGTCCTAACCCTGTCACGGGGGGGGGAAAAAAGCTGCTTTGTACCTACATTCCTCTGATTTTGTTTCTCACTGCTGAAGCCATTGGCCAATTTTCTAGAGAAGAGCCATGTAAGGCAGAAAAAGAGAGATAATGAGGTTTGGTTGAGTTTGAATATATACCAAAATTTTACCCAGCAAATTCACTCTTCACAGTTTGTGTTGCCTAACACTTTTTTCCAGCTTTTTAAATATTTATGAACAACCATTAAATATGTATATTTACTATTCAGAAATATACTTGAGATCTAGATTTATTTGTATATAGGTGTGCCATAGTGGAGAGGATGTCAGCTCTGAAGCAATTTGATTATATAACTGGGAATGAGGTAGTGGATACAATTTTCAAAAACACTTAAGTAACTAAGACCTATTTTCAAACATGGCTATAGGCCAGATTTACAAAGGTATTTAGGTGTCTAAAGATACAGATAAATACCTAGTGGGAGTATCAAAAGCACCAAAGCAGATTAGGTGCCTAACTCCCATTGATAGTGGGATTTACATACCTAACTCACTTAGGCACTCCTAAAAATCCCACTAGGTGCCTATCAGTATCTTTAGACACCTAAATCAATTTGTAAGCACCTAGACAATAATAGAAAGAATAATGAGCATGGATTTGTCAAGAATAATGCCAAACCAGTTTAATTTTCTTCTTTGAAAGGGGCACTGGCCTAGAAGATTCGGGGAGGCAGTAGATGTGATGCATCTTGATTTTAGTAAGACTTTTGACACATGACATTCTCATAAGCAAACTAGGGAAATGTGGTCCAGATGACATTATTATAAAATGGGTTCAAAACTGGTTGAAAGACCATACTCCAAGATATGGAGTAGACATCATTGGTTTGCTGTCAAAGTGGGAGGGCATATCTAATAGGGTCCTGCAGGGTTCAGTCCTGCAGCAATACTAATCAATATTTAATTAGTGACTTGGATAATGGAGTGGAGAGTATGCTTATAAAATTTGCAGATGACACCAGCTGGGAGAGGTTGAAAGCACTTTGGGGGACAGGATTAGAACTCAAAACGACGTTGACAAACTGAAGAATTGGTTTGAAATCAACAAGATGTAATTCAATAAAGACAAGTGCAAAGTACTTAATTTAGGAAGGAAAAATCAAATGCACAACAGCAAAATGGTCAGTAACTGACTAGTCGGTAGAACTGCTAAAAATGATCTGGGAGTTGTAGTGGCTCATAAATTGCATACGAGTCAACTGTGATGCAGCTGCAAAAGAGGCTAATATCATTCTGGGATGTATTAACAGGAATGCCCATATATGACATGGGAGGCAATTGCCCACTCTACTTGGCATGGGTGAAGCCTCAGCTGGAATACTATGTCCAATTCTGGGCATCACACCTAAGAAAAGATGTGGACAAATCTGATAATTCAGAGGACAGCAATAAAAATTGATAAAAGGTTTAGCCAATCTGATTTATACAGAAAGGTTAAAAATAACTGGGCATGTTTTTAATCTTGAGAAAAGAAGACTAATAAATCTTCAAATATGTGAAGGAGTGTTATAAAGAGTACAGTGAGCTATTGTTCTTCATTTCCACTCGAGGTAGGACGAGAAATAATGAGCTTAATCTGCAGCCAGAAGTTTAGAATTTTTCCTTATAAGGGTAGTTAAGCTCTGGAATAGTCTTCCAAGGGATGTTGTGAAATTCCCATCATTAGAGGTGTCAGGGATGGTCTACATTTACAGTACTTGGCCCTGCTTCAGCGCAGAGATTGGACTTGATGACTTCTCAAAGTTCCTTCCAGCCCTACATTTCTTGGATTCTATAATTCTAAATATGTTTGCCTTTAAACCTGGCCTTTAGGCACTTTTGAAAATATTTTCCATTTATCCTTTTTGGATAAGAGGTATCATTGCAGAGCTGTTCTCCTGCACTTATTTTATGTAATACTTTTACAGTTTAATTATTCAAAAAAAGTCCCCCATTTTTTCTCGTATACAATGTTCATTAATCAAGTTAATATGTTCACTGACATAATATTAAACTATATAACCCTGAAACTAAACTGACATACATGGTGAAATAAGAGGACCTGTTGGGTTGAGCAGTGAATCGATCCAATCAGCTGGAAGTGATAACACTGCATAATAAGGCACACAATAGGCAGTGTATTGATTGTACAATAATTCATGTTTACATGTTCTGTGGAATGAGACTTCTGAATGAGTGCCATCAAGTCACCTTATGGAGGCCAAATCCTGGTTACTTGACCCATGCTGCAAATTAGTCCACCTCTGTTATTGCTAGAGGTATATAAATATTGTTGCATATGTAGCATAATAGGAAAAGTATTTGATTTATGGCATGCAGACTAACCTTTAAAGCTGATCAATAGATGTCATGTATGTGCACATACATCATTTTTAGTGTTGCTTTGGAAAGGGTTGAAAGTTCATATTTTGAGATTACTGCTGAACAAACACTTATTTGGGGTCAGAGTTAAGGCTGTTTTGTAATGAAATATGCATTCCAGTATACTTGATGAAAATAAGCTGTTCATTTAAGGACAGCATAAGGTTTATGATGTTCTTGACTATTCACATGTTTGCACATATGTTCTTGTATTTGTAAATAGTGTGATAAGTGACAACAATTAAATTAACTGTACTTTTTAAAGTAAGGGCCTGCTTTTCCATGGGACCTTGTGTAGATTTTTAGGACTCAATTCTCAAAGGTGTTGGACCAAAGGGATGGGAGACAGAAGTGCTCAGCACTTTAATAGAGTGAGCCTTAACCCTATAAAATACTACCATTCTGATACCATGAGGAGTAAAATTGTAATTGTATTGAAATCCTGTATTGTAGTCAGAACAATAAGTGTCAATATATTTTTGTTTCCTTATCCCTTTTTTCATATTTATTTTTTTTTTAGTGCTCTAACATAATCTTAGTCACATAAGGGACATAATGAGTCTAACTAGTTCCAGCTAGGACATTTAAATACACAAAATAGACAAAGTAGAGAGACTGAGTTATTAATAAAAACACTAACAGCATTTGTACAGAAAAGCTTGGCTGTGCCTGACTATAGCTGGTTGAAAACACAGTAAAAAACGTTGCAAATATTTTGCAAACTTGTCCAGTTTGGGTTTTTTTATTTCAACAATTTGGACCAGCTCTAGCTGTGATCCTGTGAATACTTATTGAACCCACATGCTTAAATTTACAGAGTCTAATTGACTTCAATGGAACTACTCACAATATGTAAATTTAAATATCTTTGGTTTTGAAGGATTGGGGCCCTATTCAGGAAGGTCAGTTAAGCTTACATGGCTTCCTGAACAAGGAGGGATATAAGCACATGCTTAAATGTGTTCCTAAATCAGGGTCTTAATATTTCTAGATTGTGGTCTGAAAACTACTCCATCTACTCAGAGGAGTAATCCCACTGCAGTACACAGAATTACTAACTTAAATAAGGCAAGCAGGATTTGGCCTTGTATTGCCATATTATGCAAACTATTTTTTTTTACATATTCAAAGAAATGGGTTTTTTAACTTAAGGGTCCCAGAAGCTGTGATACAAGAAACCTCCTCCTCAGTAAATAGAAAGGGATTAATATGTCTTCACTAGCAGTAAATTAATGTCTCATTGGCTACCAAATTTTTAAAAGCAAGCAAGCAAACACACAACAACAACAAAAATGCGCTTTGCAACTTCTTTCAGTTTTATCACATCAGTCCTTAGTGACTTGTTTCACACGCCAAATGCCTGCTGAATTTTGGGAATAAACCTTCAATCTAAAATACCTGACAGCTTTTTTTAAAGTAAAAATATTCACACTTCGTTAATGATTTTTCCATCATCCAAAAAACTTATTTCAGCCTGCAGGGTACATTCACTCGCATACCTTTAATTCGCCAATAGAAGACAGGAGTCCTGCCCCGTAAGCACGTAGCTGTCCCTCTTGCTTGCAAAGGCCAAATTCGATAGTAAAAAAATAGCACTGTGAAAATAGATACATACACAGATATACGTAGCGAAGCTGTAGACAAGCACTTGAGTTGCACCAATTGGTACTATTTTCACTTGAGCCCCATTTCCTCAGATTTCATGTTTTTAAAATAAGTTCAGATCAGGCATTTACTGTTACGTACTGTAAATGTCATACTAGCAGTAAAGTAGAGCTGTAATTTAAAAAAAAAAAATTAGCACACACAGGGGAAAAAACCAGCAAGATTGTGCTTTTTCCCATAGTCACCAAGGGCCAGATTTTAAAAGGTATCTAGGTGTCTAAAGATACAGATTGGTGCTGAGTGATCTTTTTAAAAAAAAATGCCTGAAGACATTTTAGGTCTAGATTTTTAAAGGTATTTAAGTGCCTAAATCCTACTGATTTCAATGGGAGTTTGGCATCTAACCTGGTTGGACACTTCTGAAAATCCCAATGGGCACCTCTGCATCTTTGGGCACCTAAATACCTCTGAAAATCTAATCCTTAGGTCCTAGTTCAGGACACCATTTAAGCATATTCTTAATTGCAAGTAAATGCTTAAGACCCATTGACTTCAATGGGATTGATGGAATTAAAGCTGAACATGTGCTTAAGAACTTTCCTGAACTGGGGCCTTAGCCCTCATAAGATTTTACTAACTTTGCCATAAGTGAAGAAAAATGTCACTTGCTTTCTGAATTGGACAATTACAGCCACTCCAGTAAGCTCAATGGACCAATCCTTTCCAATTGTTCACTGAGGTCGATGTTCAACCCATAAAACTAGACGGGCAGTTAGTACTGTCTGAACAAAATTACTGATGAGAAATTGTGAAAAATTAGCATAAGAATAACTACATCTAATTTGCATTAACTACATAAAACTGTTAAATATTACAGAAACCTTTGAGAAACACAGGTATTTCAATATCTCTAAACTGGGAAAGAAAAGACAAATCACTTCTGCTCCTAACAAGTTGTTTTTTTGCTTTTGATATTACACATTAAGACCTTTTTTCTTTACCATATATCAGCATGTAAAAATAAGGAAATATTGTTGCTCACCCCAAATAAAGCATCCACATCAAATTAGAGCAGTAAATAACTGCACACACAAAGGTTTTGGGAATCTGGTTTCCAGTACCCATGGAAATACTTCATTCATAGATGTTATTGTGCACTATTGCTTTATCTGACACTAGACCAAATTCAGGGTTTGTGTAAAGGAAGTACAACATCATTGAAGCTAATGGAGTTGCATCTCTGTATGAGATCTGAATTTAGCATTTTGTTTCAATTATCCAGTAATGGGTGATGCTCAACAGTATTTGGAGCTCAAGGTTTTCTTGAGGAAAAACAGTCTAGAATTCAATACTTTATTTGAAGCTTATCTGAACCTCTTGAGTCTGGATCACTCAAGAGTTCTTGTACTGCCTGTTTCTCTCAGCAGTTCTGCTCTTCTACTTCTTCTGGTAGCTGATAGAACTCAGAAATAGAAAAATAGTTTTAAAAGTTAACCAAACATTTCAGAAATGAGTTTCATATGGAATTTGGCTCCAGAAATGCCAAATTCCAAATGAAATGCATGGTTGGTTCCTCCTCCCCCCCCCCGCCCAAACTGTTTTCCCCCATACAAATATTTACCTAGCTACTCATTAATATCAAATCTTTTATTTTTTTTCCTCATATAAAAGTTGAGGAGGAACCACTAATTTGTTTACTATGCAAAACAAATTTTTGCACTATGCAAAAATATAATGTAGACTTTAATGAAAACATGCACCTATGGCCTGAATCAAAGCCCACTAAAATCAATGAGTCTTTCCATTGATTTCAGAGGGGAATTTATCAGGTACCACTGTAACAGCCAACAGGCATTGAAAATCACAAAAAGAAAGCATGGTTACAGCACAAGAGAGTAAATCAAGAAATCTAAATTCTATTTCCAGCTTTGTCTTTGGCTTGTGCAACTCAGCTGTGGACAGATTTTCAGTTAGGCATAAGCAGCTAACATGCACTACTAAATGAATGCCAAGTCAATTGTTTAGACAAGGCGGGGGAGGTAATATCTGTTATTGGACCAACTTCTGTTGGCGAGAGAGAAGCTTTCCAGCTACACAGAGCTCTTCCTCTGATCTAGGGTAGGTACTCAGTGTCACAGCTAAATATAAGATTGAACAGATAGTTTAGCATAAGTAACTAGCACATATTCTAAGGAACCATTCAAGATGAAGTGGCCCATTAACATCCCTGTACTCAGAGGACAAAAAGGGGGGCAGGAGGCTAGTGGGTTACAGAGTGTTGTAATAAGCCATAAATCTATTGTCTTTATTAAGACCATGATTTTAGTGTTTAGCAGAGTTAGGAATGTAAGTTCCCAGGCTCGTCTTTTGAAACTGTTGTGCAGGTTTCCTTTAAGTTAGTTGATTCATGTATAGCTGCCCTTAGGCAACATGAAAACATCAGACTGTAAGCTCTTTGGGGCATTGACTGTTTCTCACTTGTATTTGCACAGCATCAAGCACAATGTCCTTGGCTGGTGTCTCCAGGTGCTACCATAAATATAAATAAATACTTGAATTGCTCTCTCAAATTAGGTAGCTTGAAATCATACATTGGGTGCAGGCAAATGTGTATGCAAAATCTAGCCCTTGATCTCACTATTAGCTTCCCCATTAGGAAAATATTATTATCCCCATTTTACAATCTGACAGGGATGTAATTAACCCATATTTATTTGTAAAGCTATTTGAGATCCCTGCATGGCAGATGCTATAGAACTGCAAAAAGCATTATTATTGTAAAAGGAATAACTTTTATGAGCATGCACATGCTGAAAGAACAGATTTTTGTTAAAATGGCAGTCTTTGGAAAGCCTGTATTCTCTGTGTAACTTATTTAAATCAAACATATCTAAAGTGACCAGATGGTAAAATATAATATGTGTCTGCCTACTACTAATTTATGGCAACATTACACATTAAGAAAAACCCCTTTAAATGAAAAGCTGATGTTGGGATACATTTGCCATATGCAATAGCTACAATATATCAATATATATCTTTGAAGAGATCTCTGCTTTAAGTAAGAAAATGAGATAGCTCACACAATGCTGCCATCTTCAGATCATTAGTCAGCAGTACATCATTATCACCACTACTGAAGATCCAGTGTATTATTATAATCTGTGATCTTGCAGGCTTTGAACAACTGTTCTACCAAGTCTACAAATGAAGCATATTGATAAAGAAGCTAAACATTAGTCATATAGCGTCACATATTAAAAACCAGAGGCATAATATATGTGCACAATTGTATGTCTACAGCTGCATGGTTAACTGCCATGACTGCACAAATGGTATAAATGCAAATGCTATTTGAGTTATTGAATGAACACGATCTCCTGCTGTGCAAAATCATTCAATTTGCACATGCAGGCATAGTAACTGCAGGCACAAATGTGAGCATGCAGGCTTTGGCTCTCTGGTTTCAAAGAGATGACCTACAATTTCTCCAGACTATCCAAAACATTGCAGCTACATTCATCTTCCTGCCCTGCTGCTCCAATCAAGTCAATCCCTCTCAAACTCCTCCACATAAAGGTCAGCCCCACCTTTGCAGAGCTACTCTGTTCCACTTTAGCCTAAATCTGGGCTCTTGATACTCTCCCTCTTGTGACCTATGCTGTTACACACTCTCTTCTACTTAACTATCCCTGTGTAGCCTTCTCACACTCCCATCTCATGCCTTCCCTCCACCCCAAGCCTCTTTGCCTGGAATAGCCTGGCTTAGTTCTTTCTACATGCCCAGTGACATCATTCCTCTAATTCCTGCCTCAAAACACTCACTCTCTCTTTCTGTTCGTTTTCTACCGTCCAATCTCCATTCTGGTGCTCTCTGCTCCCACTGTCACCTGTTATCATTTACAATGAAAGGAAATGCAAATACATTAAAACTGTAAACAAGAATTTTTAAAATATTACAACCCAAAATATGCACTAAATAAAACAAATCTCATCAGCTTCCATTGTAAACAATGAACCCTTTCAATATCCTTTTTTCACCTTTTCTTTAGTTGTCTCTTATCCTTCCCTTCCAAAAAAAGACATACTATATAAGAGGAGTAAAGATCAAATGCCTCCATTCAACAGCATTGCTGGATATGTTTACTATAGCAGTGATAAATATTAACATTAAACAATGTTGTACAACAGCTCCTAGCAATCACAGAGGTAGATGCTCTCTGTTAGGGGCCTGATCTAGCTCTCACTGAAATAATCGGAAACACTGCCATTGACTTCAGTGAGAGCTGGAACAAGCCCTGGAATGCAAGATACGCAGACAGGGAGTTTATTCTATTAGAGCACTGTGATTGTGGTTTCCTGGGGGAATGATCAATGCAAACAGCAAGCCACAGGAGCAGCAGGATGACTCACAGAAGCAGAAAGTTTATCCTTCATTCCCCTGCTGGTCCTTGAAAAGCCTTTGCTTGAAATTCCACTTTTGACCAAAATCAGCAAAGTGAGAAGATGAAGTGAAGGGTCAAAAACTAAAGGGTTTAAAAGAAATGAGAAAACAAAGAGCCAGAAGTGGTGTTCAAGGCTGCGCCTGCAGGTCCAATATATAGCAGATCTACAAGTTGGCATGGATTTAATTTTAGATTACTTATTTTGGCACATTTGGCTTAAGAATATGGAAGAGCATTTACAGTAGTGCACATGAAAGGTGTAAGGCCCCAGAGACTGGCACCCTCTGTTTACTGACAGGACAGGTATAGCAGCGAAGCAAGATTTGGCAGAACTTCCAGCCAGTATACCTCAGAGCTCGTTGCAGAGGTACCTCTCTCTGCAGAGGCCAAAGGGTAGTTCATTATCCATACACCCTATTTTGCCTTGCCACCTAGGCTGCCAATAAATATGCCAATTAGAGCTAGTTGGAAAAGATTTTTCATTCAAATTGAAATGGAAGCTTTTCAAAGGCAAAAATGGGAGTTAGGTGCCACACTCCCATGAAAAGTCAATGGGAGTTGGGCATCTAACTGTTCTTCGTATCTTTGAAAACTCCTCTTACAACATTTCAATGTTCCCTCCCCGCCCCCAAGTGCCATACCAGTTATGTGTTGGTGGATCTCTCTCTGCTGGCACCTGGGCTGAGGTCACCAATTCATTCACATAGCCAGCTGATGTGGGATCAGAGGGTAACGTCCTTCAATCACTATTTCAGCGGCTGACTTGTGTGAAAAATCTTTATCCCATTCTATCTAATGTAGTTTTCCCATGGTACAGCTTCAGAAACTGATGTTTGCACTTAATAAACAGTCTTCCACATTGTGCATGACATTTGATTTTAGCACTCCCCTAAAATGCCTATTCAGGAATTATCTAAGATGTTTTAGGGCCCAATTCTGCACACACCGACCCATGTCAGTAACTTTACACACATGCTTAGTTGCATTTAAGACAAATTGTTTGTGTATAACGGCTCACAGGATGAGGGCCTAGGAAGCTTCTTTGATGTTTTGGTTCTTCCACTTGATCATCTGCTTAAGAGGGTATTTTAATGCACAACTCTTAACTCAGAATATCTGATATGTCCCAAAACACGCAAAGGAAAATTGTTTTCTCCATGGAAGAGGAGGAAAGCTTTGACTTTTTAGCTCTAAAACTGCTGACCTGAGGACTGCATGGCTCAGAGAATTGGTAAATAGTTATATGCAATGGGGAAACTTACAAAAATAATTCCAGTGCAGTTTAAGCCTAAAAGTTATAGAAAATTTAATACCTGAACAATTTTCCTCCAAATATTTATGGAATTGCCAATACATTTTAAATCAAGCATGTTTGTGATCCTTTCCAATTGGTTTTCTGCCCCACTGAGCTTTGCTTGCATGAATGTTTGCAAAAATCCACTGTTTATCTTAAAGGCTTGAACATTCACCAAAAGTGCATTCTGAATTGCACATTTGATTGAAATATTCTAAATTTGTGAAATTCACAGTTAGTGACATACAATAGGTCATCCTATATAGGAAAAAAATACAATATGTGACTTATGTAAGTAACCAATATAGCACAAGTGTTGGAATTTGAATATAAAGAAGTCAAGTCTCCTTGGCAGTTCTTTATACGGGAAAAATCTTTGCTTAGAAATTCATGCATAATTTTGAACAAATCAAAATTTTGTGATGAGCTCATGAATAGCTCACAAACAGAACGAGAGGCAAAATTCAATGAATAAATTATTCATTATGGATTATTTGCTCAGTTCTGCTTAAAAAAGTGACCCTATTTATAGCCTACAGCATTTCTAAATAAGAAAACTAAGCTTACTCTAATTTTTCAGGCTAGTCTTCATTGAAGCATATTGTGTAGCTCATTACCTTGAAATGCATTTGGGCTCATTGAGTTGAAGTTTCCTTCATGGCTTCCAAAGAATATCAGTAAAACAATATTCTATTTTTCTTTTATCAGTCTACTGCTTTGCATTCATCTTTTTCTGACAGTGAGTGTTTGGAATAAACTGTCTATACACATAATCCTGAACATGTATGGCACCTGTTCATTTGTGCATTGTGGGATAGAAGTAATGCAGCACACAGAACTTACAATGGTTGCACTTCTGTTTGCAAACATCCGCATTTTGATACAGTGTATTACTTCATGCAAATCCCTGATTCTGATGCTGCAGCCCTGGCCTCTCTGGAAGGAGAGGGCAGGGCCATGGGGTGGGAACCATGGGAGGGTCCATATGTTGGTGTGCCTAAGGCCCCAAATGATTTTTACACCAGTCCTGCTCAGCACAGAGAACTACATCTTGTCTCCACCTCACCACGATTCTCTTCACTGCAGTGCAACAGCTTGGAGCTCCCTGCTGCAGATTGAGCAAAGATGCAGAATTAAGACCCTCTGTAATTAGCCAGTAGATATTTCAACATAACGGGGTGCTGCTGGTTAATTCAACGGTTACTATATCTATGGCTAAAGAAACAGCTTTGGCATTAATTTAAAACAGGGTAGGATTACTACCATGCAAACAGGAAGTGCCCTCACATGATCCAGTTCAGACCTGCACTCAGTATTTTTTCCAATGTCCCCCAGGAGACTAGGAAGAGCCCACACCATCACCAGTCTGTTACCCTGAGCTGCAGTTAGCATATCACAGAATAGTAAGGAAAAGAACCTCACATTTTTGCATTCTAATTAACTGGCAGGTCTGCAGCACAAGTAATTACAAGTAGATAAGACCACTGAAAGTCTCCTATGCACTGCTGCTTAAAGCATTTGTTAAAAGTGCCACACTCAAGCCCAAAGACTTTGCTCTTCCTGGCTTCACTTCTCTGTCATTTGACTCTTATCTTCAGCAGCTCCCAAGGCTTGAGGTTTATTATTTTTTACGGCGTTAAGAATTATGTGCAATAATGAGCAGAATTCTTTCCAATTTACTTTACAATGTGTCATGTGAATTCATATCCAAGGTTCTCCACAGGAGCTGGAATGAACATGTGCTCATTTGTTTTTCAAGCTCTTGCTTCAGTTCTGGCTGTCTGACATAGCTCTCGCTGCTGCTCAAGAGAGGCAGACTAGGGCTTTTCGACATCCTTGCTGGGACTCCAAGAGATGGGATCCTCTGAACATCAAGTTAAAACAAATAAGCTAGGTAAACATGTGTCATCTGTGTCCTCTCACAGCCTATGGTGTCTGGCATGCCAGAGCTGATACAGTATCATCCTTTGCAGTGCAGAGGTTAGATTCAGTAAATGTTTTTAGGGCTCCGCCATGCCTCTTTTCAAGGACTGTAAGCTGCCGCTGTTTTGAATGGTGACTTGACATAACAAAAACGTCCATAGCAAAAGCATTCATAATTGAGTATAGTCTAGTCCTAGAGTGGGACCTCAGGAGTGCCTCTCAACATTCAGATTCATACTGCAGCATGGCACAACTTGAAACATACAGAGGAGAACTGTGGACTCTGATGTCAATAGGATTGCACCAATCTAAGTGAGATTAGAATTTGGAACATATGCATGCTAAGATTAGAAAAGCAGAGAGGTCACCTTGCAGTCCATTGCCTGCTGGGGCACCTTTCAGTCAGTGCAGCTATACTGGCACAATCTGAGCGTGGGCACAGATGACTAAGTTGCCTTTTGTGTGTCCTGGATTCTGGGCTTCTTTCCCCTCAACCCCATGCAGCTGCAGGGGCACTGAATTATGGATGCTTCCTGTAGTCACTTGTAGGCCAGGCCACCCCAACTGTCCAAAATAGTACAGCATATGCTGGCCACCCCCTCTAACACTCCTGCATACACCCTAAAATGGGGGCTGGGAGGAGGCACTGAAGGGCTGCTCCACCTGCCTTAAATGACCAAAGAAGACCCTAAATGCCAAGGAGACATTGGTCACTTTACACTGTAGGAGTGTCATAAAGGAGCAACAGCAGGGGAGAGACTTGAGGTTAAAGTTTCCCCTAGTTCCCTTGGTAGGCTATTCCATCGCCCAGCCTGTGTCACCATGAGGAAGATTCTGCAGAGTCACAAGAAGCAAGGTCACAGCTACCAAAGGAAATGACAGAACCTCCTTACTTAGAGCTGGTCTTCACTACGGGGAGATTGACAGTGCTGCAAACAATGCAGCAGGGATTGATTTATTTTAGCGGGTCTAGTGAAGAACCACTAAATCAATGGCAGAGAGCTCTCCAGTCAACCCTGATACTCCAGCTCTCCGAGAAGAGTAAGGGAAGTCGATCGGAGACTGTCTCCCATCGACACAGAGCAGTGAAGACACTGGGGTAAGTTGACCTAAGCTACATCGACTTCAGCTATGTTATGGAGTAGCGTAGCTTAGGTCAACTTACCCCAGTAGTGAAGACAAGCCATTAGTAAACGGAGAGCTTTCTGAATCACTGGCCTAAGTCAGCCCAAAGACAAAATTACTTCTGGCTGCGGGGCCCTTTAAAAATTATGCTTGGCTAATGTACAGCCAAAGCCCAAGCCTCTCTGCAATGTTATTTCAGGGGACGCATATGGTGGTCCCCCGATGTCATTCCCTGGGGCAGACTATGACCCACCTAACTGCCAGATCAATTACCACCCACAGCAATTGCACTCTAGGGAACAGTGTCAGAGTTACTGAGCCTGCCGAGTGCATCCCCTGACATATTAGCTGCAGGTTAATGGGATTCATGAACATCTGGCTTGGTCAGCAGAGAAAGGCCTAATTTATCTGCTAATGAGGAGAAACCACCTCAGAATTGTGAGCAGCCTCTATGGACTGTGGTGCCTGGAAGGATTTTGGAATTTTTGCAGGCTCTGCAGCTGTGGAGGCAAAAACCAGGCAGACGATAGCCCAATATAGTAAACAAGGTACCTTTTCCCCCTACCAAACCTCTCTAGGTTTTGTGCCCCATTTCAGGGTAAAACATTTTAATATTTTTGGTGGTAATTTTCCTTTACTAAATTAAAAACCTCAGTTTGCAAAGAATAACTTCCTAATACATTTAAATTAATAAAATAATAAATCCTGCACTAATTAGCCATTTTAAAAATTAATTTAATTTTTTTTAAAAAAATCTTATTAATCTACTGTATCTATTTACTAAGAGCTAATTCAAGAGCCAGAAAGTACATCCTCGTCTTTATTAAAAAAAAAAAAAATCTGATTCCAAGGAGTCTTACTGTTGTAGTTAAACTTGAAAACTCAGTGTTTTTACCATTTTTATGTGAATGTACATGGACCCCAGAAACCTTCTATGGCTCTTGATGCATGTGTCTAGCCTGCTTTTGGGGGGCGGGAAGGAAGACATCAGTGCAAAAATATCTGTTTCCAGCTGAAGAACAGACCAAGGGAGAATGGTAACTTAGGGAATCTTAAGTGTCTATTAATTATGTTGCTAAAAAAAATATACCCAAACAAGAAATGTTTCAGTCCCCCCAAAAAAGTGTACATTGAGCATCTCCCAGCATGCTTTTCAGCAGTAAGGGCATATAAAAAAAATCTGTCAAATACAGATTAGCTGGGTGAGTCACCGTTGAGTTTCCTACCAGAAGTTTGTAAACGTATCGTAGATGATCTGAATATACTCCACAAAGTGGAAGCAAGTTATACTGAGCAAATGCTTGTCATTACGAAGATCACAGTAATCCACCGTGTTCCCCAAATGGCCTGAACAATATATAATACCTAGGATCTAGTAATAGAGGCATAATAAGCTACCCATATGAAAACAATACTGAAGTAATCACTAATCATCACACACAGACAGGTGGATAAGATCTGTCCTGTAATTTGCCCAAATTAATTGCATAAGTATAACAAATTGTTTATAAACTGCAAACCCCCAAAGTTGAAAGTTTAAGTATAGGAAAATATAAAAAGGTGAGAAAGTAAAAATGGCTAATTATATCATTAGGGTTTTTAACTATTATTAAAAGTTATTAGTGAATACAGTCTTACTGGATGCCACAAGGATGCATTACAGCCAATTATGCCTTCAGAGCAGTGTGCAAAGACCTGCTGGTTGCATCAATTTAATTAGTGGAGTAGTGGATTTCTCTTGTCCCAGATATTCGTTAGAAGTTTGCTTTTCCTCTCACAGACTCTGCTGAATTAGTACTAACTGAAGCTGACTAACAGGAAAGTCAAGCAGCAAGGAAGGAAAGAGTTGGTGGGTGGATAAGAACAAAGGAAGAGAGAAAGAAGTGAACAAGGGGAAATCATGCATTGGCTAGAAAGAGATTTTCACTATACCACCACTTCTCTATCTAGTTCATTCACTGTAGAAACCCACATGCCTACAATGCTTTTTGGTAAGCAATGGATTAAAGTTGATAATGCAGGGTCAAATTCCATCCTCATATACATGTATGGACTCGCACAGACTGTTATGGGGCTGCACACATGGAAAAGAAAACAATTTGGTACAGAGGTCCAAACCCATTTAAGTCACTGGCAAAATGCCCATTCATTTAGGTGGTGTCAGACTTGGACCTGCTAAGTATGGTAGATCACCGAAAAAGATTTCAACTAAAAATCTGGAAGAGCACAGTTCATCCAGCACTTTGGTGCCATTTGATACTAAGATGACAACAGATATTAGAACCAGTTCAAAAGCTGTAGCACTAAGTAGTTAAGTATCAGACACAGTCAGCTCCTTACAAGTATCAATCATATTTTGTCGAACTTTTTTTTATTTTATCTACACATGCAAAGATGATGTCCAGCAACATACCGGCTGAGAGAATCAGTTTGGTACATTTTGTTGTGCCCAGCTTGGCTAGACAATGATTAAACAAATGTACAATTGTGAATACTAAAATGAGCACTTTTTCCTTTGAGCAATAAGATAAAACTCCTACTTACACAGCTGTGTAGAAACATGGATTTTCATAATCTTTCCACAAAAATGACATTTGTGCTAATTTTAGTGGACACAACTATTATTCCTTTTGGGAGCAATTACTTACTGAAAGATTCCAGACATTAACAAAGCTAACGTGTGGTTTGCAGATCTTTCCTCTACCCTTTGACTCGGTCCGTATCTTAGAAAAAGTTGGAACAGAAATCCTTGGCACTGCTTTATGGATGAGCAGAGCAGGCCCAGGTAGCAGTAGTATGTATGAAAGGGTTTTATTTCCCAGGCGAGGTATAGATTTCCTCCTGATTGGCTGGAGTAGAACATCAAGAGGCACACCTTTCATTTAGGCAATCTTTTTATAGTACATATACACAAGCATAGAAGAAGTAGGCTCGGATCTGTTGTTGATATAGTTAATAAATGTTGCAGTATTAACAGTAAAGGGAGTCTGAGCTGCTATCTCCCTAATCTCCAACTTTGCCTTATACCTACATACTGCTGGAGGAAGACCTCAATTATTTGCACTAATGACTCCAGCTAACTACCGTTGTGCATAACTGAATCTTGTAGATTTAGCAAGTAAGTATACAAACACAATAAAGCTAGTATGCTGCATCATAAAATGTACTTTGCTCATTTACATTGACATCTGTAGATTCAATTGATAGTAATTTTTAATATACTGGTAACTGTACTGTAGTATGTTACGCAAAGTCTTAGTGACTTAGACATCCATGGTACTGATTTGAACATGCACAATATTGTGACTAAATGCAAAATTTTAAAAAGTAGCAGTGTGAACATGTATTACATTTTCACAGAGCTCACTCTCTTGCTCTCTTTTTCAATGTGTATGTGAAGGACAAGGAGAGTTAATGGGTTATCATTAATGTTGTGTTGACACCCTGCTCTACATTCTCCTCCTCATCAGGCCCAAGTGGAAGTATTTCTCTGCTCTCCCAGCATCTGACAGACATAAGAATCTAGATGAAATCTAGCAGAAGCTGAAAAATTCAGGAGTGATTCTTGTTGACAAGGGGAGTGTTGTAAAGAAGAACTAGCCAGCCCAATGCTCATTCCCTCAATTGAGGGTCTATCAATTGCTTCATATCTTAAATTCTTACTAGAATCCTCTTTGCTCCTGGATTACAAGAGAGCTGTTTTGACTGGATGATAGTCATAGATTAGCCAATAGACAGTCTTGCCTTTAATACAGGCCAGCTGTAGCTCTGTTAGCTCAATACCAGATGACTGTAATACATTCTCCCTAGAGAAGGAAGCTACAACCAATGCAGTGCACCCAGCTTCCTAACTGGAATAGGTGAGGTCAGCATTCTGCACTGGTTGCATGTTCACTTTGGGGTCAAACTCAAGGAATTGACTGTGGTGTATAACAGTATCATGGTGCTTGCTTTAATGGATATGATTTACTCAAAAACCTACTACTTCATGGCATGACACATGAACTTCGCAGAAACTCTCAGAAGTCAGCCCCAAGGGTGAGCTCAGAAAGACAGGGACAGTGATTGTGAAAATCACTCCTGCCAGAAATCCATCTGACCCTGAAACTGACCACATTCAGACAATGTGGTAAAATGAGCCTTGCTTCCACTAATGAGAGTTAGCTACCATTTCCCTGGGCAAGTTATCTTATTGCTGGCATTTCCTCTTTTTAATTGTTGGCCTGATACGAGTGTAAGATAAAGTATATGCCTCCTGCATTTGATGAGCCTCTGCTGGTCTAAATTATACAAAGTCTACCCAGCTGATATGGTGACGTCTGTGATGAACAAACAACATTTCAAAAATCTCCCTTTCCAAAACTCTGCAAGAAGGGGCATCCTGGTCTAGTGTTCAGAGCACGGGGCTGGGATCCAGGGCACCTGGGTTCTAATCTCAGTTCTGCCACTGACTTGCTGGGTGACCTCGGCCTTCTCTGTGCCCATTTCCCTTCCCACACTTTACTATCCATACTGTTCAAGACACGGCCTGTCTATTACTATGTGTTTATACAGTGCCTAGCACAATGGGGTCCCAAGTGCTACTGTAATACTACTACTACTAAGGCAGAGGCATGGAAGAGATCAGGCGCAAGGGCAATTTTTAACTGTAAGGGTCAAATTCCACTCTGATATTCTCTTGTGGTTCCCACTAACTTCAATCCCATGGATTTTGGTGGCTCACAGAACTACTAGGAGAGAATTTAACTCTGATGAATGTAGTTGAGTTTTTTTAAATCTCTGCCGTGGTGGGATCTTCTTTTCAACCTTGCAGTCAATAAATCTATATAAATTTTAGAAACGGCAACAGATTTAGAATCCTTCAATTAATAAAACAGTTAAACTATTTTTTCTTTATGGAAGCCACTAACCCTCTAACTTATGTGATTTGTGTGTTTAGGAACCTGGAATTTCTATAGAAACTCGTGCAGTTGCTGCTCACTGGTGGCTCTTGCTGAAGAATTCTATGGCGTTTACAAAAGACACGGTTCGTGCTTCTTTGCTAGCATGATTCCTGCTCTTTACACCTAAAAAGAAAATAAGTGAACAAAACCAAACCACAAATACTCCATCAAAATACGTTAGCCCCCTCCTACCTAATCTGAACTTCAATCTACGTCAGCGAACACCAATGCTGAAGCGGTAGATGTTCATTATTTATGTGCACACCTAAATTCTACAAATTCTCACAGAGCTATTTAGAGTATTTATTTTTTTTTATTACCACTCTGGCAGAGCACAGAGTCACTGTATTAGCTACTGAACTGCCACCAACTGCCGTGATTGCAAAATCTGTACTTTCTTAATGATAAGAATGTTTCTCCTGAAAATAGTAGTCATAACATTTAAATGTTTTGTCAAATCCACACCATTCTCTTATTATCTTGTAATGTCAAAATATATTACTTTTGTGATGAAAATTTGTACTTGTAGTTCAATAATTCACTGGACAATTTTTATTTGACAAATGTTATTTCGGAACTATAAACACTGTCTAGACTATTACTACAATACACTGCTAAGTTTCTGTGTAGCCTGTACATTTTCAGCCTTCTAAAGTTTTTTCTGCATTTTTAACTATTTAGGGCCTGATTTTCATAAACAGCATCTCATTTTTGCAGGAGCAATTTTATATCTACAATGACACCCCAAATTGTGACCCGCAATTAATTTTCAAGTAGTCCTCTTATACATCTACCTACCTGATTACAATGCCAAATCAATGCCTTCATCTTACAGTTGGATCCCTGCAACACCTACGTGAATTTGATTGCAGGCCTGGGGCCTAAGGAGCTAAACGTATAAATGATATCATGCACAAGATCAATCTATAAAATCTAATTATTTGTGGGTGCAAAATAGTGCCTGAAAACTGGAGGCCCATTCAGCAATCAGGCTGAACAATTCATAGAATCATAGAATATCAGGGTTGGAAGGGACCCCAGAAGGTCATCTAGTCCAACCCCCTGCTCAAAGCAGGACCAAGTCCCAGTTAAATCATCCCAGCTAGGGCTTTGTCAAGCCTGACCTTAAAAACCTCTAAGGAAGGAGATTCTACCACCTCCCTAGGTAACGCATTCCAGTGTTTCACCACCCTCTTAGTGAAAAAGTTTTTCCTAATATCCAATCTAAACCTCCCCCATTGCAACTTGAGACCATTACTCCTCGTTCTGTCATCTGCTACCATTGAGAACAGTCTAGAGCCATCCTCTTTGAAACCCCCTTTCAGGTAGTTGAAAGCAGCTATCAAATCCCCCCTCATTCTTCTCTTCTGCAGACTAAACAATCCCAGCTCCCTCAGCCTCTCCTCATAAGTCATGTGCTCTAGACCCCTAATCATTTTCGTTGCCCTTCGTTGTACTCTTTCCAATTTATCCACATCCTTCCTGTAGTGTGGGGCCCAAAACTGGACACAGTACTCCAGATGAGGCCTCACCAGTGTCGAATAGAGGGGAACGATCACGTCCCTCGATCTGCTCGCTATGCCCCTACTTATACAACCCAAAATGCCATTGGCCTTCTTGGCAACAAGGGCACACTGCTGACTCATATCCAGCTTCTCGTCCACTGTCACCCCTAGGTCCTTTTCCGCAGAACTGCTGCCGAGCCATTCGGTCCCTAGTCTGTAGCGGTGCATTGGATTCTTCCATCCTAAGTGCAGGACCCTGCATTTATCCTTATTGAACCTCATTAGATTTCTTTTGGCCCAATCCTCCAATTTGTCTAGGTCCTTCTGTATCCTATCCCTCCCCTCCAGCGTATCTACCACTCCTCCCAGTTTGGTATCATCCGCAAATTTGCTGAGAGTGCAATCCACACCATCCTCCAGATCATTTATGCTTAAATTGCTTAAGCCCATCACAGAAATCTTTACTGCTTACCTTCAAAACAATAAATAACTTTCTATTCCTTCTCTTACCTTTGAATGATATTTTAGAAAGCATAAATGCTTTATTTCCACGTGCAAAGTGTGTCCTGCTAGGACTGACCTACTTAGCTTATAAACTACCTAAACAGGAATCTTGTCTTTTTAAGTGTTTTGCAAAACACGTTTACTCTGCACCCTATAAATAAAAACAGCAGCAGCCATGGCCCAATTCTCCACCACAGTTGCAAGGCCTGGCGCCGGTGATTTCTCCACATGTTGAATAATTTCTCTGTCTCTACCACAGAGCAGCAGAAGAGCTGCTCTGAAGCCCCTACTGCTGCCCTGAAGCTACAGAAACCCATTCCACAGGGATCCGTGACTGATAGAGCCACATAGCAATTGATCCACCAGGCTTGCCTCCTGCATAGTATCCAGAAGCCATTTCTTCCCTCTCTAGCAGAACCAGGCCAGTTCCACTGTACCGGGGGCCCTCTGTAGCCAGAGAAGAGAGCAGGATTTGGCTTTTTGAGATTCTGGGATACTCCACTTCTAAACTCGGTATGAGTCAAATAAAATAAAATCTGGCTTGAACCCTCAACACCATTCATGATCAAAATTTGGAATTGGTTTGTTTACAATAGCTCACTCTCTTGTTTGCAGTCTTAGCCTTTGTATCTCTCTCTCTCCTTTCTTTTCCCAATTCTAAATGCATGATACTTCCTAATCAAAGCCCATCACTGTACCCTACTCCTGGCCAGAATGAGGAATTTAGCAGGCTGGGCTGACCAAACATTCTCTATCACTTGCAATGAGAGTACCTTTGTTGTTCTTGCTATAGTATTTTTTCTAGTGTCTTGGTATGATTTTATTAAATAACTGAGTCAGGATTAATTGCTTCTGACTCTCAAAGCTTGTTAGATATTGCCACTAAGCATTTGTTTCTCTGCCCATTTGTCTCTGAACTAGCGACCTTGATAAAGCATTGTAAAGCGTGTAGCAATATTCTAATAAGGCAAAACTGATTCCTTGAATCCACCAGGTCTTTTTCATTTAGTCTAGTTCTTTTCTGCTAGTTTATTTGCCTGTGCATACTTTAGGAAGGACTTGACATGATGTGCTGCAACTGATTTAGCTGAGAGCCTTGCTGAAATGATCCATCTGCAAATATTATTAACTCAACAGGAATCCCAAAATGAGAAAACTGCACATTGCAATGTGCTATTAGATTGCTACTCAATGTGCTGTGCCACAGCTCACTTTAGAAAACAAGAGTAGTAACCCACTAAAAAGAGGTTATCTTTCTCTTTTAATTCAAAGAGATCTGTGCAATCCTTGGAGTGACTGGGAATCTCATGTGGTTTCAGGAGTACTTTTGTATTCCATTTCTTATATCTATTGCAGATTTTCCATTTGGATACATTTCCAAATAAATCCAGTTGAAAGCATTTATGCATGGCCAGAACAGAACAGCTCAGGTGTGTTCTTGTACTTCTCAACTAGACAGGCATTGTGGATCATGCTTAGCATTTTTAGCCTCATGCTGTGTAGTATGATACAATGTCCGATGCAATGTATCCCATCATGTGTGGCAGTTTCCTCTCTACTGTCCTAATAAGTTTTTATCATTGGAGATGCTTGGGCCTTTCCTTTTGTCCAAGTATCTAGAATCATGCTCTCTAGCCTTTATCAAGTTGGCTCATGATGGGTTTCTCATCTGAGCCTGTCAAATTTTGTTTGGCAGAGGAGTAGATTTTGAGTCATATTTACTTCAAACTCTTCTTGCAGCTCCCAGTTTCACTACTTATAGGTGTTTGTGGAAGCAAGATCTCTGTAAGAAACAACTTCACTTATTAATTGTGTTTACATTTTTACTGTGCTCATCCCTAGCAATAAATTTTAAGAGTAGCTTGCTTTCATTGATCAGTGGAGTTTTTTGAAGGCTGCAGCCCACAGGCCTATGGGAATTTCAGTTCATTGAATTAATTGTTTCATAATGAAAGACGGCTGCCCAGCTTTTAACCCTCTCTTACAACTCAGAATGAATGAGAATACTCCAAAATTGAGGTAACGTGCCAGCTCTAACTTTAGGCAAACATACTTCAGGCAGACACTGTGCAAGCCTACCGAAAGAGCAGTTACAAGGCAACTCAGTCCTTATCTTCAACAGCCCCATTTTTCTTGTTCTGGTTATCTCTTTAGCTGATACAATGGGCAATTGTCCTGAATTAGGTGCCTGCTCTTCAGTCTGGAGAAAAGAGCTAGGATGAAGCCAACAAATTCAAATAATGTTGATCTTCAATGAGGAAAAGCAAATGGACTAACCCAACGGACCACTTAGTTTACCTTACTAAGAGATTTCTGAATGTTCATTTTTAATATGCATACATGCAGTATTTTGTATATACATGTATATAACACACATATAGACAAATAGTCTGCTTTAAAAAGACTGACTACATCACTGGCCTCATTTATTGTTCAGGGGAGAGTAAATCATTTACATTTGTAACAACAAGCTTGAAATTAATTTATGAAATCTCATCACATTCAAATTCCTGCAGTTTCAGAAGCAATTTATTGCAGAAGTGTTCTGTACACAGACCAGCAAAAACAGGATAAATTGCTTGGTTTCCACTGTGCTCTACTATCAAAATGTTACAATAAATATTACAAAGGGAAAGGGGACACCAATTTTCACCTGTGGAGACTTCAAGGTTTAAATGCAGCTTCAAGTAAAAGACAACAGGAAAGAGAGTTTAGTGGTGTCACTTAGTCTCTAATGGCCATGCCCTTAACTAGACAGATTTGTTGACAAACCTGGGGGAAAGCGGAGGCAATATCTGTATGCACTATTCCTGCTTTGGAGTACTACCAGTTAACACTTTCCATCCGAGAGAGAGAGAGAGAGAGTGTAAAAGTAAAATTAGGTCAGAAAATTGGAAACATGAAGCTGACCACAGTGCTCCAAGCAGTAAAATAGTCTGTTTTAGTGGTTTGTATTTTTACGGTGCTTTGTGTGTTAGCCATTTGCTTTCTACACTGCTTCTCTCTTTGCGGAAAATTTATTGGTTTCCTCCCTCCCCAGAACTTCTTAAAGTGAAAATCCACTCTGAAAAATTACAGTAAAAATGATCTTGTGAGCCTCTTTCGATATTTATTTTCTCTCAAGGATTCATAACACAAATATGCTCAGCTTACAAATAAAGAGGCTTTTTCTAGCAGCCAGAGCTTCAAACATCACCTGAGAGCTGAGAGTTAAGCTGAGTTCTTGCCTTCTCATGCAGCACCACCACTAATAAAGATTCAACAGAGAAACCATTTTCACTCTGACACCTATAAAATATAAGGTTTCAGAGTAGCAGCCGTGTTAGTCTGTATTCGCAAAAAGAAAAGGAGTACTTGTGGCACCTTAGAGACTAACAAATTTATTAGAGCATAAGCTTTCGTGAGCTACAGCATCCGATGAAGTGAGCTGTAGCTCACGAAAGCTTATGCTCTAATAAATTTGTTAGTCTCTAAGGTGCCACAAGTACTCCTTTTTTTTTCTATAAAATATAAGTCTTTAAAATATGCTCTCAATCACACCAGTGCAGTGTCACTGACTTTAATGGGCATGCCTGGGTGAATAACTAACTGGAACTTAGTGAACAATTCTGTTGATGTACAAGGAATAGAATCCCACTCACATTCCCTCAGTTGTGTTAGCGCTGCCAGACAAATGGGAGTTAAAAAAAAATCAAACTTATTTTTGCCTGTAACACACACACACACAGAGTAGATCTGCTGAGTAAGAAGGGGCCATTTTTACACAGTTGCTTTTCAGAGCAGAACCTCACTTTCAGTTCATGGAAACACCTATTAGGAAATCACCTGTAATAAACTTCCCCATTTCTGGTCTGAATTCCTGAGTTTTTTTCCTCTCTTCCTAAAGCCATTCTCCTTCTCAGTGATGTCTCAGTTGTTAATCTCATTATCTTTTGAAACAGGTCATGATAATGGGTTACTTGCTTCAGCATGTTACTCCAGGCACATTAGTATGCATGCTCTAGGTCAGTTCATCTGTTTCAGTATTTACTTTGAAGCTGCCTAGCTGGAATCTCATTCTGTTTTCTGTCTTAGATCTTTGGCTGATATTCTGCAGCTCAATTTGTTTTCATATCTCATTTCCACCCTTGGTTAAACATAAAATGTTGTTGTAAAAGTCAATTAATAGCAACTTGGATGCCATTTAATGGATAAAATTAAAGCTGTTCCCTTTGTACCCCCACCCCCATGCTAACTGCTAAGAAGTGGTAAAAGATCCTATTCTTTTCACCTGCCCTCATGTAGACTCCCACATCCTAATCATAGAATCATAGAATATCAGGGTTGGAAGGGACCCCAGAAGGTCATCTAGTCCAACCCCCTGCTCAAAGCAGGACCAAGTCCCAGTTAAATCATCCTAGCCAGGGCTTTGTCAAGCCTGACCTTAAAAACCTCTAAGGAAGGAGATTCTACCACCTCCCTAGGTAACGCATTCCAGTGTTTCACCACCCTCTTAGTGAAAAAGTTTTTCCTAATATCCAATCTAAACCTCCCCCTAATCCTACATGTTATTAATGTGTGTGTGAAAGATTTTTCCCTGTATAGGAGATCACAAAGCAAATTTTAGTAGCTGCAGAGTGTGGTATCGGTCATCTTGTTGTCGTGTCCTCCTACCGCTTCCATACATATGCGACTACTCGATCATGGCACTATGGCATGTCACTGGAAAAGCATTCTTGCTCAAGCAGCTGCTATCAGAGGAAATGGTTCATATTTTGAGGCTCTCTGCCACAGTCTTAGGTATTGGGGCCAGTGATGTAGCCTCGCTTGATGATCAAGTCTCTAGACTGGCCAACTCTAGTGTGGAGTCAATTAAAGCAACACTAAATAATCCAGGGGTGATCTGCACTGGGTGATATGCACTCAACTGGTGGGAGCCAGAGCACATCGTCTGCAGGTTCGTTCTTTATTCTCGGTTGTCATAACTGAGCCCTTGGTGACAATCTTAGGAGTTTAATGATGGCAAGAAAACTTTGTTGTGACTTCAGTCGACTCAATATTGGTGTTATATTGTACTACCACTTTCCCATTTCTTATTACCGTGATGCTACAAAACAAAAGGAAGACATCAATGACCAGAACTTGCATCCAAGCCCGGACACCAAGACTCCTCCTTGAGACTAGTGCTATCTGTTCTCTCCATAAATGTTGAAGGACTGACAGCTTCTAAAGTGGCAATGATTGCTAAATGGTATTGGTGATTCACTAGGCACTCTTCCCTCTCACGTGTCATCTTTCACAAGAGGATTAAAGCCAAAGTTCTGATCTTTTGTGGCCATTAAAATCCATTACACATCTCACAGGAATGCAGGTGTTATTTCCAGTTGCCTGGCTAAATTCTAACTTGGGCATTTATGTTCTGCCTATTTAAAGTTCTCTTGTAGGTTCAACTGCATATGGAATTTTTAGATATTGAAAATATTCATGTTTGTCGAGTTATCTGAAGAATGTGGTTTACAAAATTATTTATAGTATTTGTTTTATAAGGATAGAAAATGAAGGGTACAATAAATTAAAACCAAACTATAAAATGTATCAAATCATCTTGTTATTAGACGTGCCCTAGGGGGAGTATTAGCTAAACGCATTCATTCAAATTCATTAGTCCATCATATACTATATTATATTGCACACCTTCAAAACAGATCAGAAAGAGGGAGACAGACTGTGGTACCACTAAGGGCTACATCAGCTCCCATATACAGACAGCTCCCCATATAGGAGAACTTGGAGCTGCACGCACAAACAAAGGAAGACATTTTCCCTAAAAATGTCTTAGTTGCCTTGTTTCCAGAACCTGGAACAGGAATAATCTATGTTAACTAAACCTTGAGATTAGGTGGTACGATATAGAAATATTAGTGTGTTACAAAGCATCCAGTGACCATATGCTTGTTCCTGCTCCTATTAAAGACAATGGGAAAATATCAGTGACTTCAATAGGAGCCATATAAGGCCTTGTAATTGTAATACCACAGTAGTCATCTGAAAACTGAAGAATACATTTTTAGAAGCCGTTAGACAACTCTTCATTTTAGTAACCAAAGAGAAACATAAGTCATCGAAAAGATGCAGTGATTGACTCACAGTAGCTAGTTTCTGAACTTCTTCATCAGATGCTCCCAGTGAGGCCAGTCCTATTTCTTGTGAAAACTGGGCAAACTTGGGATCAGCAAGTAGAGGCACATGCCCCAGGAGTTCATGGCACGTATCTCTGACAGGAATTAGAAGAAGAGAATGTTACATATATAGAAATAGCATTAGCTAATATATTATCACTGACAGTAGTTTGATACAAGCCATTCTATGCACAGTTACTGCCCCTCAAATGTATATGTACCATTAATATTCTTACAATTAAATATTTCTATTGCAGTACCAACACACTCAAATGTATACAACTCTATACAGATGAATGCATTTGCTTTCACAAATAGATTAAGTTATTCATTATATTACCATCACACCTCAGAGCCCCAGTCATGGACCAGGTCCCCATTGTGCTAGGCACTGTACAAACAGAGAAAAGACATCCCCCACCCCAAAGAGTTTAAAATCTAACTGTCAATTATCCCCACTTGCCCCTTAACCTCACCAATCACTATCAAGTTGTCAGTAAGGGTCTGAGCACTGTGTAACTCGGCCAAGAGGGCAGCAAAGACCTAACTGCCCAAAAGAAAAGAAAATCAAGCCCACCCACTGTTACAATTTTCACCATTTCTGCCCAAGTGGAGTGAACCCGGCACTACAAAAATAAAAAAAGTCTCAACTCTTTTGGATTCAGCTCTCGAGCTCTGTGTTTTGTTATTTGAGGTTGAAAAATATGGTTGTGAAATTGTCCTGTTTCTGTTTGTATCCTCTTGCTGGGCACAACTGATTGAACACACACACCGAGATCCCATATTGAAATTTAGACCATAAAACATAATGGGCCAGATTCGCGGCCTGCTTTGTGCCACTAGTGGCATAAACCTATCTTAACTGGCCATTTGAGGATTCCCCACAGATACGGAATCTTCAGGTGGTACAGAACTGCCATCACAGATCCTACAGCACCTCCTGTCTCAGCTGCAGGACAGGAGGTCCCTGCACCTAGATGATCCTCAGCTGCTGAAATAGCTTCAGGCTGCTCTGTTTTGTGATGGGAAGTGTACTGGCACTGGGTTGGCTCCAGGATTAGGGGCTTAAAGTCACTTTTGCACCCTTCTTCAGTTTTGCACAAAACTCAGCTTAGCCAAAGCAGAGAATCTAGACCATTTCAAAAAGGCTTGGTATCTTTTCAGCCATGGATCTTTTGCAGTCCTCAACTGGAAGTACAATATTAGTCACCACAAAATACAGTCACATATTCACAAATAAAGAGAGTATGTACAGCATCTAAAAAAGCTCTTATACTGAACATTCTCATAACTGTGTATTTGTTTCCAAAAAATAATGGACCTGGTGTAGTAAAGTTCGATTTAAAATCTAATCTGACATTTCCTTTCCTTTTGTCTCTTTAAAGAGGTTTCTTTTTTTATTGTAGCTGTAAAGAAATGTTTTAAAGGCAGTGAGAGAACATCAGGTTTTTACTTTCTATCCAAAATCATCCCATTTGTCTTTTATAAGGTATGTTTTGTGCTGAATGACACAGAATCTGACATTTCAGATAAATCACAAAAAGAAAAAACTCTCTATTTAATTTAAAGGCTCCTATTTGTAAGCACTATTCTTCACTCAGAAATATGTGGTGTCTATCCCTAGGTAGAAAGTAGTTCCTGCTTTCAAACAAAATAATAACATTTTTGTTACTCTCTCCCCTCCTCTCACCCTCGCTCCCCCCACCTCCACCCCAAGAGTTCACTGATTGAGTTGTATTTTGTGGCATGTTATCCCAGATGTCCTCAGCCACAACAGCATAATGCAGTATTGGCTAGAAAGCTGTATTCACACTGCCCCACTCACTGTTGCTCCTAGTGAGACAATCATAGGTCTCTAGTTATGTAATGTTATCCACATACATGACTGGCTAGTTATATGATACGAAAGAATTAGGCAATCTCACTTTCCTTATGTCTATTTTATCTGTAGACATTTTCCTATGATAACATGAAAATATGCCATGGGTATTACGAATATAGTTGCAGCTTTAATACCAAACATTCATAGCCTGGTCTGAGCATTCACTGCTTGCAAAACCAGACTAGTGATGTCTCCTGGCCAACTGAACAATGTTCCAGAAAAGCCTTGCACTGAGTATTGCCTTGAAATGTTACTTTCTTCTGAGCACTACAGCTATCTCTACAGAAGAAATTGGCAAATTGGGGAGCTGAACATAAACTAATCTGATTTCTAGATTACCACCGGGTCAGGTGAACTCTATGCAGGGAATATGGATGCACTCAGTCCACAATGACAGCCCACCATTTCTGCTCTACAAATACAAAACACATATGATATAGCTGACCAAAAGCAGCAGGAGACATTAGGGTAACAACTCTTCCAATGTAAACATGAGGTAAAGCAGAGATACACCATGAAGAGAATTCCAGGTCTGAGGTGCACAGTTACTCATGCTTCCCCAATGGCAGAACATTCACTGCTTTAGCAATCCTAATCTCCTTCTGTTTCCTATGATATCCCAGGTCAGCATGATTAAAGCACCAAAGTCTGACCACTTCATTTCCCAGATAACAGCTGCAGCATGAACAAGCGAATGAGGGATGGAAGAGGTAATGGAATACACAGAAGCAACCATCAGGATTGAGACCCTTAGTATTTCTAGAGTCAGGAACAGACTATCAGATCCAGTGGGAGGCCAAGAAAACAGCCAGAGGCACAAATGGACAGACCCAACAGGAATCTCTGAAACTCAATGTCCAGGAGAGAGCATTTCATAAGGAAAACAATATCCCACAGTACCTCTTATTGAAAAGAAGGACTTCAGTGCTAAGCTCCCTAGAAAGTCACCCGGCACCCATTTTTCCCCCTCAACTAATGCAACCTGCCTGCAAAGGATGCACCGATGCAAACCAGTAGAGGTGATATAACCATTTGCTGAAGCATTGTGTCCCAAAGTAAGTGCTGAACTAATTCCATCCAGGGGTCAAAGTGTCATGCCTTAAAGAAGGCTCCAAATCATCAAAATCTTACAAAGGTGCCAGTGAAGCAGGGCCCAAAAGCAATGCCTGCTCATTATGAAGCTGTGATGTACCAATCCTTGGTAGGTGCTATGGCCATAGGCGTCGACTCCAGGGCTGGAGCATCCACAGGGAAAAAATTAGCTCCCCTCCCCGCTGCCCCATCTCCTCCTCCTCCCCCCCGAGCGCACCGCATCCCCGCTCCTCCACCTATCTTCCCGCCTGGCCGCCTAACAGCTGTTTGGCAGCATTAGCACGTTCTGGGCGGGGGGGGGAGCACGAACATGGCGCACTCAGGGGAGGAAGCAGGGCCAGGGCAGAGATTTGGGGAATGAGTTGGAATATTGGCAAGGAGGGAGCAGAGTTGGGGCAGTGACTTTGGGGAAGGGGTTGGAAGAGGCAGGGCCTCATGGAAGGGGCGGAGTGGGGGCAGGGCCAGGACTGGAAGGGAGCTCGAGCACCCACATGAAAGAGAGGAAGTCGGCGCCTATGGCTGTGGCCATGCTGAGACATCAAAATATAGGGTGACCAGACATCCCATTTTTAACGGGACAGTCCCGTATTTAAGCCCTCCTGCAGGTTTGCCAACGTTTTCTTAAAATGGGCAAATTGTCTCGTATTTTATGTTCCCACCCCCATCAGTACTGGTGGGTCCTGCTGCTGGCTGGATCCCTGCTCTCCAGCCCAGAGTGTGTGTGGGGGGGGTCCAATGGCTGACAATGGGGGAGGGTGGTGCAAGGCTCGTGGAGGGGTGAAGATTCAGAGCGCAGGGCCAGCCGCTCTCCCTGCTGGTCCTTTAGCACAGCCCACGCTGCGTGCTGGCTCTTGGCTAGCAGGGCCCTGCCCCCCATCCTGTTTCCAGCTGGCACTGGTTGCATGCTGTGATAGTTGGTGAGTGGTGGCCAGTTACGTGTCAGCTCTGCTGACGTGCTCCTCCTCTTGCTGTCCTCTCCCTGCTTTGCCTCTTCACCCCCACCATCCCAGCCCCACTGCTCCTCCACATCCCCCCACAGCGGGGCGCATCCCACTTCCAGTGTTGTGCAGTGAACCAGCCCCTGGTCAGAATGCTCAGATCACTAGCAGCCTGGCCGGCCCACTCCTTCCTTCCCCCACTGCCTCTGGCTGGGCTGGCACCCCAGGAACCCCAAGACCCTCCGGCCCAGGGCGCTGGCAAGGAGCCGCTGAGTCCTGCATGTGTCAAAGCCCCACACAGCACTGGCACAGGGAAGCCTTTTCACCCCTCAGCTAAGCTCTGGAGTCATGGGGGAAGGGAAACGATTTCCAGCCTGTTCACACTGCGAACCTGCAGGCTCCCCAGAACCCCCCTGGGTAGGGGCTTAGTGCCCTCTTCACCCCCCACACAGCCAGGTCCTGCCCCCTGGGAGCATGGGGCTGCTCTGGCCCCTAGGCACCCTCCTCTGCTGAGCCACCTTTCTTGTGGGGTTCACTGAAGCTCCTGCAGTAAGGTTCCCTGGGCTCTGGTGTACAATGCATCCTAAGGAATTAAGCCCTTCCTGCCCACACTGTAGCCAAGGGACAGGAGGCAGCTGGGTTATGTCGGTGGCCAGAGCAGCCTGGAGGTGTTAGCTGCCTTTCGACACTGTGCAGGCAGGAAGGGACAAGCTGCTTCCAGCCACACAGGAGTGGTGGGGGAAGAGATGAGCTCTGCAAAGACGCAGGCCAGGTCATCCCTTCCCCCTCCTCCTCCCCTGTGGCTGGAAACAGCTCCCTTCCCTTCCTTCCCACACAGTGCTGAAAGGTTGCTGCTGGCCGCATTCTGATGTGAATCCTGGCAGAAATCTGGGGAGAGGGGCATGTGACCCTGTATGCCCCCCCACAAGTTGCCTAGAGAAGACATGGTGCCAGGTACCAGGAAAGGTGGGTCTGTCCCGGGGGCCCAGCCAGGCACTGAGGATGGACAGCACCAGTTAGGGAGAGTCAGGTTGATTGGTCACCACCCGTGTGAGAGAGGGGTACGGATGTGCGTGTGTCACCTCTTCCTATGTGAATCCTAAAGTCTTAAAGATAAGAAGGTAAATAAAAAGAATCCAACTACACAGTATTTCTTTTTAAGAGAGGCTCAGTCAACTTGATGTTAATTTAAATGTTTGTATGATTGATTGCCATTGAACTCACTTGAATATGAGTAATTTTACCAGGTGTCCCGTATTCAGCATTAGGAAATACGGCCACCCGATCAAAATGCCAAGCCAAAATAGTTAAACTAAACTGCAACAGAGCAGCTTAAGCACCCAAAGCTCTCTAAAGCCCCAAAGTACTAACTCTTAATAGAGAGTTGGGGTTATTCTGAAGTGCTGATGTGTCCCGACATAGGTACTGAAGTGCCAAGACTCCGTAGACGCATGAGGGCCATTCTGAACATACAGAGCTGTGCTGAGCTCCACTTCATGGTGGTGACAGGCTGAGGCTATTATGGAAGAAGATCTTAATGTGCTGAGGGCCAGGGCATCAACAGTGGTGCTAGGATCCCAATGCAATGTGAGACACTGAGTTACTGCCACATCAAGGACCTACTAAGGCCTTTTTTGTCCAGAGATAACTATGCACAGAGGCCTCATGTGCTGATGGCCCGAGGCATTAATTTGTCAAGGTTCTAAGGCTTCAGAATAATGACGACTCACTTAGGGCCTCTCTCAGGTACTGAGGAAGGACACCATCAGAGTTACCAAGGGCCTAACAGACACAAAAGCTCTGATGCCTCAAGTCTCTAACGTATCAAAGGCCTACTGAGACCCCATCTCATGAGGCAAGGGCTGCTCCATTTCAATGATCATTGAGACACTGATGAACTGATTCATGAGGGTTCTGAAGGCTGACCAGTGATCCTAATACATTCAGGGCTATGCCATGCCATGCCAAGCCAAGATGCATGCTGAAGGTCTGTGGACTGCATCAAAGACCCAAGGCCTGTGATGAGCAGAAGCCCATAGTGATACTGTTGTGCCAAGGGGTCACTGATGTCAGGAAACAGCACAAGTCTAGCCCTGTCTCCAACATACCAGTCTAGCTCGGCCAGCCAGTGCAGAACCTTGACCCCTTTCTAGCCCTCTCCACCTGCACTGGAGAAGCTAATACTGTTGTCTATACTACCAGAGAATACAAGGACTAGCCCTGCACAAGGACTAGCCATGCACATGGCAACAGGTCTGATGAGAGGCTGTTTGCATCCTTTACCTCCTTGCAAACCCACAAAAGGGTAGACATAATCTTGACCTAGCCAATTTGCTACATTAGCAAGGGGAGGAGGAAGGTTCCCCTCCTCCCCACCCCACTTTTGGCTTATATATTTCTCTGTGGGAAAAAAAAAAATTTTTTTTTTTTTTTTTACATGTGCCATTACAGAGAGTTGCCTTTAAAAAAAAAAAAAAAAAAACACAACAGTACCCTGCAGGCAGAATCATGTACCGATGTTTGGAATTGTCATAACAGTCTCATAGATTTCCCAGCAAGTCTAGTCCTTTATAGATAGTCTAAACAATATAACTCTTTTCTTAACTACCAGACTCAATTCTTTTGTTTTGTACTATTTGAAAAATAATTAAGTGGCTTTAATTTATTCATACACATTGAGAGGAAAAGATTCAGTGATAGTTTTCACTGTGAAAGATTTTTGTAGGAACAAATTGGCCAGCAGAGGAAATCCATATAGTTCTGTGAAGGTAGTAGAAATATCATAAAACCAGGAAAGAAAATGTTTTAAAATGCAGATAGTGATGATAAAAATCAAGCAAAGTGATTCCCTAATTTCCATCTGGCTCTACAGTGTGGGTGGGAAGCCTGATCATGAAAGTTTATGCTCAAATAAATTTGTTAGTCTCTAAGGTGCCACAAGTACTCCTTTTCTTTTTTTTAAATCAATAGGAGTCATTTCATCAGGTTGATCGTATTCAAATGCAACATTCACAGCCTCAGTCACCTGCAGCAAACCCCGCAATATGTTTCCATAATTCAAATAAGAGAGAGCAGGGCACTGCAATTATTGTACTGCAAAAGGGTGAATATTAAGGGTGAAATCCTCTTCCCATTGGAGTCAATATGAGTTTTGTCATTGACTTTAATGGAGCCAGAATTTCATCCTCAGTTTTTGAGTGTATCTGCTGTATGCAAAATCTTATGAAAAATCAGAAAATGTTAACAAGGTATTTATGTATTTTTGCTATTCATTTTTCTGAAATTTTATTATTTTAGAACAAAAAGATCTGCATAAAAAGAATAAAGTTCCTTTTTATAATTAGCTTCTTAACAGTGTTTCAAATGCTAGTACTGTACCTATATAATGTACATGGTTCTAATGCTTGGAGTCATCAAGGCAATAAGGATTTCCCATTAAATTCAGAAACAAAAGTAATAATTTTAATTTCACTAGAATTACTACAGTGACTCTTAGGATACCATGAATGGGCAGTTTAGCATAAGAATTTCTGTTATTATTAGGGTTGCCAACTTTGTAATATTTAAAAACTGGTCACTCAAGCAGGAATGCCAAAACCTCCTCTTCCCCCTTAGGACCCGCCTCTGCCCTGTCTCTTTCTGCCAAGGTCTCACCCACTGACCCCCCTCTTTCCCTGAGGCCCCGCTCCTGCCCTACCCCGAGGACCAACCCCCCGTTTTCTCTTCTTTTCCCCCTTCCTCCATCACTCACTGCTTTTCCCCTCCTCCCTTCATGGGTCGGGAGGGACTTTCCTGCGGAGCTGGGGTTGGGAGCTGCAGTTGCCCAATGCAGGTAGGGGGCTGCCCCGTCTGAGATAGGGCTGGCATGAGTGATGACCTGGTGCCTCCCCGCCTCCCCTGCTGGCAGTAACCGACTTTGGATGTCTGGTCAGTTGATCTGACTGGACACCATAAGATCCCCTTTTTGACCAGACTTTCCATCTGGCCACCCTAGTTATTACATATTACGACCTAATCTCTAAGACTTACTGCACAGTTCGGAGCCTGTATCAAATTAAGCATTGATACCATAAATATAGTAGCCAAAGGGACAGCTCATGTGAGCAAAGTTACACACATGCTTAAAGCGTTTGCTGTCTCAAGGCCTTTGCACTTACTGGGATAACACCCATAAATCTCCTTGCATTGGCTAAGAATATACTCCAATTGTTTTTACTTCATAAATATCATCCCTCCTCTGCTGAATGTTAGCAGATTTTGGGGCTTGGCAGGTTGTCTCCCCATTGGAAAGATCAGTGTAGCAGAGTCTAGTATTTTCTTAGAGCAGCTTATTTATTTATGCTATGGGTTCGTCTACACTACCCTGCAGTTTGGACTATGGGGGGGCATGAATAGCAGTGTGCACCAAACTGCTGCACTGTAATTTCGCTGGTGTGCATGCTGAAGGTGCAAACTAAAAGATTCCTAGTTCTCATTAACGTAGTTTTCTTCACACAGGATTATATTAATGCAAAGTAGGAACCTTAGTTCACACCCACAGTAGGTATATGGGGGAGTTACAGCAGAGCACTTTGGTGCGCCCTGCTATTCATGACCCCCCATAGTCTGTACTGAACAGCAGTGTATACGTCCCTATATACACAGAGGTGGTCTACCAGCATGCAATTAATCCCCTTTTTCAGGAATCTCAGCCAAAACACCAGCACTCAGTTTCTTTGCAGCTGCTCTGCCTCAAGAACTGACTCTCATTAGAGAGATTAGGTAGAGAGCAAATTCCTTTGACGCTTGCCACAGCTTCCCCCAAAAGATAATGCATTACAAAACTAGCAATCCATCATTTCTTCAAATGTTGTATAAAGCTCCCACCATAAGAAAGAGAACTTCTAGTGTGATGTGTAACAGTGCCAACTGGTGATTTCCACCATGATAGTACATTAAATTATTTTTAGATATAGCTTTTAACTGTAAAATAAATTTAAAAAATGCCGCTAAGTTATTGGATTTATATTTTAAGATGTTTTCCCAGGGCTTCAATGGATCTGCTCTTGTGAGCAAAGTTATGCATAGGCTTAAGTGTTTGCAGGATTAGAGCCGCAGATATTAACTCATTTGTTTCAGAGTAGCAGCCGTGTTAGTCTGTATTCGCAAAAAGAAAAAAGAAAAGGAGTACTTGTGGCACCTTAGAGACTAACAAATTTATTAGAGCATAAGCTTTCGTGAGCTGCATCCGATGAAGTGAGCTGTAGCTCACGAAAGCTTATGCTCTAATAAATTTGTTAGTCTCTAAGGTGCCACAAGTACTCCTTTTCTTTTTTCTTTTAACTCATTTGTGTAAGATTTGGCTTTGGTTTTTGTTACCATATATTATACAAAAATAAAATACACCAAAATGATACATGCTGAATAAAGAAAGGCTATCATTTCATGCTAGATATCTGATAAACTGCTCAAACATGGCCCTTATGGTTTATGCAGTCAGCAGAGTCTCTTGATGGAATTACTATTCTATTATTTACTTGCATAGAACATGAAACATTCAATATCAAAAAAAAAAAAAAAAACCACCTCCTAGAGGACCTAGTTAGAATTTTTTTTAAGGATATTAAGAGTTTTCAGTTTTCATCTAAAACCCAGACATTTCAATTTGAAAATGCTGGTGTGGTGCCTCATTGGAGTCATAGTTTGAGAGCCGGCGACGGCCGGGTATGGGCCCGACGCTCCAGCGCCATCCATTTTCAGGACTAGTTGATTCGGCAGGTGAGTTGTTACACACTCCTTAGCGGATTCCAACTTCCATAGCCACTGTCCTGCATCTGAAAAAATGATGTTTTACCCACGAAAGCTTATGCCCAAATAAATCTGTTCATCTTTAAGGTGCCACCAGACTCCATCTAACAGTTTGAGAGTGTCACACTCAAGTTCTCTTCTATGGCCCAGGTTCTCTGATCAGATTATATCTCCCATATTGCTCCACAGTCCCCTCTCTTGGTGAGGGGAGGCAGTGCATCATGGAATACCATACCTAAGGTGTATGAGAAATGAAGTCAGGTTGGGGAGTCCAGCCCATAGAGTAGAACAGGGACATGAGATACCCAAACTACAACTCCCAGGAGGCACCATGGTGGTATATCTACATTAAAAGATTTCAGTTTTTGGCCAAACACTGGGGGGGGCAGGGGGGAAATTGGTTTTCATGCATCTGGTTTGTAGACCAAAAAAACCTGAAATTTTTTGCAGACACTTTGATGAAAAAATTTATTTAGTTGAAAACCCAAATTTTCCATCAAAAACAGTTGAGACAGGAAAATAGTCAACCAGCCCTACAAACAACAGATGCCAAATCCTCAGAACTACCACAAAGCCCACGTTAAAAAAAACCCCAACTTTGGGTGAAATTCTCACTCCCCTTATGTCAATAAGAGTTCTGCCATTGACTCCACCAGAGAAAAGGTTTCATGCTTTGTGCAAAGGTTCTCCACTGGAGTCTGGGAAAAGAAGTGGCTTGTTGAAAGGGCTGAATCAACATAAAAATTTAGAAAATTAAGTTATAGTTATAGTTGATTTTAATAACAAATGAATAGGACACGGTATACTTACGGTTCTGGCGTGTAGAGAGGGTCAGAGCCATGTCGTACATATTGAGTGCAGTGAAAAACTCTATAGGCTAATCCTGCTAAAAAATCTCGAGGAGATAGATATCCTGCAACTGGTCTCACCGTGAAGCCAGACCTTTCTAAAGTGGAAGAGACAGTGAAAAGACCAAATTGAATATATCAACACGTGAGAGCAAGCAAGGATTTGTAGTTATTTATTCTGTCCGAAACAAGGCACTGAAAGAAAACCTTGGCCAAAAATGCTATACTATTCGCACCCACCTTCTACTGCTAAAATACCCTTAATTAAAACAGCTTGAAGTAATTCATGGTTTAAGAACTTTTACTAGAAAAGAAGTCAAGTCTATAGTGAGTAATAACATCATGAAATATCTGTTTTTATGTATGGCACCAAACAAGAACAATATAAAAGTTTCCAACACAGAACCTGAATTCGGTGAAATATGATGTAAATCACCTTTACTGAAATTAAACTACATAAAAAAATAAGCATACCTTTAAAGTACTATCTTATAAATTATTTAAACATATGGTGACATGAATATATCAGTTACTTATTTTTACATTTAATAATGCATTCCTTTGTCAGATTAGTCCTTCAGGGGAGTTATTTCAAACTCACAGTGACTTTGAACAGGCTAGTTCTTTCCCAAGTTTTTTCTCTACTCATTAGTGGCTGTTTTCAAGGTGTTTACAGGAAAATATTCCAAGTTCAGTTTCCACAAAAATTGTGGCTGCTTTGACTGATCTGAAAGTGTATTTCTGTAGCTCTGTTGCTATTTTTAGCTTCTCATTAAGAAAAAAAGAATCATGATTCACCATTCCCTCAGACCAAGAGAACAATATATTAGTGATTCTTTCATACCAAACAGTGTATTTATTTTAAGTTAAAATTCTTCCATATACATTTAGGACACCACTCTTCCTTACCTTTTTTTGTATGGCACCTATAGCACAAAAGATTTTTGTTTTATAAACATTTGTAGGATATTATACACTTGAGCTCCCAGGATTGCTGCAAGAGACAGCAGCATGTTCCTGCCCCTGAAGTTCTCAAGATATCTTTGAGGAGAATGGACAATGAAAGAATTAGAACTGACAGACTGCTCTGAACCGTGAGGGCAAGCCACTAGAGGGCTCAACATCTGCGTCTTCTCCTTTCATACAAGGTATGTTTTCATCAGAGATGGGGAAGAAGGGCTTTATCAAAAGCAAATAATCATTTAGGCCTTGATCATTCAAGGAAATTCCCTGAAGGAGAACCTCTGCACCTGTGTGGGGCCCTATTCACGTGGAGCTCATTGCAGCGCTGGGACCTTGATAAGTGTATATGAAATGGGTCTGTCACTCCAAAACCAGAACTTCAAAATTGTACTGGAATCCTGCAAAGTTCATTTGGGAATATTCAAACACATCTGGATAAATGCATTCCCACCATCTGCAACCCTTGGCATAGATACAGACATTGTAATGAACGAGGATGCCTGAAGTCATCTTTAAATTCTACTATCTCAACATTTCATTCTTCATCCCCCCTAGGAGGAGCTACATGAGAAGCAGCGTTCCTTCAGTGTGCTCATTACAACAGCACAGCTATCCATGCTCGCCATCCGTGTCACACCACAAGACCTTCCTCTACCGCCAATATAATTTTATATGATGTGTAGCGTGCAAACTCATTTAGGTGTGCTACCCAGCCCCTTTCTGAACTTTCTACATTCCTATTAAAACAACTATCACTCACTCCAACAATTTCTCTCCTGTGGAAAACATTGCAATGAGAGAGTGTGTGTTGACTAATGGCCTGATCTAAAATCCACAGACATCAATGAACTTTGGATCAGGTCCTAAGAGAAGACAACATTTTTTCATGACATCATGGCTATTCAAAAATCAAGCATGAACCTTACCTTTAAGAAAAATAGAAACATCTTCCAGTTGGGGTACATTATCCTCTCTATAACCACAGTACTTGGTCAGCAAAGGGAAGTTTTTTAAATATTCACGACAAGCATGAGTGGGATAGAGTTTTGTGAGTTCCCTGAATACTGTCCCCCAAGTTTTAATTTCTTCAGCTGTGTATTCCACCCTGGGAATGGGTTGACCACTAAAAAGAAGGAGAAATATTCTTAAACACATAACAGTTGCTAGACTGATTTTAGACAGTAAATTCTTTGGAGCAGGAACATCATTTCCATGTATCTTATTTCTACATCAGTAAATAACTGTGTGCATTAATGGTCCTATCTAAATAATAAAAACCTGAAATCAAACCTTCTGTTAAAACAAATATTATTGGGATGTTTCCTGACATTGCTTTTGTTCTATATTAATAATAAATATATTGTGGTATTAGGAAGGACTCCTTGGCACCACATAAACTGTATATTTCTGAACGTGAGGCCACTTATCCTTTCATATTTGGCTGCATGAATATCATGATTCAGTCCCTTTGCTTTCTCTCTCTCAAGCAATTTCTGATCCATGACAGAAATTGTATCTGTCACCCTAGACTACTTTCCTTAGTAGCCCCTTGTGAGGAATTTGCCAAGTGCTCACTTAAAGTCCAAACAATTAAATCTACCAATTCTCCTTTATCCACTCTTTTGTTGAGGCGCCCAAAGAATTTTAATAGATTGGAGAGGCACACATCTCCTTAAAGAAGCTGTGTCAATTTGTCCGTATCATATTGGACCACACCTTCAGAATTAGCCGTCTGGCATCCAGCTCAATTTAGGATGGAGGGCACCACTAAAATGTCTGTAAGCCACCTTAATGCCCCACCCATCCTCAGGCTGCCAGTCTGATCCTGAAGAGCATAACAGCTGCTCCAATTTGCATCAGCTGCAATGGGCCCATGGGACTGTTCTATCAGCCAAGGATCACCAAAGCACAATGCTCTAGCCATGTCCCTTTTTCCTCAGCCACACTCTGTGCTGGGGAAGCATGAGGTAGAGGTTGGCACAGATCCAGCAACATCACTAGAAAATTCCCTGCAAAAAGGGAAGCCTCATCTGGCCACGTAAGCTAGCTTCATATCTGCTTTGTGTCACTGAAGAGGTGAAAAAAGCCAAGAATTTGGGGCATTTTAAACTTGGGTGTTTTGTAATTTACTTGTTGTCCCAACTAATTATTAGACCCTGGATTAAGGTTCATTCACCTTTAAATTCTCTAACAAAAGGTTCATCCTGTCTACGTGAGTTTGTTCTACCTGTTCCTCCCGCTTTCCATCTCATCATGACACCAATTTTCTCAGCTGGAGGATCAGTGAAGCCAGTTCTGAGTTGAGCCTGCTCTCTAACGTCTATACATGCCACATCTACAAATAATTCCATCTCACTGCGATCTTCCACTCAGCATCTCTGTCCTCAGGCTCTGAGGCCCACGAGCTGCCTGCACCACAAGGAAAGTGGCAGTGGTGCATGATGAATTTGCAATCTGTGCAATGAACAGGGTAGCCCCAAACCTGAATTATGTGTTGCTGAACTTTAACTACCCTAAGTTACAGTGGAGGCTTTACTCAGGGCCGGCTCTAGGATTTTTGCCGCCCCAAGCAAAAAAAAATGTTTGCCTACCCTGGCTCCACCCCAACTCCACCCCTTCCCCAAATCCATGGCCCTGCCTCCTCCCTTGGGCGTGCTGCGTTCCCCCCCCCATTCTTTCTGTGGCTCCCCTCCCCCCCCGCAACCCCAACCCTAGCTCACCTCCGCTCCGCCTGCTCCCCGGAACATACCACTGCTTCGCTTCTCCCCCCTCCCTCTCAGGCAAGGGAGAAGCAGCATGTTCAGGGGAGCAGGCAGAATGGAGGTGAGCGGGGGGGAGAACAAAAGGGGGAAGAGGAACAGCTCCCTGCCCCAGCTCACCTCCGCTCCACCACCTCCGCCTCCCCCGAGCCCGCCACCACTCTGCTTCTCCTCCCTCCCTCCCAGGCTTGCTGTTTCACACGGGGGCAAGCCTGGCGGGGGGAGAAGCAGAGCTGTGATGACGCGCTCAGGGGAGCAGGTGGAGGCGGAGCGGAGGCAAGCTGGGGCGGCAGGGGCACATTTCTAGGGATGGCATAGCCAGTGCCGGAATGCTGCCCTGGAACTGTGCCGCCCCAAGCACCTGCTTGTTTTGCTGGTGCCTAGAGCTGGCCCTGGCTTTACTCCAACTGATGACTAAGGGTGACCAAGATTTTATCCATTCTAAGTTAAAAGCTAAGGGTTTTTTCCTGGCTAGCCACCCAAATAAATACATAGGATCTCGGATGGGGTTGTACTTGGGCGGGGTTAGCCTATGCCACCGCCTGTGCCACCACAGTCACACTGCTATTTGTAAACAGACAAGCTTGGGAAGAGATAGCATGTGTATGTCTACCCAAGCTGGGAGTTACATCTCCCAGCCGCAGTACAAATGTACCCCACCCAGATGGCTAGGTCAGACCAACCTGGAGCATTTGGTAGGTTCGTATCTATGTAAAAAACATGAGTAGGCAACAGTGAACAAGAGAGTGTAAAGAGAAAATGTATTCTATAACTAATCACAAGATACAAATGCCCCCCCCACTTCCCCCACTGTATAGTTATTAGCTTTATAGAAAAACATCATAACTTTTTATAGGCTGTTTTAAAGGGGTTTTTCCCCCCGTCAAGTTGTTTTTTTTTTTTACTGATTTTTTTTTTGTTTAAATAATCAAAGTAGATACAAACAAGAAAAATGAAAAATCTAAAAAGGGATGCATAAAGTTGAAAAGAACATGAAATTAATATGTGCCTTCCCCTACGTGCTAGGACTTAGGCCTATTACAAATACAATTAGAATGTGACTGAAATTAGTTTGACTTGGAAGCTTGTGTGACAAGAAAATTACAACACAGCAGGTATTTGTAGGTAGCGCAGAAAAATTACTAACTCCTGGGGATGGTAATGAATTCAAAATATAGGCTTGATTTGGCAAGACAAAATTAAAAGTATGTAACTGTTGTATTTGTATGTGAAGGAACAGATACCATTAACTCCAGAGAAATTCACTAAATCAATCAGAGTAGTGTTAGCAAGACTAATAAGGGTACTCTGCAACCTCCAGAAAAAGAAAAACAGAGAACAAAATAGCATACGACAAGAAAAGAAAACTTTGATAGCAACAGGGAGAGTTTGGCTAACTTTAGTTTTCCTATTACCAAGCCAAATCTTGAAGTGCTAATTCACTCTTGACTTATTTGAAGTCAATGAGACTAAAGAATGAGCCAAAACAGAGTTAGCACTTAACTACATGGCTACACTTGCAGATGTAAAAGTGCTCTGAGTTAAACCAGCCTTCAGAGAGCGCAGTAGGGAAAGCGCTGCAGTCTGTCCACACTGACAGCTTCAAGCGCACTGGTGTGGCCACATTTGCGTCACTTGCAGTGGCATTGGGAGTGGTGCATTGTGGGCAGCTATCCCAGCATGCAAGTGACTGCAACATGCTTTTCAAATGGGGTGGAGTGTGACAGGGAGTGTGTTGTGTGTATGTGGGGGGCTGAGAGCATGTCAGCATGCTGTCTTGTAAGTTCAGACAGCAGCAGACCCCCCCCGCCCACCTTCCTCCCCGCCCCCCCCCCCTCTCTCTCTCTCTCTCTCTCTCTCTCACAGCAGTCCACACTAATGGTTGCTTTGTTTTGGAGCAGATAAGCAACCAGCTGTCAGAAACGGCGCTTTCAAAGGGCATATCCGCATTCCTGAAGCAATTCAAAAACAATGACAAGAGTGACCACTTGACTTAAGGGGATTATGGGACGTTTCTGAAGGCTGATCAGAGCACAGTAATGCAACACCTTGTTCACACTGACACCTGGGCGTTTCAGCCAAGACGCAGCAAGTGTTAATCTTCTCGCTGAGGTGAAGTACCAGGAGTGCTCTAGCCATGAAGTCAGAGCGCTCTACATGCTTTGTCAGTGTGGACAGGTAGTGAGCTAGGGCGCCCGGGGCTGCTTTAATGTGCTCTAACTCGCAAGTGTAGCCAAGCCCTTGGAGGTACATCTGAAATACTATTAGCAGTGTGGAGACTAATGAGGGGTAGAAAGTCAAAAGGGGGCGGGGCACCTGACTACACTTGGGCAGGAAAAACCTATCTTTAATTTACTATTGAGCCTGCACACAAAGCCAAGGACCATTCTCAAAACAGCTGATGTACACAGGAGATCAGACTGTCCCATAATTAATAATTAAGAGACGGTCTTGTCAGCCAGCCATACCACATTAAGGATTGCGCGTACCAGCTACTCTGCATCTGGGGACCCACATACACATACACCCCCTCCAAAAAAAAAAACCCACCCAAAAACCCAACAACTTTGTGACAATAACTATATGGAAAAGTAACACTAAGAAAATAGCTGATGGATTTTTATCTTCTTTTAATATGACTTAGCATCTGGAAACAAGGGAGAGAGCCAGCACCATGCAACTAGCCAGCACCAAGCATACCACAAATTGCAGTTTGTGAATCACTACAGAAGATATTAGCTAGTGATTTAAATATTAATCAGACCATGATCACTTGATCTTAACAGCTCAAAGGCATTTTATTTATTGATGAGTTTTTCATGTTGGTGGGGAACAAGTTATGAAGTATCTCACTTACCCAACTGTCCAGATAGCAATAAAATATTTGCAGAGTAACATACCTGATACAGAAAAAGCAAGAGCCAACTATCTGGCACCCCAGGAAATTCCACAAAAGGACTGCTTAAGATTAGGCCTAAAATGGTCTCATTAGCTTCCAATACCAGAGAATGGGGAAAGGAAACTCCACCAAAATATGAGGAAGCAAGAGAGAAGTGAATATGCTACATTTTTAACTGATCTGGAACAAAACAGAATGAGGCATATATATAAAACTGTGGGCTAAATCCTGACTGAAGTTAATAGTAAACTTCCATTGACTTCAACAGAAGCAGGCCTGGGCCTTTTTGTATGAGAACCTTTCTTTGTGAGCAATGGGAACAGAATCTGGCCTAGGGAACTTTTGTAAAAAAACAACAACCAGGATTCCATTGGTTATCATCAACTACAAGAGAATTATAAAAGAGCCCAACTCATGTGCACTGGTTGTATATTGGTATAATTCCATCGACTTCACTGTAATTTGCACTGAAGTAACTTTGAACAGGCTCAAAGTATTCTTTGCCCTGACTACTTGACTTTAACCTGAGAAAACTTAGTACTAAACTACTGTAATTAATGTTTGCATGGACCTGCTAAGTCAGATCTATCATTTTCTGTATTTTATAGAGTGGTAAAATAGGTCTTACAGGTCACCATAATAGAGGCTCAACCTAAATGTATATCCCAAATTTAAAAACATAGTAAGAGAACCAAAAAAGAGCTTCCGTGGCTAAACAACAAAGTAAAAGAAGCAGTGAGAAGCAAAAAGGCATCCTTTAAAAAGTGGAAGTTAAATCCTAGTGAAGAAAATACAAAGGAGCATTAACACTGGCAAATGAAGTGTAAAAATACAATTAGGAAGGCCAAAAAAGAATTTGAGGAACAGTTAGCCAAAGACTCAAAAAGTAATAGCAATTTTTTGTTTTTAAGTACATCAGAAGCAGGAAACCTGCTAAACAACCAGCAGGGCCACTGGACAATCGAGATGCTAAAGGAGCATTCAAGGATGATAAGGCCATTGCGGAGAAACTAAATGAATTCTTTGCATCGGTCTTCACGGCTGAGGATGTGAGGAAGATTCTCAAACCTGAGCCATTCTTTTTAGGTGACAGATCTGAGGAACTGTCCCAGATTGAGGTATCATTAGAGGAAGTTTTGGAACAAATTGATTAATTAAACAGCAATAAGTCACCAGGACCAGATGGTATTCACCCACGAGTTCTGAAGGAACTCAAATGTGAAATTGCAGAACTACTAACTGTAGTCTGTAAACTATCATTTCAATCAGCTTCTGTACCAGAAAACTGAAGAATAGCTAATGTGACGCCAATTTTTAAAAAGGGCTCCGGAGGTGATCCCAGCAATTACAGGCCTGTAAGCCTGACTTCAGTACCAGGCAAACTGGTTGCAACTATAATAAAGAACAATATTGTCAGACATATAGATGAACATAATTTGTTGAAGAAGAGTCAAGATGGTTTTAGTAAAGAGAAATCATGTCTCACCAATCTACTAGAGTTCTTTGAGGGGGTTCAACGAGCATGTGGACCAATGGGATCTAGTGGATATAGTGTACTTAGATTTTCAGAAAGCCTTTGACAAGGTCCCTCACCAAAGGCTCTTACGCAAAGTAAGCTGCCATGGGATAAGAGGGAAGGTGCTCTCATGGATTGGTAACTGGTTAAAAGATAGGAAACAAAGGGTAGGTATAAATGGTCAGTTTTCAGAATGGAGAGAGGTAAATAATGGTGTCCCCCAGGGATCTGTTCTGGGACCAGTCCTATTCAACATATTCATAAATGATCTGGAAAAAGGGGTAAACAGTGAAGTGGCAAAATTTGCAGATGATACAAAATTACTTAAGACAGTTAAGACCCAGGCAGACTGCAAAGAGTGCCAAAAGGATCTCTCAAAATTGGGTGATTGGGCAACAAAATGGCAGATGACATTTAATGTTGATAAATGTAAAGTAATGCACATTGGAAAGCATAATCCCAACTTTACATATAAAATGATGGGGTCTAAATTAGCTGTTACCACTCAAGAAAGATCTTCAAGTCATTGTGGATAGTTCGCTGAAAACATCCACTCAATGTGCAGTGGCAGTCAAAAAAGCTAACAGAATGCTGGGAATAATTAAGAAAGAGATAGATAATAGGACAGAAAATATCATATTGCCTCTATATAAATCCGTGATATGCCCATGTCTTGAATACTGTGTGCAGATGTGGTCTCCCCATCTCAAAAAAAGATATATTGGAATTGGAAAAGGTTCAGAAAAAGGCAACAAAAATTATTAGGGGTATGGAACGGCTTCCATGTGAGAAGAGATTAATAAATCTGGGACTTTTCAGTTTGGAAAAGAGACGACTAAGGGGAGATATGATTGAGGTCTATAAAATCATGACTGGTGTAGAGAAAGTACATAAGGAAGTGTTGTTTACTACTCCTCATAACACAAGAACTAGGGGTCACCAAATGAAATTAATAGGCAGCAGGTTTAAAACAAATAAAGGAAATATTTCACACAACGCACAGTCAACCTGTGGAACTCCTTGCCAGAGGATATTGTGAAGGCCAAGACCATAACAGGGTTCAGAAAAGAACTAGATATATTCATGGAGGATAGGTCCATCAATGGCTATTAACAGGAATGGTGTCCTTACTCTCTGTTTGCCAGAAGCTGGGAATGAGTGACAGGGTATGGATCACTTGATGATTACTTATTCTGTTCATTCCCTTTGGGGTACCTGGCACTGCTATGGTTGGAAGACGGGATACTGGGCTAGATGAACCTTTGATCTGACCCAGTAGGGCCATTCTTATGTTCTTATGTCTTACTATATTAGCTTTGAATTTGGCTGTCTCCCACACTGAAGGCAAACAAATGCATTACCTGTAGAATTGTCACACGGCTAATAGTTGAAGCATCCTGTCTTGGAGGACTAAATAAATCATCTTGCCAGTGCAGGACTTAAGATATTTCTAATGCTCCTATCTATGTATTAACTACGGCTGGAATCAACAATCTAGGCCTTTTTCCTCGCAAACATTTTATGATTCTATCTCCTGTACCTCAGGAATGTCCTCTCAGCTGTGTATGTGCAAACAGGGTAACACTTCTAACAGCTTGTTTTAATCCTAGGTAGTGACAGACACTCCAGTGAGTGTGTATCATGTTCCTCTGCAGACACAGAAATCTACGGGCAATGCTCAGCATGTTTAGGCTTGCTTGTTCCTCTGTCGCTTTCAGGTTCCTGTTAATATAAGTTTTGAAATGGCTTATTTCCCTTATTTGTACCATAGATTTTAATGTTTTTCCTTACTTCTGTGGATTATATTATTTGCTTTGCCCTTTCAAAGTTCTGATAAGAAACTCAGAGATTTAATACTAACCTCCAGTGGGATTCCTGCTGCCTCTTCGATAATTCTCACATACTCCTATTCTGTTCTAGAAGTTATTTTCCCAATCAGCTGCCTTAAACCTCATCCTGTCTTTTCAAATTAATTTCTAACTGACCCGTTCCCCGCTTTTGCTTTATGTTTTGGCCTTGTAAGTTGATTCTCTTTTTTTTTCTCTCTCTCTGTGGGGCTGGCACATAACTATCACCTTACCCCCAATACATACACCCCTCTGCTTTCCTCTACCTGCCTTTGAGGCCTCATTCTTCCCCATACATCAGACTGTCTGGCACTTATTAATTGGTCAGAGATGCAATGTAAGGCTTTTCTTTCTCTTTCTCTCACCCATTGCCCAAGGACTGCGTGTGCCATCTCTGCAGCACCTCCTGCTACCAGCTACTCCTATTGCCAGCTAACAGAGATCTCCTTTAGCTAAAGTGCTAGGTAGTGTTTTGGGAACTAAGTATCCCTAAGTCTAGAACCAGCATTCTACTCCCAGCTTTGCAGACATGAGTGTGATTTATTTTGTAATTCTGACGGTTGTATGGTTTGAACTCTTGTGAATCCCAGGTAAAAGGGATGAAGTTTATCTAATTAGGCAAGTACATAGTCCATACAGGAGGTTAAAACTTGTGATTTCCCTTCCACAGGACATTCTCAAAAAGAAAAGGAGTACTTGTGGCACCTTAGACATTTCAAAAAAGTTTGCATTCTGAATCAGAACGAAAATTCAAAATTCCAAATTCCCGGAGGAGAGGAAATTCTAAAAATATTTCATTTCAGAAAAATCAAAGCCTTTTCATTTGATTTTTGCTAAACAAAAACAGAGCAGCCAGCTGTCCTGACTCAGAGACTCCTTGCATTGCCACCAACTCCTCAGAGAACAGCCCAGGGCATCCCTTAGGTTTACATGAATTCCCCACTGTGGAGCAGGGAGTCTATAAACCAGGGGTGGGGAACCTTTTTTCTATCGGGGCCATTGACCCACAGAAAAAAATCAGTCAGTCAGAGGCCACACACAGTCCCATGGGGCGGGGGAAGGCTCGGAGCTTCCTCCCGCAGCAGGAGCAGGTGCTTGCGGCTCCAGCCCCATGGGGTGGAGGGGCACGGAGGCTCAGAGCTTTTGGCCCATGGTGTGGAGACTTGCCACAGGCCAGATGTTCCCCATCCCTGCTATAAACCCTGAGAGCCCCAGCTCCAGTTAAGCCTCCACGGTTTCCAGGGTTGCCAGGCTCCTGGCTTCATGGCTGGGAATGTGGAAGCCTGAGAGCCCCATCTTAAGTCTGCCTGCCTCTGAGCCCTGAAGGCTTCCAGAGTCTGCCACTCTGAGGCAGCCCCACCTTGGCGACTGCTTCAGAGTCAAGGACAACAGGACTTTCAGGCTCGTAGCAGCTCTGGGAGTCCAGCTGAAACCTCCTGCTGGGGGCCTCGGGGCGTCCAAACTTTCTGCCATGCAGCCTACATCTGCCTGTGGCAGAAGTTCATAGAAATCTAAATGTTTCCATGAAACATTTCATTTTGGACAATTTAGCATTTTCTGATGAGAAAACACTTAGTCAGAAAATTCCCAATCCGCTCTAATCGTGCAAACACTTTGTATGATGCTGCCCTCTAGTGGCTGTTCTGGAGAGAGAAAAGGGGTTCCATTTGTAGTGGGGGAACTCTTCTTTGGCTCAAGTGCTAGAGACCTATGTTCTGGAGTGAAAAAACTAGGATTCTAGGCCAATTATAGGAGGCATCTGTGTCCATGGCACATGGGGATTCATTTCATTATAAGATACGCAAACATTTGTGAAATAGCTCCTTACATTAAACTAGCCAGGAACATAATGGTGACAATGTAGCACTTAGCCTCTAAACCCCTCACTTGCTTATAATTATATTGAAAATTATATGATTTCAAGCTTTTGGTTAGTCATTTGTAACATATACTAAACTGGTCAAAGATCAATGGCTCACTTCTCTTTTCCAAAACTTTATGCTAACAGAAATAAGTGGAGTGGAATTTTTTTCTAACTTAGCAGCACAGAAAAGAAATATACCAGTACTTACTATTTATAACTCATGGCAACATCCACAAAATACTTTCTTCTCTGTCGATATACATTGTCCTTAAATCCCTTAAGAAAGGAAGACAAGATTAATTTATAACAAAGAGAAAGAAAACCAGCTGTAAGAATTTTAAAATAAATCATTAAAGTGTTTACTTTGCATTTAATTATATTGCTTTCTGATTAACAGCATCTATTTTAATGTGGAGAAAAATAAGCTAGTGTCACACTTCCTCCAAAAGGAACATTTCCAGGAGAGGTGCTATGCACTGGTGCCATCACACAGCCAAAAATATTAAGTATGGGAAAAATGGTTATGACTCAACTTCAGCCCACCCTAACACCTTCATGACCTGACTGGAGTCTCCCAAGCAGGCAAGAATCTGGGTTCTTGGCTCATGCATCACACTTTTTTCATGGCTTGAAAACTGAAGTGCCTCAGAATTCATGAAGAGCTTGTTTTAAAGATGCTACTGTGATGGCCACTATCTTGGCTATCACATGGGGATTGAACCAAAAATCTCCAGAGCATGAGCTGCTGCAGCTTGCGCTAAAGTCCTACAACTGTGGCTGTAACAGACTTATTTTCTTTGAGGATCAACCACAGAGGGAGGTATGTGTAACAAACACCTGTGGGCTACACTACTTTCTGTTATTCTAAACCACATGCAACATTTCTTCTTTATACACAAAACACTCAGACACGCTTCACTTTTCAGGCTAAGTAGTAAGTGTCAACTTCAAAGGCAAGATTGGAGTGGGTTTAAATTTAATTTCAAACAGGCATAGCAGCCCAGAAAGTATATTTGCACTCGCCCCACTCAACTGGGCAGTAGTGTAACCAGAAACAATACCACTCTCCTCTGTCACTATGCATGGACAAAAACACAAAAATGGCAGAAAAATGGCTGTTGGTCCACACAGCTTCGATTCATAGATTGCATAGCCAGAGGGACTATTTGTGATCATCTAGTCCGACCTCCTGTATAGCACAAGCTAGAGAACTTCCCTAAAACAATTTTTATAGCAGAGCTTTTAGAAAAACCTCCAATCTTGATTTAAAAATGGTCAGTGATGGAGAATCCCACATGACCCTTGGTAAATTGTTCCAATGGGTAATTATCCTCACTAAAAAAAATTTACGCCTTATTTCTAGTCTGAATTTGTCTAGCTTCAACTTCCAGTCATTGGATTGTGTTATAAAACTTTCTCTGCCAGACTGAAGAGCCCATTATTGAACATTTCTTCCCATGTAGGTAGTTATTGACTGTACTCAGGTCACACTTCCTCTTTGTTAAACTAAATGGATTGAGCTCTTTGAGTCTATCACTATAAGGCATGCTTTTTAATCCTTTAGATCAATCTCATGGCTCTTCTCTGAACCCTCTCCAATTTATCAACATCCTTCTTGAACTGTGGACACCAAAACTGGACACAGTATTCCAGCAGTAGTTGCATCAGTTCCAAATACAGAGGTAAAATAACCTCTCTACTCCTACTCAAGATTCCCCTATTTATGCATCCCAGGATCACATTAGCTCTTTTGGCCACAGTGTCACACTGGGAACTCATGTTCAGCCGATTATCTATCATGATCCCCAAACCTTTTTCTGAGTCACAGCTTCCAAGGATAGAGTCCCCCCCTACTGCAAGTATAGCCTATATTCTTTGTTCCTAAATGCAGATAATTACATATTAAAATGCATATTGTTTGTTTGCCTAAGTTTCCAGAACATTTTGGATTTGTAACTATCAGGGGGCTCTCGGCCATAGCTAGTGCATTCAGAGTGGCAGGCAGCAGCCACTATAAAATACATGCACGCACACGTGTGTGTGTGTGTACGTACACCCACGTGCTGCTGGGAGATGTAGGAGAGAAAACAAAAGGGACTGTGAAAGCATTCAAGCCTCCGACTCTCAAGCACAGCCCAAAGCAGCAGAGGCCTTGCAACATCACTCAGATGTTTGGAGGACACATTTTGCCTTTGTTCCACTAGCATGACTCATCTTGCCTACATCTACAGAGAGAAAGCTAGCTCATGAACCCTATTTCTTCTTTATTTTGGTCGCAGCTTCCAAAAACATAGTTATTCCCCTTCCCTCCCCCTATACTTTTGTTGGCTGCTTTACATTGTTTTAAGTGAATCTCTAACAAAGAAGAATAGTTCAGGGTGACAACGGTGCATTATATGGAAAAGGTTTCTTACAGGCATAAAGTTGTTGATCCTTATTGGAGTTACCTTGACTGTTTAAAACCTTTATGAAGTAAGTGCTGAGTTAATAAGTTGCAGACTTTGGATCAATGGTTGGGGGAAACCTTTTTCCTCTTAAGAGAGGCAAATGATTTTGTAGGGTCAGGTAGAAAGGGACGGATGGTAGTATAACTGGTTTGTTGCGACTCAAGAGTGTGTCACATGTAGTGAAATTCTGTTCCTGTTAACAGGACTGGTCCTAGAGCTCAGAGGATATTTCTACACCGGGGCAGGGAACCTACGGCCCGTAAGCCGGATCCGACCCTCTGCCTAATTTCATCCCACCTGCGGCAAGTCTCCATGCCGCGGGTCGGAAGCCTCAAGGCTTGGCGTCCCCCATGTGGGGCTCGACCCGTGAGCACTGGCTCACCCTGCTGCAGGGGGAAAGCTAGGGTTGCCAGGCCATTAAAAACCTGGTTGGGTCTGTGCAGCTCCCACAAGCAGCTGGCATGTCCCTGCGGCCCCTAGGCACAGGTGTGATCAGGGAACCATGGCTAATGGGAGCTGCAGGGTAAGGGTGTGGACAGCATGCACCACACAGAGCTTCCTGGCAACACCTCTGCCTAGGGGCTGCAGGGACATGCCAGCTGCTTCTGGGAGCAGTGCTGAGCCAGGGCAGACAGGGAGCCTGCCTTAGCCACACTGCACTGCCGGAAGCCACCTGAGGTAAGCGTTGTCCCGCTGGAGCCTGCGCCCCCTGCCCCAGGTCAGAATCCCCTCCCACACCCCAACTCCCTCCCAGAGGCCATACCCCCTCCTGCACCTCAACCCCCTGCCCCAGTTCTGAGCCTCCTCATGGAGCCTGCACCCTGCACCCCAACCCACACACCAACCCCTTGCCCCAGTCCCAAGCCTGCTCTCACATACCAAACACCTTGGCCCCGGCCCGGAGCCCCATCCTGCGCCCAAACTCCCTCATCCCCAGCCCTACCCCAGAGCCCACTGTGATGTGCCATTCCATATTATTTATGAAAATATGCTTATGATATGAATATGACATAACTACGATATACTTTATGCAAAATGGCTCATGTGAGATAGGGAGGCCTATGCCCCTACTTCCCCTCCCCGCCTTGTGCGCACCCCTGCTGGGTTTGTTAACCTAGGGCTTGAGCACCTGCACTCATTTGTAATCCAAGAGTAGGAATTGTTGAATGTTGGGTTCTAATCTGAGGCTCCAGTATCTACACTGCATTATGCAGGTCCAAGTCCCACTACCCATAGTCAAGACTTCCCAGTGCTCTCTCAAAAAGTGGCCAGTTCTATCCCTTTGTTCATGGTTCAGTGTGGGAAAACTTGACTGTCCTCTGAACTTAACTACCCAGAGGACAAAGAAAGTCAGTCCACGGGATTGTGGGATACTTTTGGTGGACTCCCATGGAAGAGTCCAGTGGGATGAGTCCAGGGTCTACACTGAAAAGCAATAGGCTTGAACCCTGGGTCCTGACTTGACTCAGGCTCAAACCCTACACTCCCATGTGGTACTGGGACCTCAGGTCCAAGAGCTGGTTAGCACGATTTGTGTGCAGACAGAAGTGGAATTAGATTTGAGCCTGAGTTCAAACTCTGGGTTTACACTGCAGTGTAGACATACCCGCAGTGGCCTTGTGCTGCCCCTGAATCAGGGTAGTTATTCATGGCCCATTATGACTCCTGTATGGCCCCTATACACTTCACAGAGGGGTCAGAGGAGAGATCAGAAATAGTCTGATGCCCAACAGTAGGTTTTGTTTCATTTCTAAGTCCTAGCGTTCTGTGTAGAATCACAAATGTGGTGTAAATTATGCCTATCCAAGTTGTCTAAAGTGTAACAAAAACTTTGCTTTCATTTCATGCAAATGCCTTTTTCATTGTCTATAAAAATAAAGTGATCTGCACTGTATTCAGTGTAGGCACCAGCTCAAAATATAAAACAATATTAAGTTGATGATTGTGATGGGCCAGGTGAGGCTGAAATGCTTCTATTTGAAGCTGAGTTACTATTAGTGGCCACAGGCGCCAACTTTCCTTGGTGCCGGTGGGTGTTTGCGCCCCCGGCCCCGCCCCCTCCCTGCCCCTATTGGACATCTCCCCAAATCCCTGCCCCAGCCCCACCTCTTCCCCAACTGCGCTGCGTTCCTCCTCCTCCCCCATACCTCCCAGCACTTGCCGCGTGAAACAGCTGTTTCGCGGCGCAAGCACTGGGAGGGAGGGGGAGAAGCAGGATGTGGTGGCGCGCTCAGGGGAGGAGGCGGAGGTGGGGCGGAGGCAAGCTGGGGCGGGGTGTGGAGCTGCCTATGTTAGTAGCTGAAGGTAATCTGCAGATTTGGGAGTTTCCGAAGATGCAGACTCTCACCCTTGTCCATGATAAAGAAGTGCACAGAATGACTCAGGATTTCAGGGTGTGCTCCCCCTTGGGGAATGATCCAATACAGCAGCCTTAAGCTATTGTGAGCTATACAAATGTAAATTAAACCAGGTGTCAAGGGTTCCTAGGGTTTGATATAGAAGCCAATGGTCAGCAAGGCACAAGAAAGCCCTGGTAATGCCTGGCCATTCCTCAGCTTCTTTCCCAACATAGGTAATAGGAAGGGGCTGACACAGCAGTTGATGGGCTGGCTCTATACCCTTATAAGATCCCCTACACTGAGGTGATCCTCTCTACAGTATTTGCACCAGAAACACAAAGCAAAGCAGCCTTAATACAGAGGAGAATCCACGACAAGTCTATAACATGACAACGAACTACAGGTAGTAACATGTGAAACAGTAATTTTTCCAATCTGTAAATGCTTCAAATATATATGAGTGATATATCTTACAGAATGTTTATCCCCTCCCACCCCCAGTTACGAAGTTCAAATGCTCTATATAGCCCAGTGGTTCTCAAACTTTTGTACTGGTGACACCTTTCACATAGCAAGCCTCTGAGTGCAACTCCCATTATAAATTAAAAACACTTTTTAATATATTTAACACCAAAGCGGGGCTTGAGGTGGAGGCTGACAGCTTGCATCCCCCCATGTAATAACCTCCCAACCCCCTGAGGGGTCCTGACCCCCAGTTTGAGAATCCCATAGCCCCCTCCCCATTCTGAAAACCAAAATAGAAGCAAGCCAACCAAAACAACTGTGGAAAGTTTTTGATTGTTTCCTTGATGATTGCCCATCTATTAGAGCAAAGACAATGCAGATGATATAAACAGATGAGTTTTTTCTAGCAGCCTATCATTATAGTTCATTCTTAAGGTCTGTTAGGTTAGGCATACATTGAAGAAAACCATGATTGAATGAAAACAAATAATTACTAAGGGCTCATATTCCTTAGCTTTAGATTTGGAATATTTAGGCATTACACAGGGTATGAAATAGGGACTTATACACTGGCATTGATTTCGGAAAGCACAGTAAGAAACCTATCCATGCACTGTATTAATGCTGAGATTGGAGTGTACTGTGCTATTGTACCTTGTAACTATCCCCTAGTTTGAGGGCGAGCATTCTTTCAAATGCTTTGTCCTTCTACACCCACATTGATCTGAATTTTTATTTAATGTCCATATTCTTTGATTTGTGGCAGACCCTAGGTTTACAATAACCCAAACTGTTTAGAATATCAAAGCTTCTATCCTCCATCAATTTTAAAAATACAAATGCAGTGTATAAATGGGGATCAAACATGATTTTGGAGTGCCTCAGTTTTTGAGTCTCCCAACTTGAGAAACTGAATGAATTCATTCAATGACACCCTCTAAAGGGACCTGATTTTCGTAAAGTGCTGGTCACTCACCTGCTGAAAATCAGGCCCCTTTAAAGGTGCCAAAAAAATGGAGGCCCCCAAAAATTGCTAATTAATTTTGAAAATCTTTGCCATGGCGCTTATAACTCAACTGGTTAAACAATATGAATAATTATCTACAAAATTATTTTTAAATTCTGTTGTGGATAACAAATTGCCCTGCAACTAGGATTTAAAATCCAAATAAAATAATGACTTTATTTCACACTTACTGGGTGATCTGCATCCAGCTCAGAGCCATACATTAGAACTCTCTGCGAGCATTTGTCTAATTCAGCAATCTTCCTGGGGAACCAAGGGACACAATCTAGTTCTGTGGAAGATAGAGTTGGAATTGAAAATATTAGAGGAGAAGACTGCTGTGGTTTCTAAATGAAATGTTTACTAGTTTCTAAATAAAGCAGCTTTACCGTCTTCATCAGTCCAAATGTTTTCTGGTGGATTAAGAGTTACGATGTTAGTCTGAAACTTTAGCAACTGAATTAGTTCATTAAATTCTTTCTTACTGCAGTCACATTCCACAAAAATTTCTACTTCTGAATTCCTCCTCTTGGATTTTCTTGATTCAATGTGAACCATACTCACATGCTTCTCCTGTGGGAAGATGAAACATTGGACTCTATATATAAACAATTCATTTAGAACAACAAAATTGGTATCATGAATTTCTGTTATAGAAATTTACATTAAAAATACTCAGCTTACAACTAAATGCATAACCAGCGATTTGTAGTGTATTAAAGAAAAAAATGCTGCTAGCTTAAGGTAAAAATTGTTCTTTCTCATTAGATGACTATGATAACTATAATATCCACATGGGGATTTAAATGTGATTTACCAAGACCATCTTTTACAAAGGATATTATGTTAGTTGTTTTAAAAATGATAATACAATGCTACATTGATATCAAAGGTAGATATAAAATATTCAGTGCATTGTCAGAGTTAATTTCAGTATATTTTAGTTTTTCCTGCTAAGAATGCAATTGGTACAAGAAGCTGCATTTATTCAATCTCTCTCCTGACAGGCTAAGAGAACATTTATTTTGTGATGATAATTATATTTAATTTCTCATCTATCTTCCTTGTACTAATTAGGAATGACCTGGAATAAGAGTAACAAAATGGAAGTCCAGACCAACTGATTATCTAGAAATAATGACCAAGGTAAGATCTACAACCCTCAGTGAATATGGATGTCAAAATGGCTTAATCATTAATGATGCCTTCCCCTGGTAGAAAAGAAAAAGATTACTTGTGGCACCTTAGCGACCAACAAGTTTATTTGAGCATAAGCTTTCGTGAGCTACAGCTCACTTCATCGGATGCATTCGGTGGAAAATACCACACCACTGCTGATCTGCGAACGGGTGTCAAGAGTAGATTGCAAAACATTCATTATGATTTCTACTTTTGCATGCATGAGGCACAAACCTGTCAACCAATCCATTACTTTTGACTACCTTCCTCCCCACCCATTAAAGAATGCCAAATTTGAAGAGATCTATGTCACTATCTACACTTGGCCCCTACACTGTATGTATTTTCATTCTGGGTAAAATCCACCCCAGGGCAAAGGGCCAAGCACAAGTTTCTGCTAGTCCCTTATGCACTGTCAGGGGCTTAAATGGTATGCTGTTTTTCCTCTGGCCTCCTATATAGGGGTATGTTTCACCCTTGATTAATACATTTGCATCTAATTTTTATGTTCACAATAACAGAAGTTTCCACCCTGATCACTTGCTGTAAACTCAATAAAAGTTATTTCATGTAGTTCATGTATTCTGGTACTGAACACATGCCTAGTTGCATTAGCGACATTCCCCCCGGCACTACGCCTACTGGCACACTACAGCCTCACTCCTGTAACTGATAGCGCCTTGATGGCATGCTATGCTAGCAGTCTGCCCATATGCAATCAACTGCATCAGGGCCTTAATGTGTATTAACATGTCATAATTCCCATTCTACTGCCAAAGACCCTGATCCAACAACGCATTTAAACGCATGCTTAACTTTAAGCAAATGAATAGTCCTACTGGAGTCAACACCAACATTAGAGTCAATGAGATGATTCTTGAGCTTAAAACTTAAGCTCAAGCTTCAGTGCTTTGCTGGATCAGGGCCTTTGACAGCTAGAACTTTAAGCACATGAGCAGTCCATTCATTTAATGGGGACTACGTATGTGCCCAAAGTCAAACACATGCTTTAAATACTTTGCTGGATTGGTTACGTGCTCAGTTAGCAATCAAATTGAAAGTGTTGTTATTTCACATGCTTCTTTGACTTCAGCAGAGCTACACCAGTTTACATCAGCTGACAATTGACCCAAATGTCCCCAACCTTTCCATTAATTATAATGATTTGTAATATTTACCTGGAAGAGTCTGAGAGCTTTCACTAATCCACCAACTTCATTTTTCAAGGAAAACACTACAGCAGTCTTTCCGCTTTCAGAAACTGATTCACTTTTGCTGTTTCCTTTGTTACCTTTCTTCTCATCATTTTTACCAGAATTGGCTCGGTTTGGCTACAAGAAAGTAGATACAAAATACAATAGTTTCCAATGCACATTTCTGAAAAATATCAAACATTCCTTTCACACAGACAGCTTTTGTCAGAAAACACCCGAAAGAAAGTAATCCAGACTATAAAAAAGATAAGCAGCATATTCAAAATCAGAAAAGGTAACAGACAAATGTCAGAGACGGAAGAGACCAATACAGAAATAAAGCAATGTTACTATAGGTAATAAACAAAGATTGGATGGAACAATTCCTCACCTGGCTAAATTGTCATAGCTCTGACTGCAATGGACTGTGCCGATTGACACCAGCTGATGATCTGGCCTACAATTTTGAAATTATTCAAATTGTCCATAAAATCCACAAGCAGAAACTTCATATTCCCCATTGGACTAGATTTAACTTTGCCACCTACTTTTCATTGCTCCTAATGAACTAAAAGCTATCCACTGATTATACAAATTAAAAAGGAAGAAATGTTTAGGCTCTATCATAGAAGAAATCTGAATTAACTGAACCTTTTTAAAATTTATTTCAGCCAACTAAGTCTGACCTCCTGAGAACAGTCCATTTATCCCAAAGGAGCATTTCCTTTTTATTTTTACACTGTTGAGCTTCCCACACCTGGAAGATTCTGTCTATGCTGAATTTCCTTCTATATTTTCCAATAGTGCAATAACCACAGCTTAAGTCTTTTCGAGATGCCTCTAAGTAGTCCATACATATATCAAGAGCTTTAGTAATACTGGCCAAGATTCTCAAAAGTGACTAGCACTGGGTGTCGTGCTTGAGATACCTGAATGTAGACAGATCTTCAGAGGGCATGTGTTCTGCACTTATGAACATCAGACCCATTTAAAAGTGTTTCAGATGTTTGAAACCAAAAAACATGACTATCTTGGCCACTGTGTCCATTTCCAATGTAAATGTTCATTGGTAAATTCTGTTCTTGAGATAAAAATAATGAACCAGCAATTTGGGGAGAGGAGAGCCAACAATACAAGAGGGCAGCTAACAAGGTCTGGAACATTTAAAGCCATGTTCAACCCTTCCAAAAAACTATTTTTAAGAATAGGTGAGAACCCTGAGGCAGTTCACCTCCTTATTTCCATCAGATCCACCAGTGACTTCAGTGGAGCTGTGACAATTTACTCCAACTGAGGATCTGCCCTGAGTCCCAAACACAGTTTTCAAAAGCAGATTTAGTAAGATTTTGCCTAGTCCTCATTGACCAGGCACAGTATTTTAAACTTCTTTTACGCTAAATCCTTTAAAAATTGGATCAGATCCTTTCTAAAACAAATCTCCATTGTTGACAAGAACTAATCTGTAATTGACACAGTTTCAGTACAGACAGTTCAGTGCATTCAGACTGAATTGATTTAAGTTTTACCCCCAGGCTAGTCCATTCTAGCAGTGTCCTAAACCATTTAAATTACAATATCCTGTGGGTAAATAGCCTGCAATTCCCCGGTCAGTTCCCAGAAGCTAGGCATTCTGTAATATTTTACACATTCACCATACATGGTGGGAAGGTAGAGAGATGACAAGTGATGTGTTTTAGCTTCTCTGAATCCACACTGGCACTAAAGCAGTACAAGCTGAACCAGTTAAACTTTAACTAGTTACAAAACCAATTAAAATCTTTAGCCTGTTCTAACCATTTATCAGAGTATTTGTAAATCATCTGGGGTGTTTTGTCTGTGTGGACACAGACATCCTAGAGGCTTTAACCAATTTAATTTTTCTAGTGAAGACTGAGCCCTGGCCTACACTGGGGGGAAGCTGGGGGGGGGAGAATCGATCTAAGTTATGCAACTTCAACTACGTGAATAACATAGCTGAAGTCAGCATACTTAGATCAACTTACTGTGGTATCTTCACCGTGGCGAGTCAATTGCTGCCTCTCCCCCGTCAACTCTGCCTGTGTCTCTCGTTGCGCTGGAGTAAAGGAGTTGACGGGAGAGCACTTGGGGGTCGATTTATCGCGTCTAGACTAGACACGATAAATCGATCCCTGCTGGATTGATCGCTGCCTGCCGATCCGGCGGGTAATGAAGACGTACCCTCAGTGTCAGTAACAAGTGCAGGTAGGTGCACCAGCGCTGCGTGCAGTTTAGCAGTAAACTAGGCTTTCACACATTTTTTTTTGGCCAGTCAAAACTTGTTTGAATCCAGTTTATCTAGAACTTGTAGAAAGGGCCAAGTGGTTCAGTAACCATGTGTAGGCCTAGTTCCCTATTTTATGTTCACACTTTTTTTAAAAAACAATTTTAAACAAAGTTTGGCCCCATATTGGAGGATAGGATTGTCGGAAAGCAATCCAGCTGGAACTATGTTTAGATTGAGTCCAAACTTAAACAGTTTTCTAACATGGTTAAAAGTCAAGTGTAGTCAGGGTCTGCATGAGTTTGCACTTATGAAATGGATCACCCCATTGTCTTTAGCTAGCAAGCCTCTTTTAGGCCCTGATTCAGGAAAGCACTCAAGTGTATACTTAACTTGAAATATGTGCTCCTGAATTGGGGCCTTACAAGTTTATTTTTAATCTTTTTTTTGTTATACTTAAACATTTTTTCCAATGATTATTTGGAAGATAACTTACATGTCAAGTATGCAGCCTACATGTGCTTTGACAAAAATACTATTTTTAATTTTGCAGTCTATCTAGACTTGTCTGTGTGTGTCCATTTTTAGAAGGAAAGTACAGAGAAGCATATTAATTAACTTCCCAATCCTGAAAGGTGCTAAGCACCAATTGACTTCAGTGAGAAATGATGATACTCAGCACCTCCCAAGATTGAGCCCCCTGAGTTCTTGTAATTGTGTCAAATGGATAATATCAGAAGCGTCTGCTAAAAGCCACCATTCAGCCTGTGAAAACTAGATGAGCTAATCATCATGAACATAACAGAAGAAACTGTGATAGTGTGAGAATTAACCCTATTAGCCATGCAGGTTATTACTGTATGTGATTAAATAATGACTTGTAGATTCTCTTTCCTAACTATGATGATGTATTATTATCAGGAGCAAGTGCAAATATTCAAGAAATCATAGAGTTAAAGCAAAATCCTAGTGAAGAGAGAAACACTAAGACATCTTATATAGGCAGTAAAACAGATTCACTCCATTTAGTCCAGTGATCCTTATTCTAAGATTTCCCAGTGATATCAATAAACACCAATAAAACAGGTAGAGATGAGTAAACACTTAAATATTCATATATGATAGTAGCACAAATAGAGATATTTCATCTTTACTATAAAGACAATGGATCAAATCCACAGCTGGTGTAAAATGGCGTAACTCCAGTGAATCCAATAAAGCTATGCTGATTTACATCAATTGAGGGTCTGGCCCCATATTTTCCACATCTCTCTCTCTCTCTCTCTGTTTTACTATTAATTATTTGTCAAAGTAGATTATTAATATGTATGAATTATATTAGCATTGTAAATACAAAAATATACAGATACCATTTGTTTGCATAAAAAATTGAAATACAACCATGAAGCGGTTGTGTAATGCTCTGAAAATACCAAAGTATCTGCTGGATCTTCAGATCATATTACAAAGATTAGTTTACATCTTTCGACAGTATTTTTACCTGAGGAAACATTTTTAGTTACACATTTTTCTATATGCTATTGTATCTCTGCCAGTTGAGGAGTCAAAGCTCTAATATGTCAAAGCCAAGTATTCACACTGTATCAAAATGCTGGACTCACCAACTCAGTGTAAATGTGTCTGATTTGTAAATGATCTCAAAATAATTGGTCCCAAACCTGCAACTGACTCTGTGAAGATAGACTGTGCTGTCCATGGAGCATCAATTGCAAGATCGGGGGCTATAAAATGACTTAGGTATTTTCCTCTTATTGACTCTGATTCAACCAAACACTTAAGCTCATGTCTATTCTGAGAGTGCAGGTTAGTCCAATTGACTTTGCTGGGACTACTCACACCATTAACATAAAACAGACATTTACTAACTAGCTGAATGGAGGCCAAACTCATTTACTATTGATTTTAGGAGTACTAAATGGTGATTCTCTCTGATATTGCCTGTGGAATTGAATAGGCTTTTTGCTATATTTTATCTGAAGACACTATACAAAAGTACTAGTGGTGATTAGGACTAGAAGGAATTGGTCAAACCTACTTACAAATAAGCAATGTCATTTGATATTTTTAATTATTAAAAAGCAAGACCAATAGGTAGCTTGCAGGGTGTCCCCCAGGTGTGTAAACTATTTGTCGCATTAGCTATCTGAATAAAAATGATTTATTTACAAGAATCTAAGAATAATATTATCTGCTTTCCCTCTCTGTTTTTGGGCTTATGTTATTTTCCTTAAAGAAAAGGAGGACTTGGGGCACCTTAGAGACTAACCAATTTATTTGAGCATAAGCTTTCGTGTGCTACAGCTCACTTCATCGGATGCATTTTCCTTGTATGCTTGCTTGCTTTATTGTGTTTACTGCTCTCACCACGTGATGATTACTATTCTGAAATATTGAAACAAAGATTACAATTTTCCTTTTGAGAGTTCTCAATAACTTCTGTTGCTTGCTTTGGAAACCACGTACTAAACACGGGCAGTGAACCTTTGATGCTACTTTTGGGATCTAAAAAGCAAAATCAAGAAAGCCCTAACATACGGAGCACATGCAAGCCCACCAGCTGAGCACAAAACACATCCCAAGAGCGAGGCAACGTTATGGTCCCCCCCTCCCCTCCGTGTCTCTCCGGAGCATCATTGGATTCGAGGCTTACACCCGGTGAGAATCGCGTGGGACTATGTACATACTCCAAAGAGAAAAGGAGGACTTGTGGCACCTTAGAGACGAACACATTTATTGGAGCCTAAGCTTTCGTGGGCTACAGCTCACTTCATCGGATGCATTTGATGTATCTGTAGCTCACGAAAGCTTAGGCTCTAATAAATGTGCTCGTCTCTAAGGTGCCACAAGTCCTCCTTGTCTTTTTGCGAATACAGACCAACACGGCTGCTGCTCTGTACTCCGAAAGCTGTCATACTCCAAAGAGTAACTGAGAGCGGCTGGGCGCGCAATGGAGGTAAATCCGAGCCCATCGTTACCGAGCACACGAATGCCCTGGGCGGCCGCAGCGCGACAGCCCGGGATACTTACTGTCCGGTGGCCGAGGCCCGGGTGCTCCGCGGGCACGGCCGAGTCGAGGGAGAGCCCCCTCCTGGCCCAGTATTTACTGGAGAACATCATCATGGCGGGCTGCATGGGGACCCTGGGTAGTTCTCTCCCTCCGCAGCAGGGGGAAGCCGGCGGCAGGCAGCGGGTTGTGAGCTCTCCCCTGGCGGCGGCGGCGGCGGCGGCGGCTTTTATGCGCCTGGCCGGCCGCCGACGGGAGGCTGAGAGGGAGGCTCGTGGGGGGGGGGGGGGGCGCGGGCGGGTGCCAGCGCCGGTTGCCTTGGCGGGAGCGGGTTCGGTCACACGCTGGCTGCGCTGTCGCAGCCCGGAGCAGCGGCCGGCGGGAGCCCAGCAGGGGAGCGGCTGGGTTAGGTTTTTACACCGATCCTGGAAGGGGGGGGGGGAGGGGCGGCTTCACCTGCGGGCAAAGGGGCCCCAGCCAGGCTCGAGCCGGCGTGACTGCTGCGGCTGGGGCCAGGGACCCCCCGTCCCGCCCCCGCCCGGGCGCTAAGGAGGCCGCTTGCGGTGGGATACGTTCCGCAGCTGCTCACAGCTGGGCTGATGCCCGCCCCAGGGGAAGCAGCCCAGCGACCCAGCCCCCCTCCAGGCTACTTTACAGCTGGGGGGGGGGGCAGCGACTCAGCCCCCTCCAGGGCTGCCTGACACCTGTGGGGCCCAGCTCCCCCCTGGGCTATCTTATACCTGTAGGGGCCTAGCCCCCTGGCCACCTCCCGGGTTGCCCAGTCCCCCACCAGACTGCCTTGCGGCTGTGGGGCCCAGCGCTCCGGCCACATCCCAGGCTGCCTTACACCGGTGGGGTCCAGCTACATAATACTTCGGTCCTGTCACTTCCTCCCCCACCCCCTCATTCCTTCTGTAGCAGACCCTTTTGTCCCCAGCCCTGGGCTACACACCTAAAACATTGAACGCAATGTTAGGTAACGTTATGATCGTCCTGGGGCAAAATGAACAGGAGCCTGCCCAACACAGGCCCAAGTCGGGTAGGTACTTCCTCCATCGCTCGGACCTGACATGGGGGGAAAGGTGACTTAAAAAAAACACAGCACAACAGCCTGAGTTGTGGCCTGCAGCCCTGCACGTACGATTTCCCAGGTTTCCCTCAGTTAATGCCAGCCGTGGTCTTTAAAGGAGAGCTGGAGAGGAATGGTACTCAACTTACTTCCTATTTGCATAAAATCACAGGTGGTAGAGGGGGAAAGACCTATCAAATCTTTCGGACAGCCATCCAAGCTTGATTTAAAGGTGTCAACCTAATTCATCCTCCAGCCAGTGCATAATCATTCCCTACAATGAATTAACACTTTGGAGCTTCCAGGAACCAAAGATCTGTTATTGAACATGCCAGGTCCTCAAGTGTTCTCTACAGACCCTAGAACAGGGTCGGCAACCTGCAGCACGCAAACCGATTTTTACTGGCACGCTGCTGCCAGCCGGGGTCCCAGCCGCTGGCTCCACTCAACCCACTGCCTGCCTGGGTGAATGGGACCCCAGGCTGGCAGCAGGCTGAGTGGGGCCGGTGGACGGGACCCCAGCTGGCAGGAGGTGAGCCGCTGCCGGTCTGGGGTTCTGTCCGCTACCCTGTTCAGCCTGCTAAGAGTCTGGGGTTCGAGCCACTGGCCCCTTGCCAGCCAGGGTCCCAGCCAGCGGCCCTGCTCAGCCCGCTGCCGGCCTGGGATACTAGCCACTGGCCCCACTCACCTCGCTACTGGTCTGGGGTTCCAGCCGCCCGGCCCCCTGGGTCCTGACCACCAGACCCGCTCAGCCCGCTGCCAGTCTGGGGTTCCATCAGGGGGCCCCTGTAAATGTAAAATTCATTACTGGCACGCAAAACCTTAAATTAATTAAGACTTAGCATGCCACTTCTCAAAGGTTGCCAACTCCTGCCCTAGAAGTTCCATAGCTACAGCCCAACCCACACACTAGGCCTAACCCTGCTCACTACAAGGACCACATTTAGCACTACAGAGCTTTCAAGGTCCACAGGCATTGTTAAGTAGGATCACAAGCAAGGCTTGATACTTTCAAAGTTTGTGGAATGATTACGCAGAACTTGTAGGCTGTGTTTATTGCTATTATCCCCATGACTCTCCTAAAGTCTACAGACCACTAACTACATTAAGTGGGCTTACAAACTGTACAGGAACACCCAAAAACGTGTGTAAATTCCATGAGTCACATAGCTCCCATTTAAGGAATTTACAAAGCCAGTAGAACTGAATTCTGTAAGAAACTAAGCTGGAATTATTAAACCATGTGAGTCTGGTCTCAAAGGGAGTAAACACTGACCCACACAATCAAACCCCTCAAACAGAAAACTTTTTAAAATAGGTGACATACAGAAAAATCCTTACACAATGAGTTTCTATAGAGGATTTTCACCATGGAAAATTTCTATGCCAGGGATTTAGATGTGGATTTTTTAGTTTTAGAAAGAAACTCAAGATGCAGAACTTTTTCTTCATGGAAACTCACTTAATTTTTCTTTTTATGTGAAAAATTGAAGACTGTTCAGAGAAGAGCCATACAAATTATGCCCGGACTGTAAAAAAAAATGCCTGATAGATTTAAGGAGCTCATTTTAATTAATTTTGTCAAAGAGAGTTTAAGAGATGATCACATTCAATAGGATTACCTAGGAAGGAGTACTGTGGAAAGGGATCTGAGGGTCATAGTGGACCACAAGCTAAATATGAGTTAACAGTGTAACACTGTTGCAAAAAAAGTGAACATCATTCTGGGATGTATTAGCAGGAATGTTATAAGCAAGACACGAGAAGCAATTCTTCCGCTCTACTCCGTGCTAATTAGCCCTCAACTCGAGTATTGTGTCCAGTTCTGGGTGCCATATTTCAGGAAAGATGTGGACAAAGTAGAGAAAGTCCAGAGAAGAGAAACAAAAATGATTAAAGGTCTAGAAGACATGACCTATGAGGCAAGATGGAAAAAATTGAGTTTGTTTAGTCTGGAAAAAAGAATACAGAGGGGACAGGATAATAGTTTTCAAGTACATAAAAGGTTGTTACAAGGAGGGAGAGAGAACAAAAATGTTGTTCTTAACCTCTGAGGATAGGACAAGAAGCAATAGGCATTAGGAAAAACTTCCTGTCAGGGTGGTTAAGCACTGGAATAAATTGCCTAGGGAGGTTGTGGAATCTCCATCATTGGAGATTTTTAAGCACAGGTTAGACAAACACCTTTCAGGGATGGTCTAGATCAGGGGTGGCCAACCTGTGGCTCTTCAGAAGTTAACATGCAGCTCCTTGTACAGGCACTGACTCGGGCTGGAGCTACAGGCACCAAATTTCCAATGTGCCAGGGGGTGCTCACTGCTCAACCGTGGCTCTGCCACAGGCCCTGCCCCCACTCCACCCCTTCCCACGCCCTCCTGCAGTGCCCTTGCTCCTCCTCCCCCCCAACCTCCTGTATGTGACGAAACAGCTGATTGGGAGGTGCAGGGAGGGAGGGGGCGGTGCTGATCGATAGGGCTGCCGGTGGGTGGGAGGCACCGGGAGTGGGGGTAGGGGAGCTGATGTGGGGCTGCTGACATATTACTGTGCTCTTTGGCAATGTACATTGGTAAATTCTGGCTCCTTCTCAGGCTCAGGTTGGCCACCCCTGGACTAGGTAATCATGATGATCCCATCTAACCTTACAAATCTATACATCAATCTTTTTCTATGAATTCTTCTATAAAAACCTCAGAGGTTTTTTTCTGCTTATACATACCATGACTTCATTCCTCAGTTATACATGTCCATCTGAAGCGGTGAAACAAAAGCTTTTAAGCAGCCCAAGACAACATAAGTACTGGAATTGATTATTGTAGCTTAGGCAAATAAAACTTGGATAATTTAAGTGAGTAGAACTTAATTACTCAAACGGTAATTTAGCCAGCATACCATGGTTGAATGTCTACGTTTTGGAGGACTAGTATTGGAATTGTTTCAGGATTTGTTTTTAAACCAACAAAATTAACAATTTTAGACCAACTCAAATATCCCATTTCACAAGGCAATCTGCTCTTGCTTTCTCTTATTTTTGCTCTCTTCTTTCCTTCTTCCCTTTTCTGATGCTTAGCCATAAAAACACTTTGAATAAAGAAGTTATTTTATATAATGTAAATGAAACTGAGCTACCAATGCAGTAGGATTTTTAATAAGTGTCAGAATCTCTGTTTTAAGTCTCATTCAAACATACTCTTTCCAGCTTTATAGAGGAAACGCCATGCTGGGGCATTGGTTACTACTATTTCAAATGAAAGAGTGCCCTCTACTGAACCACCAACGCAGCTTTCTGCAGAAGTCTCCCATCCAGCTACTGACTAGGCCCAACCTAGCTGAGAAGCACATTAACTAGATCAAAGCCTAAAATGATATGACTATAAAATACATACGAATTGCAAATGAGAGACTGCAAGTATGTGTCAGTGACTAGGATACTAGTTTATTAGTCCAGGGCTACACTAGAAAAGTTCTATGGGCACTGTAGTGGCAACCCTCTCTACCATAGATGCAGCTTATACGAGAAAAAAAATGGTATTGCTGTACCAGCAAAACTCACTTTTAGCTGGTATAATTGTGATTAGGGCTTATGCAATGTTGCAATACATAAATCCCCTAACCAACATTGCTATACTGGCAAAAGTTTCTAGTGGTAGGCCTGGCCTTTGTCAATCAAGCCACTTCTCCCCAGAGGAAGAATGATCTTGTGGTTGAGGATTAGGACTGTGAATTCAAGTGTCATAGTTTCAATTCCCAGCTCTACCATAGACTTCTTGTGTGACCGTGGACAAGTCATTTAATCTCTGTGTCTCAGTTCCCTATCTATAAAGTAGGGCAATACTTCCTTTCTCCCACCCTTTGCCTGTCTATTTAGATTCACTCATGAGAGCAGGGACTGTTGCTTGCTACGTATATTGTGACAAAAGTTCCTCCTCTGCCTTGGTGGGTCCTGTGCTTATTGCCTAAGAGATTCACGGCAGCCCTCAGTTTGTCCACTCTTGCTAGTGGCTCAAACCTACCGTCCACTCAGCTAACCTCATCACTGGCCAGCAAGGGGGAAACGGAGAACAATCCCCACAGTTTCTGTGTCCCACCTAGTGGGTCGGGGACAGGGCAGATCCCTTTCCAATTTAGACCTTCCCTTCTGGTGTTTCTCACAGACCAGGTCAACTCCTCCTGTGTCCGATCAGGAGTTGGGGAGATGGGGGGGGAACCCGGGCCCACCCGCTACACCAGGTTCCAGCCCAGGGCCCTGTGGATAGCAGCTGTCCACAATGTTCCCTGTATCAGCTGCGTGACAGCTACAACTCCTTGGGCTACTTCACCATTGCCTTCCCCCCAGCACCTTCTTTATCCTCACTGCAGGATCTTCCACCTGAAGCCTGATCACACTTGAACTCTTCACTCCTCCAGCAGCACACCTTCTCACTCCCTGCTCCTGGCGCGCCCCCTACTAGCTGATGGGAGGTCCTTTTTAAACCAGATGTTCTGATTAGCCTGCCTGGTGTAATTGAATCTAGAAAGTTCTTAATTGGCTCCAGGGGTCTTGATTAGTTTGCCTGTCTTAATTGGTTCTGGCAGGTTTCTGATTGCTCTACGGCAGCCCCTGCTCTGGTCACTCAGGGAACAGAAAACTGTTCATTCAGTGGCCAATATAATTGCCTTCTATCAGACTCCTGTATCCCACTGGTTTGGATCTGTCACAATATGTAGACGGTCTAGTTCAATCTCAGTTAGGTCCTGTAGTTGCTACTGTAAAACAACAAAAATGGAAACTCGCCTTATTGTAACTGTTCTTCAAGATGTGTTGTTCATGTCCATTCCAAATCAGGTGTGTGCAAACGTGTATGGCAGTTGGAAGATTTTTCCCCAGCAGTATCAGTCGTGTCGGGGTCCAAGCACCCCCTGGAGTGGCACCATCATGGTGCTTAATATACGGCCTACTGACCTGCCACCTCCTCAGTTCCTTCTTGCCAGCTACTCTGACAGAGGGGTAGATGGGTGGATATTGGAATGGATATGAACACCACAACTCGAAGAACAACTGTTACGAGAAGGTGAGTAACCGTTTTTTCTTCGAGTGCTTGTTCAGTCAATTCCAATCAGGTGACTCCCAAGCCTAAATTCAGGGGGTGGCATCAGAGCTGTCCACTGATCTACCGAAGGCCGCATTGCCTCTGGCCTGCTGGGTAATCGCATAATGCGCAGTGAGAGTAGGTATGGAGGCCCACGTTGCCGCTCTGCATATTTCCTGGGTTGGGTCTTGTGCCAGGAACACTGCTGAAGAAGCTTGTGCCCTAGTGGAGTGCGCTGTGAGTGGAGGGGCAGGCACCTCTGCCAAGTTATCGCATTCATGGATGCAGAATGTGATCCACGAGGAAATTCATTAGGAGGAGACTGGAAGACCCTTGATCCTATCTGCCACGGCCACAAACAGTTGAATGGACTTCCTAAACTATTTCATTCTGTCGATGTAAAAGGCTAGCGCTCTGCAGACATCCAATGAATGAAGCCTCTGCTCTCTGCCACTCGAGTGCGGCTTAGGATAGAACACTGGGAGGAAGATGTCCTGGTGGTTGTGAAACTGGGAGACAACCTTCGGGAGAAAAGCTGGATGTGGCCTGAGCTGAACCTTGTACATATAGAACACGGTGTAAGGGAGCTCTGATTTTAGGTCCTTGAGCTCAGATACCCTCCTAGCTGAGGTTATCGCTACCAGAAACGCCACCTTGTATGACAGACAGAGTAGAGAACAAGTCGCCAGTGGTTCAAAGGGCAGACCCATCAATTTGGAAAGGACCAGATTGAGGTCCCTGGTCAGGGTCAGTTGCCGGACATTTAGATACAGCCTGTCGTGACCGTTCAGGAAACGGCTAACCATAAGGTTGGCAAACACCGACCAGCCCTCTGAGCCTGGATGGAAGGCAGAGATGGTGAACCCTTATTGACAATATGGACAGACTTTGCTGCTTGAGATGGAGAAGGTAGTCCAGTATGAGTGGTACAGAGGTGAGCATCGGGGACAAGTGATGCTGCGCTGACCAGAATGGGAATTTCTTCCACTTGGCAAGGCAGGTAGCCCTGGTTGAGGATTTCCTACTGTTAAAGAGGACTTGTTTAACCGGGTCCAAGTAGGAGAGCTCCGTGGGGTTCAGCCAGGGACCTTCCACACCATGAGGTACAACGACTCGAGGTTCAGATGCTGGAAACGGCTGTGATCCTTAGTTATTAAGTCGGAGAGGAGCAGCAAGGTGAATGAGGTTTCCACTGACATTTCCCAGAGTGATGTGTACCAGTGTTGGCGGGGCCAGGCTGGAGCTATCAATATGACTGAAGACTCTTCCCTCTATATTTTGAGGAGCTTGTGAACGTGTTACCAGCACAAAATTCTCTGTTATTCACCCACTTAAGGGCACCTACCTTTATCCAGTTCCTAGGGCTCAAGGTGTAACCCTCTTAATTTAGGCACCCCCACCCTTTCCCAGTTCCTAGGGCTCCAGGCAAAAACACCTAACTTTACCCCTCCGTGGGCTCCGGGCTCTAATCCTCTGTGGGCTCCAGGCAAACACCCTTTCCCTGTGGACTCAGGGCTTAATCTTTTGTGGGTTTATGGGGTCTTTTACCAGTGAAAGTGCCTTACTCAGTAATATAGTACATAACCTCTATTTATTAACAATAACCAAAACAGAATGCACACACTACACATACAATGCTCACCACTCCCAATAAGACAGACCAATCATTATACTAAAATTTTAATAACTAATCCTAACAGTGTAACAAAATTCTCTAACCAATCCTATCCCACCACCTTAATTAATTTACACATAGCAAAATTAATTATGTAACAGACAAACAATTAAAGAACCAGACAGAGACCATATGGATAAACAATAGGGAAGTGGGGACCATAATGACAAAACAATAAAGAAATTAGGATTTCACAACCACAACTATTGATAAGTGATTTCTTGACAGACAAGAGGAGTCTGGTAGACTTTAAATGCATCTGAAGAAGTGGGTTTTTTTACTCACAAAAGCTTATGCCCAAATAACTCTGTTAGGCTTTAAGGTGCTACTGGCCTCCTTGTCGTGTTGCATGCGCACACACATACAGTTTACTTATTCCATGGCCTTGCATCTGGATTACATAAAAGATATTCCTTCATGTTTATTCATTATTGTTCAGGGAAAGAAGTGTGTGTCATCTTCTCCAGACCCTGATATACCACACTGATAGATCTGAGGCATCTTGACAAATTTCCTGACTTATGTGAGCAAGATTGCCTGTCGCTATCTGAAACGCTCCAGTGACTACAACAAGCACTGCTGTGCAGGTTTTTCTTTTCTTGGAATGACAGAGCAGAGCTGCCTCTGCTATTAGATTCTAGTTTTCCAGCTAGGACATCACACAAAACTAAGATGACCCTGTTACCCAGACAGTAGCATTGCCCATCTATCACAGCTGAGTTTGGTAACAAGTGTGTAGTAAAGGTATTCTCTCTTTTTCATTCTTTTAATTCTCTTTTGCATGACTGATGAAGACAAAGTGAATGAAGATGCACTATGACAGTACAAACTATAGAGCGTTCATGGATGATCAATGAATCAGATTACTCAACTGTTTTAACAATCCTACCGCTGCAATTCATTTCATAAACGGGTCTTTGGTGTGTTCCATTTTAACAGTTTGACTCTGCCATATTAAGGCTACCCTGCGGGACAAATATTTACTGGAATAAATGTTTATTTCATATCTCACTACTTTATTACAGTGTACATATTTCTCTGGGAGTACCAGTGTTTATGCTACAGAAGTCATTCAGAGTTCATTAAACTCTGAACTACTTACCTTCAGTTCATAGTACTACAGGCAAAAAAGTAGAACACCTGAGTAAATACTCAATACAAATTCACAGACCAAAAACTAATTAAGATGCAGTTAAAACGGAGTGTAAGAAACAACCACCATGAAATAATCATATAATTATGATAAACGGGCATTTTAGTGTTTGTGGTCCCAGATTTTGAGAGAGATTTTTCCTGATTTTAGCATCATTATAGGGCACAGCGAAATTGTTTGGGTGCCTTAATTGTCTCTCTCTTACACTTAAGGTTATCCTAAAAGATTTTGGATTTCCCTTACCTCTGAATTTCCTGGATTTATAATGGTTGGTTTTGAGATAATGGCAACATCTCTGTAATTTATTTTTACCCTTAATTTATTGATACATACTTTCAACCTTAATTCCATTTTAACTTAAGGTTTTTTTTCTGGAATTTCCATGGAAACTCAAAGAATGCTACCATGTGATATTTCTATTGATTTGAAGACATGTAGTATCAACCTTAAATCTTTATTTTATTTTAACATTCAAGGGCACATTTCACTGATACACCACAGCAATGTACCCAGAACACAGCCAGCCCATCAAAATGCATTTACAACTGCTCTGCATTGCCAGGTCACCACAGAACAGATGAAGCATATTGGTGAGTTTGACCTTTAATCTGAAATTGACATACTGGCTTAGAGGGGTGCATTACTGAGACTGGAGATGTGTAAAGTGGGAGCAAGGAGAGCCTCGTGGTGAGGGGTGCTCCTGCACTTCTGCCTCGGTTTCCCCAGCAGTACTGCTTCAGTGTGCAGTGGAGCCAAGGCACTACTGCCTTTAAGCGCTGATGCATGCAGACATGGAATCTATAAAAAAAAAAAAACAGCGACAGTTGGGCCAAGTAATGAATCAATGAGAATGTCTGACATCTCCCTCAAACCACTGAGATCATTACACCAACAGAACTCTTGCATGCAAATTACCTGTAGTGGAAAGGTAATGATGGAGTTACTTTTGATGTCTCAGGGAACCTCATTTCAGCTTGGTCTTGAGAAAAAAGGTACATTCTTAACTCAAGTTAAAATCCCGTGAAGATGGCAGTTTGTAGTTTTTACAGAAGTTAGTAGTGGAGGAAAGTTGAGGAAAAAATTAGTCTAACTCAACTTGCTAACGACTGTGAAAACTATGAACTGCTTTGTTTTTGCTAGGATTTTACCTCAGGTTAGGAAAGAAAGGTGTCTTATTAACTAATGAAAACACAGCCTAAGAGTTACCTTAGCTGTTGACCGAAAGCTGTTTAACCTAAACAATATTAGTAATTAGATACATTTGTTAATTTAGTTTAATTATAAATTGGTTTCTTCACATGTAGTCTCTGCAGAGAAGGTCAATTAACTATATGGACAGTTTGGAAAGTGTTTTTTTCCACTGTGAAGATCGCTGATGAAAAAGAAAACAGACTGACAAGTGCTAAATTTCTTAAAAGACCCAATTTTAATTAAAACTCAAACTATAACAAAATTTCTTGTAAATTCTCAGAAAATTCAGTCTGTTCCACAGATTAAGTGGTATGATTTTTGGAAGCATACACTGTATTTTTCATACCAAACAAAGAGGTTAAATCCCTGCTTTAATTGCAAAATGGAATTCAAACTTAAGTCTGGAGTTGGGACCAGTGCCTCCATAATACAGCACATCTTAGGGCACTATCACATTATTACTAAATTCAAGAATACAAAACATATTCTGAGTCATAATTCCTTTTCTTTCTTCAACCCAAGTAAATATTCCTGATGTCTTCATTGAAGGAACAAATGTTTGCACACTCAAGTGCAATGGTTCCACATGTAAATGTCTATTGAAATACTCTGCTGGACATTTGTGCATGCTATCACTCAATTTGCATGTGCAATCACAGCAATAATTTATCCTAATGCAGGTGCATTGGACAGAGCTTCAGTCTCCTCTTAAAAATTTGTCTTTTAAGGGCCAAGCAGGATTGTCCATTTTAAAATAAAGATGATCTTCTGGATCATCTCCCTCCCCCATGGTTGTATAGCCCAATTCCATCCTATTTTTAACTGCATAGAGAATCTTCCCTCCCATCCATGATCACGCAACACCAATGTGGCAAATACAGCAATTTTTTACATGAGACAATAATGTTATTAACATTTAATGTATTCTGGTTATTTTAATGTATATTAGCACCCAGAGCCATGTGACCATCCCATTCTCCATCAACCGCAGAGGACCACCTCTGGGGAAATTCACTGTTACGGCTTGTCTATAGAGCCCTACAAATCCGTGGATATCTTACCATTTTTGTAGATAATGGTTTGGATGCAGATACAACCATGCAGGGCTCTACCCACCGGTGGCACCTGGCCCGCGGCATCCAGCTCAGGCAACCCAAGGTGCACAGTGCACTCGGGGACAGTGGCCAGCAGCCAGTGGCTGGCACTGGGCAGCAGGCTGGAGATGGGGCTGTCCAGCACTCGCTCACTGTCCCGCTTCCTGTCCAGCAGCTTGGGCCTCCTCAGGCAGCGCCAGCATATCCAGCCCGGCAGCACTGGCCACGCTCCCAGTTGTGGGCCTGGCCACAGAGATTGGAGTGGGCAGGGCTCCAGCGCCTCACCCATCTGCCCCACTGTGATACATGACAGTACTGCTGTCATGTGCCATCGCTTGCGAGCCCCCAGCAGCAGCATACAATGTGACACCCCTCAGCCCCCCTCCCCGCGCCGCCCTTCTTCTCGAGACCGTGCCCCCACACTGCCCCTTACTTCCAGTCCCCATCCTTGCACTGCCTCTTCCCTCCAAGACACCCCCCCCCTCGTCGCTAGCCCTTGTGAGATGGCTTGCTGCTGCGGATATGGATACAGGTAAAAGATGGCTAGTGAATCGCATCGTGGGTTGATTCTGGCAGATTCGGATTGTATGTGGATCCCTATTTTTGTATCCACGCAGGGCTCTACTTGTCTACTTGGGGAAATTGACTAGAATAACTATTGTGGAATAAGTCATTCTGCTACAACTATTCAAGGATAGCTCCCCCTGGGAATGCTATTTTTAATAAAACGCATTCAGAAATAATGTGCGCCCTTCTAAGCAGAAGTAGTACTCCAGTATAAAATTACTTTTGTTCTGGAATTGTGTCCACGAGGGGAGTTATTCTGGAATAGCTATTGCAGAATAGTTTATTCTGAAATAGCTATTCCAGTCACTATCCCCAGGCAAACAAACCATCAGATAAAATATGAGAGCAGTTCTTAACAAGGGGCGGCAAGCAGGTTTCAGGGGGTCTGCCAAAATAAACCAGAGAGCAGGGTCAGCATTAGACTCCTTGGGGCCCAGGACAGAAAGCTGAAGCCCGAGCCCTGCCACCTGAGACTGAAGCCAGAGCAACTTAACTTCATGGGGCCCCCTGTAGCGTGGGGCCCTGACCAATTGCCCTGCTTGCTACCACCTAACACCGGCCCGGGCTTTTAATCTGCTAGATATGCAGAAAAAAAGTTGTTGTGGCACAAGTGAGCCATGGAGTTTTTATAGCATGTTGCGCGCGTGGGGGAGAAGGGGGAGTGTCAAAGAAAAAGGTTGAGAATGCCTGCAATACGAGACTGTAACAAACAGCACTCTGCTTTAAAAAGTGGAATTTAAAAAGCAGGCTGAAAAGGAGCAGGTATGTGTGTTTGTGGGAGTGGGGGCGGGAGACAAACTTTCTTTCTGGGAAGTAATATTTCTCTGATGGGCAATGTCAATCTCTAACTAGATAAGGATTCACTTGCATCACATTGAACAGCCATGAGCAGCCAGTGAAACTGCAGCATTTTAAAATCTGGTTGTCCCAAAGCTCCTGTTAACATCTGTAGCAGCGAATACCATAGCACTTAGAATAAAATGTACTTCCAAGCCGGGATGCAAGTTATGAAATGGGAAATTACTAGAGAACTTCTAGTGCTCACCAGTAGAGTCCATATTGGCCAGTTGGTGCATGACACTCTAATTTACACCCCTTTGGTGCGGACTAAAGCACCACATAGACAAGTCCTAGGAATGTAAAAAGCAATCACTATACAAATACAATTAGAGCAGAATAATCAACAATGCAACATTAAGTCACTAATTTGTCCTTCGGAAATATACCATTTAAAATTTTTTAAAAAATTCTCCAAGTGGACAAAATCAGTAACAAGATGGGATCTATTAACATTCTTTCAATGCTCAACTTCACTCTAATTTACAGTTTAATGCAAAAAAGTTGCTAAATAAAATAGAAATCAAGGAATTTGAGATTATAGTCCTTAAAGCAACCACAACTCTTATAGCACACATGTAGCACCTATACTGTTCAGAGGTATCATTTATGCCAAACCAATATATATTCTCTTCCATTGAAGAGTGTTTAAGATGCATTCACTAGCCCCCCAATGGTGCACACACAATTGTTTAAAAACCATGTTTGACACACAAACCATCTACACATTTATTTCAGTTGAATTGAACTAGATTTAAAATTTCAGATGGGTACAGATAAGTAACGCTCTTTCTCTCACTAATTCATCCTTTCTTTCTGGCAACATTAAAAGCTACTATAAATCAAACACTTGAGTACGTTTAAACTTTCAAGGAACCGCTGAGGTTTCTCCTTTTCCCCATAGCTCTCCTCTTGCCCAAAACAAAAAGCAAACAAAAACCCAAGAGAAGGCATCTTTAAAACTAGTGTAATTTTTTGTATGAGCAGGCCTGTAAGAGCAAAATCACCTATTGTGGACAATCAGATAAGCAAAACTATATATACTTTTATAACTGATGTAATAAAGGGAATTAAGGTTGAGAGTGTTAGTACTTTAACAGTTTAAAAAAAATACAGGGATGTTGTAATTATCCCCAAACCAAGCATTATAAAACTCAAAAATTCAGGGTCAAGTTTACACTTAAAATAAATCCAAGATCATACTACCAAATGATTAAGGCTGATTGTGGTCTCAGATTAGAGTAATGTATCCATAAAAATCAGTGGTAGGTTTTGCCCCTTCAGCTGCATCACTGAACAGTCTACAGAAGAAGAGTCTACTAATGAGTGATCTTGCAATGGAGCCATCATTGTCATCAAAACATACCCAACTCACTCCAAGCCTTCCAGCAACTCTTTAGCACCAGTTCAAGTGCTGACCCTTTTAATCTTCAACACCCCAAAAGTGGCAAAGATCTATCAGTCAATACGGTCATTACAGCAAGTGAAAGGCAGAGTTTAACCGAAGAAACTTGTAACCTTCTTTTAATAACATCTTCTGTGTAATAAAAATAAGCAATTTAAAGAAATGATTGAAACAATTCAACCTGAATATATTCTTCCTAAACTTCTAATATACTTATGTTCATCATACTATTCAAATCTTGTTGAGAAAGGAGTAACAGGTAGCACAGTTCTAAGAAACACTGCAGAAGTTCAACATTTCTTCTGCAACCACTAGCTTCGTCAGCGGTGTCTGAAAAAGGAGGACTGATATCCCAGCTTTCCAATGGCATTTAGTGGAACTCTCAAAGATTGTCTTTCTTTGTATTTTCCATAAATGTATTGAAATATCCATGGAACTCAGGACAGTCTGATCTAAACATAGGATTTGTTTTACACAAAAAGGACAGAACTCTGTGGAGAGACTCAATTTACAAAAGCAATTTGAAGGTGGCTTTTCGCAATTCATAGGGCTTGACAAATTACAGGCTGAAGATATTGTTTTTGCAGTTTCAATATGGCTTGATTTAATTAACAAAACACTGGAACCACACACAGATACTTCAAATATAAGATTCTGAGCCAGCAGGACTGAATTAAAAAAATAACTGTCACAGCATGTGCCCATATGAAGATCCAAGCATGAGGAAGAATAAGCTTAATGCTAGCTCATGAAACAAACATGAGTTCCTTCCTTTTCTACCATTTAACGTCGAAGATCCAGATTTGTATCCCAAATATAGATTTGCAAAGGTGGTTTTTCAACAATTCATTATATATCAAATTGTTGACATTGTTCATAGAAGCCAGGATATGTTGAATTCAGAATTTTATACAATTCTGAACACCTCTACATTCCTTCCAGCCAGCTCAGCATCAATGGAACACGTTTTAACACACACAGATTGTTTTGGTTTAAATTCTGTAATAAGGATAGGTATTACAAATGCAAATAAGTTGGTAAAAGATGCTGGTATCTAAGGACAGGATGAAGATTGGTAGGCCTACTGCATTATCAGACCGAGGGACTGTATTCTTACATTTTAATGAACAGAAAGGCAACCATTATAATTTGGAAAATGCATGCCTCTTTAGATTTGAGAAATGCATACACATACAAGATGAACCACACAATATGCCTTTAAAAAAATCTTTGTGCATTTGGGAGGGATGGGAACCTGTTCCATTGTGCTTTTTCATGAAAGAAAAAAGCCACAATAACCCTGCAGATTACACTTTGGGGACTTTTTTGGGGGGTGGGAGGGGTCTCATAATATAGAATACATGAGATCGTGACAAAGAACTGAGCAAAACTTGCCATGACAGTCTTCCTACTAAAACTTCAGAGCTTGTGTATGGTTTAGCCATATTACCTATATAACATTACTTTCACAGGGTTATTCATGCAAATATTCTAGAAATATATTGTGCAAGGTTCTCAGTGAAACAAGGTATTTTGCTCTAGAACACACTAAAGCAGAACTCTGTTAATTTTATACTTTTAACTCATATAATATACTAGAACAAATAAAGCATTAGATTTTGTCTTATGTAAAAAGAATTACCCAAAAGGGAACAAAGGTATCATGATGCTTCCAAGCAATTTCCTGTAAAACAGGAAATTAAAGACTGTGGAGATGCTGAGTTCTGAATCCTTGACTTTTGCTGAATGAGTTTTTTAGTTATTAACTGATGAGAGATAACACACTGATGATATTAAAAACAAAATCTGTACTGATTCAACTAACTCTTTGCCATGTTTGCTCACAACAGGTGTGAGAAGTTGAACCAGGTCTCCAGTCATTGCAATGATTTGCTTTACCTACTGAAGCCTTTTTGTGTCAATTTAAGTATTTGCTTTGGACAGTTCCAGCATCATTTGTAATAGTAAGTTGCTCCAAAGTAGGAGGGGGAAATACCTCCTCTGACAACTCACTATCAACAATGGCCTTGAGATGAACAATATATTCTACTCTGGAGAAATCAGATTTTTCCATTGCCCTTCATTACCCATTCAAAACAAAATTTAAGTGACTTGGAAACTGCCATTAGTTATGTCCCATCTTCTTCCTGTTTTCTCATATCAACAACCAGACAATTAAGTTTTTTCTCTAAATATGATTTAATTAAAAAACACTAAATTGGTTTTGAGGTTTATTTTATAATATGTACAATAGTTGCAAAATAACAATGAATATATTGAATCAGTTTTGTTAAATACCACAAGACTTAAGAAGATCATACAGCATGGCATGGTATAAACTCACACTGCGTTTTTCATATACAAAAGAATGTTTTATTAAGATCATTGTGATTACTATTTTCCAATAGTTTTGTACCTGCTTTTAAATGCCCTAAGGAGTCGGACATAGAAACAGTTTAAGTAGGAGTTTACTGATCAGTTAATATACTACTAGCAAATTTAACAAACATTATTGGTAAAGATAAACTTTGCAAGAAATTAATTGTAAAATTACACCAGGTGTAGGACTGATCATGCCCACAAGAAACAGTTATTATTTAGAAAATAGTATTCAAAAAGACCCCAGGTTGTGTATTATTGTGAAATTGTTGTATATTAATTCGGTCAAACTGACTAATGAACAGTGAAGTTTATTCAAATATTGAAAATATGCCTATCCTTTTAGTATTCACAAATAATTGCTTATGTAGATAATATATATATGTAAGTGAAGAGATGTTAAATGTAAAAAATATATTGTTTATCCATTCCTGGGTTACACAAAATTCAGAATCTGGACATTAAAACGTCATAAGTCAAAACGTCCATTTCAAATCTCCATTCAAACAGCAACAAATTTTTGTAAACATTTGAGAAGGAAAAACCTCTGTTCATTTACAAAATGTTCCTCTTCTGGAAATCAGCATCTTTTCAGCATGGAAATGCTGTACAGGAGCTTCAGTTCGCCCATTTTGAATCTGATCAAACCAAAAAATCACCAAAGCTTAGAATAATAAAAGTCAAAACTCAGCAGATGCATCATTTCCAAATCACCCACCCTGTAACTATTAGCCATTTCCAGTTCATCACCAAAAAAGAAATGCACTTTGCTACAAAAATAGTAAGGAATGTTATTGAAAACAAAAGGCTATTTCAGTAGAAGTAACTACAAAAATAATTAGGTCAGCTCATGTTGTAAAGCTTTAATGCAAGAGCATTACAGTACAGAATTTCTTTCCAAAACCTTAAAGCTTAAATCAAACACCAAATTTTAAACATCCACCTCTCAAGTGCTTGAAAAAAGAGCTGCAGTAAAGTGTCTCTTCAAGAATTTAACCAAGTGTAATTATGTAGGTGTCAATCTATGGGCACTACGTGTCACAGCCATATGTTGTGCGTTATCTTTTGTTCCGTTGGCAGAAGTTACAGGCATTGAGATATTTTGAGATGTTGATGCAGAACGACTCATCATAGTAACACTTTCATCTTCTCCAGTGTCTGAATCTGGTGTTGTTACAGCACTGTTCTCCATCCCCAGGATCTCACAAACTGCTTGAGGCAATTCCTATGAGGAGGAAACATTTATCATTGTATTTTATTCTATTAAACAAATTAAATTGAAGAGTTAATTGAAACATATTAGCAAGCATATTATGCTTAATAACTTCTTGAAATAACTTATAAGAATAAAAGTCTAATCTGCAGTGAAAATATGATTAAATATTAATTTTGCATAAGGGTTGATTATTTTCCAGAAAATTACCAGCTGCTATCTTTGCTCCCTGAAAGGATCTTTAAAGGTGATAGGGAAACCTTTATGCCACAGTCTAAACTATATTAATGTAATTATTATCTGATTAACAATGCTATTCATCTTTGCTCTGAACCCAAAGTATAAGTCAAATCAAACCATTATAAATTTCATAACACTGCCTAAAACTTTTTCTACCAATCTATCAATACTCAACTTTTCAGCACACAACAAAACTAAGTCTATGTGCTTTTAGTCCAGTAGGCAGCAGGGTAACTCAGACTCCTCTCTCATCCCTCCCCACACATCAAAAATCAACTCACCTGTATACCAGCTAATCTAACCTGAACAAAGTAAAAATAACCTATCTAAGAGCAAAACTCCAGCTTTTTTCACACAGTAATACACTTTTGATACTGAATGTACAACTCTTGCCTAGACAGGTGTATGAGGCTTTTGTAAATATCTAATCAAAGGCTGACAGCATATTTCCATCACTTCCAAAAACTGAATTATTTCAAAAGGGACTATTTCAAAAGCTATACATGTATATGAATATAGACAACTATGATTTTTTTACTGTCTCAAATACTCATAGATATACTTTAAAATAACTTTACCTTGCAATTCATCATCTGGATAGAAATTGCTTCCGCTTTACAGAGTATATCTTCCACATCAATTTTCATAGACAGTTCATTTATATGCTAAAAATATATTCACAAAAAATAAGAATGGAAAATAGTAGACTAGAAAAAATATGCTGTTGTATTAAAATAATCATATTCTCCTCTATTGTAAGTGCCACAATGGACATTAAGGGGTCAAACTTGCAAAATGCTCAAAACACTGCACATGCATTGATAAACAGGAGCTGAATGTGTTCAATCTCTCACAGCAATTGATCAGCATTTTATAGGATTTTTAAAATGAGTCTATATCAGTGTTCCTTACTCTAATGTAATATACAATAGCATATCACATCAGGCAACTATAATTCCCAGAGCTGAAGAGGTAATAATAAATAAAAGTGTATAGAAGAGAAAGTAACAATGATTTAGATTTATGCAACTTCCTAGACAGTTTAAAAAGAGTAAGTGCTAATATTCTATCTACTAGAGTGAAAGTATTATTGACACTTATTAACCCAACACTAGAGGTTTAACCTCTTAATATAGGTGAAAAATTACTGATCCATAATTACATTTGTTGGGTTGCCTTGCCCCTTAAAGAGTTCTGGAATGAAGTAACTATAACCACTCAGGAGACACACTGTACATCTATGTCTTTTTCAGTGTAGAACCAGAAAAGAATCCATTCAAAGGGTTAATTTACACTTAAAATTAAGAACCTCAGCAGATACCTTTAGTATTTCATTAAAACCATAATGCTTGTCCATTATTTGCTGCTTTTCAGATTCCAGGATAGCACAACAGATGAGAAGATGAAAATTCTGGCAAGGCAACTCTGTCCACATTACCTGTTAAAATGTTAAAACTGCTTTTTAAATTGGAAATGAGAATTTATGCCTTTCTTCTGAAGAGCAAGAAAGACACTGAAGTATAACAACTTTTCACATTTAATAATAATATAGCTTCAGTATGCCTTCTAAGCCTAATGGTTTAATTAAACAACAAGCTCCTTTTTTAAATCAATTGAATACTATCATCACTGGCCAAAAAACAGTTAGTGATAAATAAGTCTAAGTAGTTACATGCACAGTTCATCAAGACCATAGGTCAAGACCAAGCTGAGGATGTCTACAATGGATACTCTTAAGCCCAATGTGATTTTATGGTCTTACTGATCCTGCTGGTTCTGTCCTAGTTCAAGAAAAAAAAACACTTACGCAAACAAGAGGACAGGTAATTGTGTACAAAACATTTATGAATTCTAATTGTTTTACATGGCTTAACAGGTCTTGATATAAAGCCTGGAGAATCCAGCAAATTGACAGAAACACTTACTGTGCTTTCAAATGTTTACAAAAGGTTCTATAAGCCAAACTGCCCCTCCATCCTCACCCTATCACTCCATAACAAGCCTGTATTCAAAGATCATATATGCAAACTAATGGCTTGCTGCTTTGGGTCAAATACTGATCAAAGAAATCAACAGAAAAACCCCTCACTATGTTCAATGGGACCAAGATTTAGCTCTTTGAACACAGTACATTTATAATTATGATGGCTCCATTTTAACATTAGGATTGGTGACTAAAAGAGTAGATTATAACAATTGTTTGAGGGAAGGGGAAATCAAAAATGAAAGACTCAAACCTGCAAAATCTACTTGCAAGAGTAGTCCTTATTCAAGTGAGTAAAACCACCGAAGTTAATGGGACCTACTCCTTTAGCAAAGATTACAAACAAGAGTAAGAGTTCAGGGAATCAGGCTTTGTTTAGATATGACATGGGGGGGGGGGAAAAGAGAGAGAGAGAGAGAGAGAGAGAGAGGAAGGTTTACATAAAATAAGGTTCTGAAGTTGCTGCTTTCCACAAGGCCCGCACAGGTTTATCCTCCTCCTCCTCCCCCCACCCCCGCACCCTCCACACACACTAAAAGAATATTTCACTTTATAAAAGAGGCATGAGAGTGGGTCATCACAGCAAAACCAAAGAAAGAGGGATGCTCTGAGGAAAAGGAAACTGAATGGCAAGAAAGATCAGGAAGGACAATCCAGGCACAAATGCGGCATGGGGGAAGGTGCAGAGACAGTTTTGTAGAACAGAGTATACAACTGTACGTGAACAATTATGATCAGATTTTTTAACTTAAGCCAATCTCTTGGGTAGTTTCTGTAGCAACCCATCATTGCAAGATGACTGATATAATGAAAAATATTGATTCTTAATTCAATAAAAGAGGATTTTTCTAACTAGAAAACTTTTCACTGAATATCCTTCAGGGAATAGTATGGAAATGGTTAATCAAACATCTTTTGTGCCAGGTATTTTCCCCCATATACATACAGGCATGATGGCAGTCGACAATACAGTCGGTAAGCAATATTCTTAACATATTTCAATTAAAGAATAGCCTTCCTGACAGCATCTTATTGATTTTTTACTTTTAATAGTGAAACAAAGCATTTTACACTTCCAAGCATTGTACAAACATCAAACAATCCTCAACACCCCTTTTCTGGAAAATTGAGGCAGAATGATTAAATGACTTGGCCCAGGTCACAGTGATTCAGCGGTAGATCCAAGATTACAAACACAGGAGTTCTTGATTCAGAGGTCCAAAATCAACCCACCAGACTATGCTATCCAAAGACCGCTTGGATTCTGGTTTTCTAGACTGAGCTGTTCATGTTCTAGAAACACAACTTTTTTAAAAAAGGAAGCAAAAAAACTGAACACTACACTAACCATACAAAGATTACGACCTAAAAATCTAAAGCGTGAGGCTATACAATTACATATAATTCATTACTTATATTAAAGTACTGCTTTGCAACCCCAGCTCAGACCAATGTCACATTGTGACTGTATGTCCAGTGGTGGATTTAGAGTTAGTGGGCCCTGTGTGGAGCTTCATTTTTGGCACCCCACCCCAGACAAGAAAAAGAACATTATATCTCCCGCCCATTTTTTATTCTTTTTTCCTTCATCCTCTTCCTATATTATAAGTAATGGGAAGTAAATGAAAATGAAGCAAGGTACCTTGATTGGGGCAGAGGGTTGGGGTGCGGGTCTGGGAGGGAGTAGGGGTATGGGTATGGGGGCGGTCGGGCTCTGGGAGGAAGTTTGGGAGCGGCCTGGAGCTGCAGAGTTGGTGCTCAGGGTAGGGTCAACGTATAGAGATGACCCCACCCAAAGGCCGCAGGGATATGCCGGTTGCTTCCGGGAACGGCACAGAGGGAGGGAGGCAGAGCGGGCAAGGAGCCACCTTAGCCCTGCTGCTGGCAAATCTCTGCGCGACCCTTGGAGGGAGGGAGGCAGCAGGCCTCCGTGCACTGCCAAGGGTGGGGGCAGTGTGCGGAGTTGCCTCTCCCCAGCCAGGCGCACGCAGAGAATGCCAGCAGCCGGCCCCTTCCAGGAGCGGCGTGGAGCCACTGGCCACGGCATGGAGGCAGCCTGCCTGCGCCCTGCTGCGCCGCCGGCCGTGACTCAGGCAGGTTGTCAGATGAGATTTGTCCTGCATTTTGGGGGCTCCGTGCCATCGCACAGTTTGTTTCATGGTAAATCTGCTCCTGCGTATGTCTCCCTGAGCTGGGAATTACACCTTCCAAACGCTGTAACCTAAGTGACTTGCCTGATGTCACACAGCAAGTCTGTAGTAGAGCCAGGAATCTAAATCAGATCTCCTGAGTGAGTGCTTTAACCGCAAGACCATCCTTACTCTTAAATCAACTAATGATTAAGAGACCGTCAAGCCGAACTAGAAAACATTTAAAATTCTCAGAGCAGATAGTCAATTGTATAGGCTAAGCCCCACCATTCTCACTGTAAGGGTAATGGCAAGAACTCAGCAAGAGTCACCGTTACCTTCTACGTTTACATTTACCTTTTTCAAATGTCCTGCCAAACTATTGTTTTGGTTTAGAGTAATACCATAATAAATATAGGAAATGTCCTTTCCCCTTCACCTCCTTGCCCATGTTTCAGCAAGTATCCAGCAGTTGTGTTCCACATTTCTTTACATTACTGTGGAATCCCATATAGTCCAAAAATATTCTTTTGCTGTATTACAGAAAAAACAAGTGATTTTTTTTTACTACAATAACTTAGACAACTAGAGAAAAACACACACGAGTTCTGTGTTACTTTTTCCCAATCTACATGTAGAAAATAAATGTTTTCATTTAGGTATAAGCAGCAGTACTTTCAGCAACAGTCAGGAGCCCAATTTTGTACAACTCTCAGAGCAAACAAACAAAGGCAGCCTCAAAACTGTTCATCATGTTAAGAGTCAGCAGAACAAGCGAAGGATGTGATGTTCTGCTCCTCTGATTCCAGCAAATGCTTCATTCTCTGGAGAGCAGTAATTCTGATTTCACCAAAGAACTCTGCAGCAATCCATTCATATTCCATTTTTCTCTCCATGTCTTTGGAGACCAATTATCCCATTTTCTTTCTTCATGCAGATTATGGGAACCCACTGGGCCCTAGGAATTGTAGGAGAGGGCAAGTTTACAGTCTGAGGTCTAAAAAAAGATAACTTTTCCAGGATCCTCTCCTGAGAAACTGTCAGTGGACAAAGGCCACATCTACACTGCACACCTCTTGCAGTGGCATGTAGGGTATGTGTAGCTACACGCTGCAATGAAAAGCAGGTGTCAATGAAATCACAATTGATTCAGAGCTCTCAGGTTTGAAGGTAACTATTTCTACCTCTCAGTAAAATAGGATCATACGTAGTTCTCTGAAGTCAGTTCTGACCATTCCTAACCATTCCATTTGGAGTGGGATCAACACTCAGTTTTCACCACCTCTGGCACTAGTAGCCAACCACTTCTACAACCAGTATTGTAGTGTTGTTGGGGTTTTTTTTTTGGGGGGGGGGGGGGTTGGGTTTTTTTGTTTTTTGTTTTTTTTTAACTAACTAGATGATTTGTCCTTCAAAGAAAATTCCCCTCAAGGAATGTGATTAAAATTCTAAGTTAATTGTTCTATTTCAGGGCATCCAAAATAAATTCATCTTCTAGTTAACAGATAATGTTTACAATAATCACACTGGGATTCAAGGGCATCAGCTGCATTCCTTCCTTCTGACTTTTTCTGGAGTTCTAAGTAGCAGCCTTGACAGCAAGAAGATTTCAGCTGGAGACAGATTACTTTTTACTACTATTTATTTATTCTTATTTAACAGTCTCATGTACCTCCGTGACTCCCTTTGAAAAGATTAGTACTGGGTGACCTCATCCTAAATTTATGCCCATCCAACACCCTGGGACTATAAGGTACAAGTTGATTTAATAGTATCTTCCTCACAGGGATACTAGCCATCCCCAGTTTATAGGAGGAGGACCGGAGAAGAGGCCCATCCGCTATTTAGGGCAGTTTTGGAAGCTAAGAGAGGCCATTTTGGGTATAAGGTTGCCGCTGCAGAGCTCTCTTCCCACAAACCACAGGAAAAGCGGTCCAAGTTCTTAAAGACAACACAACTACCACATATGTGTTTGCCTTGCCTCTGTCAGGAATTAGAACACTAATGCAGAAAAATGGAGATTCCCTAAGTGGTTTCTGAATTTTATCGGGATGTAATCATGTCTTCCAGTTAGTTTGTTTGGGATGTTTCTTTGTTTAATACACAAAGCAGCACAGCAATTCTGAGGTATGTTATGCAGAGCACCAAATCCTTGGCATCAAAGAGTATTATGCAAAAGCATCAAACCCTCTGGAAATCATCCTAGTTCGAGGTTTTTGGCAAAAAAATCTAAGGTGAAGCAATTTTTGTCCCGAGATTATTTAAACAATTTAAGTTTTACATTTAAATCAGCACTAGAGACATATGACACTCATTCTGCCAGAACAGCAACCACTTCCAAGATTTCTCTCTGAAAATGTATTTATCATAGATATTTGTCAGATTGCCAATTGCTGCTCAATTCACTTTTACTCAATATTACTATTTCATAACTGGAGCCAAACGGAATGCTCATTTCAGTGAAGTAGTCCTCCAGTGTTTAATCAGCTAACCACTTTTCAAGTAGTATTTCTGAGGAATGTTGCCACTTGCTCATCTCTTGTAGTGTACATCTGCATAGGTAATTTCAGGTTGGGAAAAAAATTACTTGAATATGGAATTCTCTGAACATATTTACTTTGCACAACCACACTGACCCCCTTTCCTTCCCTACTTCTTCAGATTTGTACAACTAGTTTAGAAAAGTCAGGGAGGAACTAAAGGTGGTTATGGGATAGTACCTTTTATAACCATGTTGGAACATCTGAACTGTAGGACAGCATTTACATTACTTTTGCTAGGTTTTATTATCCCAGAACTATTCTAATGACTCTTACAGTGGCAATGTGAAGAGGCAATATATTTTGAGAGCTTGGTACTGGCAAGTAATCTTTCATTGTTTGAATTTTTTTTATTATTACTACGAACAGATTAATGTGTTATTTCCAGCAAGATTATCTCAAATCCCTAAAGTTCCACTTTAGCTAATATCTTGCAAGCTATATTATTTAAATGAGATGGGCATATAGTTACTACATTTATCTCCTCTCAGTATCAAGTGTTGTAAGTGCACTCCTGTGAGAAACAAGCAGTAAGCCCTCTTGAAGGCTGTACTGTACATTACACAAAATGCTTCCCCTATTTTCCTACAAATGTTTGAAAATTTAAGTTGAGACGTCATTTAACATGCCTGTCTTTCTACAGCTCAAATCAATTTAATACCAATTCCAGAGCTGCAACTGATTGACCTAAATTATCTTTCTGGGAACTTAATTACCTTAGCAAATATATTTTTCAGAAAAAAAATCATCCAGTTGGCATTTGGCAGGGTGACTGACTATTCTTTTCTGATACAGATTTTCATTTGAAGATATAAAATATTTCATTAACATTATCAGTGGCTCTACTCAAACCTTTTTCTATAGGTCATAGCATGTCCATTTTATTGTTATTTTGCTTGTTTTTTCTATAAATTAAAGTTTCCCTGCATTTTCTCCCAATTCAAAAATTCATGCTTTACTACAAATAATGAAAACAGTTTAGATTTTCTTTCCTTACAGACCTCAGGTCTAGTTTTATCAGTTGTGTTAATGATTATTAATGAGGCAGACACTTTAAGGAACCTAGGAGGGAAGCACTTAGAAGTCCTGAGGAAATTCCTCTGCAGAACATCCAGGGCTGAAAAGAACCAGAAGGAAGCTCCATTATAAAATTCTACCACATCCGTTTTCGACAAACTCAAAAATAGAGTGAAGAATTCTTAGCTCCAGTCATCCCTGCCCAAGTATCAAAAAGAGGAACATTGCCCATGTTTTGCAAAACCTCGAAACGATGGCGACCTGGAAAAGACCTTGTTTGAAAGGCCAGGATCTTGTATTACTGCCACTGGGTGCCAATCTCTATAGCAAATATTTACTTGGTGGTGTTCTCAATTATCCTATCACCAATAAGCAAATCTCACAGTAAGAGATGGGCAGATTTCCTTTAGCCTTCATGAGGCAAGACAGATGGCAGTTTGACTGGGCCAATCTAACGTGCAACTCAGTTTTCCCGGTACACAGTGGATCTGACAAATAGCAGGAAGTTTTGATGCTTTCTATAATGATGCTTTGCTTTTCAGGACTTTCTTATTGGTTGACATAGATGGCCAACACTATGCTATTGATAAAGAGAGACTTAACTGACAAAGAACAGTTTAAGACTTCTCAGGGATAGCACAGGAGTAGCTTCTCTATTATAGATCAAGTGCAGCAGCTGCCTCTGTGTCTTCTCTTCTTAGAACCATAGTTTAACCCTACCCTAAACCAAAAAAAAAAACGCCTGCACTTGAAGCATAAACAAGACTACAACAAAAAAATAAAATCCAACAGAAGTCCAAAACCCTTTACCTCATGAGTGCAGGGCTCACCACAGGTAGCTCAGGGACTCTCAGAAGTCTTTTGCCAAACAAAAACTTACTCCACTCTGAGGCTCTGTACACATCTCCCTGCCTCCTCCACAGACCTTTAAGAGGCTTATTCTGCCACCCCTTTCAGTCAGTTCTTCCGTGGCTCCCTCTCAGCTAAAGATTCTACAGCAGGTCATGGCCAGTCATCAGTCACTGGAGAGCCCAGCACATTTTTGCTTGGTCATCTCACCACTCAGTGGTTTAGGATGACTTATTTTAAAGAAGCCAGCGGAATGACAAACTAGCTATGCTTCAGAGTTTCAAATACCTTAAGTATTGAGTAATGTCTACTTAAACTACATAAAAACATATTTATATCTCAATTATGGTTGCAATATCCATGTGATAAACACCACCACCATACAATATATCATGCACATTTTACCACATCAGCAACAGTCTGTCCAATAATCCCTCTCTAATGAGACTACTTGTAACATTCTAAACTTCTGAGCAGCTTTACACAGCTGCTTTTCCTTCTTATGTGGAATTTCCCTGTGTAATTATACTGGTCTACAATAAAGGGCAATCCTATAAAACTACAAACTTATGGTTTGATATTTGGCAAACTATCAATGGTAGAAATGGATGTTTAATAGCATTGAAGCACTGGGAATTCCCCCTTTCTAAAATAATTTGTCATTTATTTTTAGCCCTTATTGTGTGTGAGATAGACATTAAAATAATATTAAGATGATCTATTACAACTTTTTAGAAATACATTATTTAGGCTTCTCAAATGAGTTAGCTATAATTTTCCTCTCCTTCGAAGACCTGGTATCTTGGCAGCCTGGGAGATCACAAACAAGACAATATTTTATTGGCTCTATTTTTTGTAAAGGGTTTTTGGGTTTTTTTTTTGTTTTTGTTTTTTTTTTTTTGAGGACTTTCTGGAGTTTTTCTGGAAAATATGTGGCTTAAACCAAATACACGCTCATATGACGAGGTATAAAGGTTTTACTGCCACTGCATAACCTATTCATAGTATTCCAACTCATGAATAATAAAAGTCATTCCAAAAATCATACTAAACAGAACATTTCTACCTCAACAAACCATCATAAGAACATAAGAACGGCCATACTGGATCAGACCAATGGTCCATCTAGCCCAGTATTCTGTTTTCTGACAGTGGCCAATGCCAGGTGTTTCAGAGTGAATGAACAGAACAAGAAAATTATTGAGTGATTCATCCCGTCATCCACTCCCAGGTTCTGGCAGTCAGAGACTAGGGATACCCAGAGCATGGGGTTGCATTCTTGAGCATCTTGGCTAATAGCCACTAGTGGATCTAGTCTCCATGACTTTTTCTAATTCGTTTTCTAATTCAGTTAGTTTTGGCCTTCACAACATCCCCTAGCAACAAATTCTGCAGGTTGACTGTGCACTGTGTGAAGAAGAACTTGCTTTTGTTTGTTTTAAACTTGCTGCCTCTTAATTTCACTGGCTGACCCCAAATTCTGCGTTATGCGAAGACAGTTACCTTTTCTGTTACTGGTGTTCTTCAAGATGTGTTGCTCATGTCCATTTCATATCAGGTGTGTGCTTGCCACATGCACCAGTGCCAGAAGTTTTTCCCTCAGCAGTATCCATAGGGGACCGACTCTGGCACTCTCTGGGGTGGTGCCCACATGGCGTGGTATAAGGAATACCCCCGGCTTCCCCACCCCCGCATCAGTTCCTTCTTGCTGGGAACTCTGACAGTGGGGAAGGAGGGCGGGTTGCGGAATGGACACGAGCAACACATCTTGAAGAACACCAGTTACGGAAAAGGTAACTGTCTTTTCTTTGAGTGCTTCCTCATGTCCATTCCATATTAGGTGACTCCCAAGCAATACCCATGCAGAGAGGAGTTAACAGACATGTAGATTACAACACAGCTCTGCCGAACCCAGCATCATCTCTGGCTTGCTGAGTGATGGCATAATGAGCGGTAAACGTGTGAACAGAGGACCACGTTGTGGCTCTACAAATGTCCTGGATAGCAATGTGTGCCAGGAAGGCTACCAAAGACGCCTGCGCTTTCAACGAGTGGGCTCTGACAATTGGTGGCAGTGGAACCCCCACCAGGTCCTAACAGGTCCTAATGCACGAGGTGATCCAATTGGAAATCCTTTGCAAAGACACCGAGTGACCTTTCATCCTATCTGCTGTAGTGATGAAGAGTTGAGTCGATTTACGGAAAGGCTTAGTATGTTCTAAGTAGAAAGCCAAGGCACTCTGAACATCCAGGGTGTGAAGATGCCTCTCCTCACTGGTCTTGTGTGGTTTGGGACAGAACACTGGGAGGAAGATGTCCTGGTTCATATAGAAGGTGGAGACCATCTTTGGCCAGAAGGCTGGGTGGGGCCACAACTGAACCTTATCTTTGTAGAAGACTGTGTATGGAGGTTCTGAAGTCAAGGCTTTAATTTCAGAGACTCATCTTGCCAATGTCACTGCCACCAGGAACGCGACCTTCTACGAGAGGTGGGAAAGAGCAGGAACCCAGCAGCTCAAAGGGTGGGCCAGTGAGCCTAGAGAGGACCAAGTTAAGATCCCACTTGCGGGACAGGGGCCTGTACCTGCGGGAAGAGTCTCCCAAGACCCTTCAGGAATCTGACTGTCATGTCATGAGAAAACACTGTCTGTCCTTGGATCAGAGGGTGAAAAGCAGAGATGACTGCGAGATGCACTTGAATGGAAGTGTGCGCCAGGCCCTGGTTCCTCAAATGGAGCAAGTAGTCCAGGACAGCCTGTATGGAGGAATGTAAGGGAGAGATGCACCGTTCGGACCCAGCAGGAAAACCTCGTCCACTTGGCCAGATAAGTCAGTCTAGTTGAGGGCTTCCTACTTTCCAGGAGGTCCTATTGGACTCCTTCAGAACAGGTCCACTCCTCCAGGTTCAGCCACACAGACAGGTGGAGAGACCCGATAGGTTGGGGTGTAGGAGTCGACCGTGGTGCTGTGACAGTAGTTCCAGTCAGTTGGGCAGGGACCAGGAAGGGGGCGCTGACAGGCTCACGAGCATCCTGAACTAGTGCTGGAGAGGCCACATTGCAGGGGAATCATGATGACCTGTGCCTTGTCTCGCTTGATCTTTGCCAGGGCTCTGTTGATGAGTGGAATCAGAGGGAATGTGTACATCAGGCTTCTTGTCCACGACAGGAGGAAGACATCAGAGAGGGAGCCCTTGCTCAGACCTTGCCAAGAACAAATCTGGTGGCATTTCCTGTTCTGTCTGGCAGCAAACAGGTCCACTTGGAGAGTTCCCCATCTTTGGGGGATCATGCAGGCTACCTCTGGATGGAGTGACCACTCGTGGTAGGAGAAGAAGTCCCTGCTGAACTGGTCCGCCAGCGTATTCCTGATGCCAGGAAGGTGACAAGCTTCCAAGTGGATCTCGTGGCTGATGCAGAAGTCCCATAGACAGAGTGCCTCCTGACAGAGAGCCGATGAGCGTGCTCCCCCTTGCCTGTTTATGCAGAAGATTGAGGCTGTGTTGTCTGTCAGGACTCGTACCACCTTGCCCGACAGGTGGGGCAAGAAGACTCCGCACACCAGATGGACTGCTCGGAACTCTGACATTTATGTGCAACCGCACTTCATCCAGGGATCACATCCCCTGAGTCCAGAGGACGCCGGTATGTGCCCCCCAGCAAAGGTCCAAGGCGGCCGACACCAACTTAATTGAGTGTTGAGGGTTGTCAAACAGAACCCCCTCCAGGACTGTCCTGCGGGCGGTCCACCATCACAGCGAGATAAATATCACCTGGGAAATGGTAACGATCTTCTCCGGGGGGGTCTCGGGACTGGGAATAGACCATTGCCAGCCATTGCTGCAGGGGCTGCATCCAGAGCCTGGAATGGTGGACCACATGTAAGGGCACGCTGCCATGTGACCCACGAGATGCAGACAGACCCTGGCTGTAGTCAGAGGGAATGCGGAGACTTCTTTGATGAGGTTCGCCGTTATGTGGAACCTTTCCAGCAGCAGGAATGCCCTGGCACAGGTCAAGTCGAGGACTGCTCCGATTAACTCTATCCTCTGCACTGGCACAAACGTCAACTTTTTGTCATTTACCAGTAGGCCCAGAGAGTGGCGCGTAGCCTGAAGCACCATAACATCCCTTTGGACTTGAGACCTGGAGCTGCCCTTGACAAGCCAGTTGTCGAGGTACGGGTAGATCTGGATACCCCGGCGCATGAGGTAAGCCGCTACTATTGACATGCACTTGGTAAACACTCTTGGTGCTGTTGCCAGGCCGAATGGGAGAACCACAAACTGGTAGTGGTGGGGCCCCACTGTAAACCAAAGGAAGTGTCTGTGTCCTTAAAAGATCGCTATGTGGAAGTATGCATTTTTCAAGTCGAGAGCGGCATACCAGTCTCCAGAATCCAGGGAGGGGATAATAGAAGGCGGGGAACCCATGCAAAACTTTAGCTTCTTTAGATACTTGTTGAGGTCTTGCAAGTCCAAGATTGGCTACAAACTGCCCTTGGTCTTTGGGATTAAAAAGTACCAGGAATAAAATCCCTTGTTCCTGTACTCAAGAATATCTTTTATTGCACCCAGCTGTAGCAACCCCTTTACTTCCTGCACGAGTAGACTTTCGTGAGGGGGGGGTCCCTGAAAAGGGATGGGGAAGGCAGGTGGGAAGGGGGCAACGTGAATTTGATTTAAATTACTAGTCAGGAAGACTATTTAATCATGGATTTTTAAATAAAAGTGCATTCTTTTTGGTTGTTACAACCTTATCTACTCAGATAGATGTAGGTTTCATTTTTAGAAGGTACACACTATACATTTTTAAAGTGATTTATTTTGAATACTTTTCAGATTAGTTTTACAGCTATATTAGAAAATGAATGATTGATTGGTTATTTCATTTACCAAAGGTAATTGAAACAGATATTTATGAAGTCATTGGGAGGTGAACTATCTCCAGTTCAACAGGTTAATCACTAATATTTGGAAGATTTTCTTGCCAGGCTGTATTAGGAGGAAATCACCACCAGACAGACATTTATATTGTTTTATTTAACTAAAACAACAACGTTATGTACTCTTGATTTTTTTCTTCAACAGCAAACGTAATATTTTAACAAAACAAGCATTTGAATTTTTGAATTTAGTTAAACAGTTTTTTAAAATCAGGTTTGTTTTTGTTAAAATTGTTGTTAATTAAAATAGTTAAATGAAATATTTTAAAAAAACAAAATTAAATTAAATGGACTACGTCAGCCAGATCAAAGGTAACTGAAGCAAATATTTATGAAATCATTGGGAGGTGATTTTCAATTCAGCAAGTTAATCATCAATATTTGGAGGATTTTCTTGCCATGCTGTGTTAGGAGGACATCACCACCATTTCTTTCAGCATTTCTTTGTTACACTGTTTGCATTTTACACACATGCCTGTCTTAAGGAACTTCATTAAAATATTCCCAAACTGGGTCTCTTTTACGACCTGCTGCCATTATAGGTTTTCACTTCCAGTGAGAGAATGGAATGGTAGATCTCAAATAAATGAAGGCTACACTTAAAAAGACCTCAAGACTTCTGTAATAATCTGCTTAAAGAAGTTTCACTTTTGTTTCTACTGCCTGTTCCTCCCTTCTCACGTTTATCTCCAGACATTGTACTTTTAGAGAAAGTTAAGGGGTTGACTCTGTGTACACAAATTTGCAGAGGGACAATAGGGTGGAGGTCTGTTATTTCTCACCTCTATATATTTAGATATTTATTTAAAAACATTTTTTTTACTGTTAGCAAGCATGTTACCTCTGGAGAGACAAATCCACAGTTTGAGTTCTGCAAAAATAAGCATCTTGGATGGTATCTTCTAGACTGAGCACTGAATCCCACTGGGTAGATTGAAAGATTAACCTAAATAATCTATACAAGAGCCCCTGAACCCCTAAAATTGGGTTCCTAATCCATGAACTACTGGAAATCATTTACAAAACTTTTCTTAAACAGTACATGAATATATTGTCTCATACTATAGAATTAGAATTTATAATCTCTATTCCATGATGAGATATCTTTGAGCTATAATCAGGGCCGACTATGTTTTTTCAAAAAGAAAAGGAGTACTTGTGGCACCTTAGAGACTAACAAATTTATTTGAGCATAAGCTTTCGTGAGCTACAGCTATGAAGAGAGCTGTAGCTCACGAAAGCTTATGCTCAAATAAATTTGTTAGTCTCTAAGGTGCCACAAGTACTCCTTTTCTTTTTGTGAATACAGACTAACACGGCTACTACTCTGAAATCTATGTCTTTTGTCGCCCCAAGCTCCGAGAGCACAATTGCCCAAGCAAAAAAGGATAGCCAGAATGCCGCACATGCTTGCTTTGCTGGTGCCTAGAGCTGGTCCTGGCTATAATGTATCTTAATTAAAACTATCTTCAGATCGGATTTTTTTGATAAAATGCTTTTTGAGGAAAAAAATCTATTTAAATAAAAAATACGATTTTTTTTCTTTTTTTTTTTTAAAAAAAACATTGATTTTTATCCACCCTGGAAAGGGGGGGGTAAAAAGGAACTATAGAGTACAACCCTGTTCCACTGTGCTGAGGACCCACTGGTTTGAGGTTATAGCCGTCCAGGCGGGGAGGAAGAGGGAAAGGCGGTTGGAGAACACTGGGAAAAATGGATCTGGGGAATAGTATGGTAGGTCGCCCTCAGGCGTACCCTCAAAATGACCATTTAGCCCTCTGCTTATTCTGGGTCGAGCCCGACTGAGAACAGGGTGGAGGTGGGTGGCTCAGAGGGTGCTTGTAGCCCTTGTTTATGGGGCTGGTCCTGACCAGGCTGGTTCCCCTGGCCCTGAGGCTACTGTGGTTTCAACTGCTTATGCGCCGGGACTGGGACATAGAGACCCAGGGTCTTCAAAGTGGTGCAGGAGTCCTTGAGGCAATGCAATTTTCTGTCTGTTTGCTCTGCAAATAGGGCCCAGCCGTCGAAGTGCAGGTTCTACATAGACGCCTGGGGCTTGGTGGACAGCCCAGAGAGGAGCAGCCAAGAGACTCACTGCATGGAGATAGCGGAAGCCATAGTGTGAGCAGCAGCAGCGTCTAACGCCACCTGGAGGGCCACCCTGACTGCGGTCATGCCCTCATCGAGGATCCCTCGGAACTCTTTCTTGGAAGCCTCGGAGAGCAATACTTCCAACTTGTTAAGTTTTGTTACTTTTTTTTTTTTTAAATATATATAGCGCTTTTATCCCAAGTGCTTTACAACAATTAGCAAACGGTACAAACAACATTTGGAAAGATCATTAAGTGGTTCGACGAGACCTTCAGCAATTTTCAAGTGGTCTGCAAAAAAAAAGTTTAACCACCACTGGTATAAACTAATTTAAATCCTCTCATTTTGTATGTATAATTGGGATTATGTTTTCTATTGTGCATTAATTTGCATTTATTAACAGTGAATTTCATCTGCCATTTTGTTGTCCAATCACCCAGTTTTGTGAGATCCCTCTGTAACTCTTCACAGTCTGCTTTGTGCTTAACTATCTTGAGTAATTTTGTATCTGCAAATTTTACCACCTCACTGTTTACCCCTTTTTCCAGATCATTTATGAATATGTTGAACAGCACTGTCCCAGTACAGATCCCCAGGGCACGCTGCTATTTACCTCTCTCCATTCTGAAAATTGACCATTTATTCTTTCTTCCTATAGCATATGAAGCTCTTGATTCAGGAACTAATGTCCTACATCCAGCATTTCTAAGGTATAATATACTACGCTCAAAACATAAATCGAACTACTTTCACATTTTATCAGAATTTTCTACATATCCTAAACTGATAACATTTAACTGTATCAAACAAACATTAATTATAAAGGATGGTGTATACAGGGTAATAACTTTTTACAATATTTCCATTTTGTATGCATATGCAATATGAGAACATTCCAATATTATACTGGTAAATGCTGAAATTATGTACTTGGATGTAACCTAACAAACTTTTCTACAAAAAATGTCACTATACATATATCCATGAATGAGTCAATTTGAAAAGACAGCTTGTTAGCTCTATCCCATTCCAAAAGTTTTAGCAAGACATGTAAGCTCTCTTCCAGCTTAACCTGAAGAAGTTGATTATTACAATTACACGGTAAGAATGGAAAGAAGTAGTACTTTGGTGTTGAATGACCTTTCACACACTATTCTATTACATGTTTTCATTTTAAAATATTTTTGCACAGTATTACTTTACTTGACTATTTCAAGTAAGAACTCTTTCACTCAACCTACTATATTTAGTTATTACAGGAGCATGAAAAAATGGGTTTACTCCATGGTTATAAGTTGATCTTGCAGCATATAAAGCAGGGGTCAGCAACCTTTTAGAAGTGGTGTGCCGAGTCTTCATTTATTTACTTTAATTTAAGATTTTGCGTGCCAATACTACATTTTAACGTTTTTTAGAAGGTATCTCGCTATAAGTCTATATATTATATAACTAAACTATTGTCGTATGTAAACAAGGTTTTCAAAATGTTTAAGAAGCTTCATTTAAAATTAAATTAACATGCTGGCCTTACACCGCCAGCCATCTCAGCCCGCTGCCGGCCTGGGGTTCCGTTCATCTGGGCCGGCAGCGGGCTGAGCGGGACCTGTACCCGGTACCCCAGCTGCAAAGGGGCTGGCAGCCAGAATCCCAGACCGGCAGCGGGCTGAGCAGGGCCAGCGGCCGGGACCCCAGACCAGCAGTAGGCTGAGCAGCTCAGCCCGCTGCCAGTCTGGGGTCCCGGCCCTGTCCACATAGAGTAGGAACCTACTTTCTCTCTGGTTCTAGCCTATTCTCCTCTTCTCTCTGCACTGAGATGAGGGTGGGAGTGCACTAAGAACAGGGCTGGGGGTGAAGGATCAGGCTGGGGGTTGGAGTGCATGGTCTGGCCAGGAGCTAGAATGAGGGAGGGGGTTCAGGGTTGGGGCAGGAGGTTTGGGTATGGAGCACTTACCTGGGCAGCTCCCATTTGGTGCAAGAGGTGCAGGTGAGAATGTGGGGGTGTGTGTGCAGGATCTCCCATTTGGTGCCCAGCGTGGGGATGTGGGGGGTGCAAGAGTCATGGCAGGAGACTGGGTATGTGTGGGGGGTGTCGGAGTCAAGGCAGACGGCTGGGGTGTGTGGGAAGTGCAGGGGTCCTGGGGATGCTCCCAGCCCCCTACCCTGAGCGGCTCAGAGCAGGGGGCTGCAGGCTATATGCCAATTCCACCCGCTTCCCCAAGGTCTCCAGAGCAGAGAGCGTGCTTTGGCTCTGCTTTTCCCTCTTCCACTCCGTAGCAGGGGCCATCAGCTGATTGGCCGCAGGGCGGGAGAGAAGGAGGGGCAGGAACCCTGCACGCTGAGGGAAGAGGCGGGGGGGGAGGTGGGAAGCTTGCCTGCCCTGCAAGGAGAGAGCGGTGGGAGGGGGCAGAGAAGAATGGGCCAGGCTGGGCAGGATTTTTAATTGCATTAAAAATTGGCACGCGTGCCATTGGTGTTTTTATATATATATATATATATATATATATATATATATATATATATATATATATATATATATATATATATATAACCCCCGATATAAAGTAAGGAGAGACTGCCAGCCTTAAATTTCTTAAGCAATTCAGAGTTACAGCAGACCTTTCAAATTGCTGTAAACACCTGTTGCATTTAATTTTACTACCATATAGATCTCACTTATTTCCTGTGGCAAGCTTTATGAAGGATATTCAGCTCTATACAGGAACTGCTATAATGCATCATTAGTTTTATGCTGTTACATCCAGAAGTCAATAAATTCCCTAAAGCAAATGCTGCACAGAAGGCAGACATTTACTAGGCCAGTTAAACAAGCCTGGTAACAGGGAAAAGGTATAAGCAATTCCTCCTTGAAATCTTCTAGTGCTCCGTTTGTGTCTTTGATGTCAGGGGGTTGATATTAGAAGTAATTTCTATCCTAGCTAGCACAATTATAGTTTCTGCTCTATTTAAGATTCAGGGTCACTGCTATTGAAGCTAAAAGAATAGTCTATTTCATTCTTGCACAAGTGTCATTGCAATGGACCAGCCCTTCACTAGAACTGCATAAATCTGAGTGATAGCCAAACTAAATTCAATTAAAAATGTTTAATTATAATGCAATTAACCTTGAAATTTTCATTTTACTAAGCCATGACACAGATTAAGAATCTATTTCAAATATCTGATTTTGTTTGTAATTAACTGTAATTCATTCTTTAAAAAGAGAAACAATGTAAAAGGGTTGATAAATATTACAAACTGCATCAAAGTGAATTGCATGCAGAGTCCACTTCCGTGCTAATTTTCTTTTAATTCTGCTTTTCTCACACTATGAACACACATTGACTGCCACACAAGGATGTTGCTAGCAATCAAATTGTTGCCCACCCCACCCCTGCAATATACTCATAAATTCCCCTGGTAGATATATCATTATTAAGGTCCTAATTAATTTGCAATATTGAGGAAATTGTGGATTCCGGAGTATTAGGCTTTCACCGTAATTTTGCTTTAAATTAGCTTACTTTGCACAGTCCACAATTTTACGTACATTTTGAGGTTTGCAACACACCTTTTTCCCCACTAGTACATTAAATAATCTTGGAGAGTTTTGGGTAGGGCTCTAACTAAGGTGGGGCAAACTGCATATCTGCCCAGGGTGCACAGCCAGATGTGGTAGTGGTTGGGAAACGGCATGGAAAAATGACTAAAAAAACCTGTAGGGGGTAGAACCCTGCAGCGGGTATGGTATTGCCACCCTTACTTCTGTGCTGCTGCTGGCAGCGGCTGCACTACCTTCAGAGCTGGGCAGCTGGAGAGTGGTAGCCGCATGCCAGGCGCCCAGCTCTGAAGGCAGAGGTGATGATGGGAAGGAATTGGAGACAGGCATTGTGTACGGCCCGGAACTCTAGCAAATTTATGTGAAGCCTGGTTTCTGAAGCGGCCCAGAGACCCTGAGTGGTGAGGTGGCCAACGTGGGCTCCCCATCCTGTGAGGGATGCATCTGTGGTGATGGCAATTCAAGGGGGATCTTGTCAAAGGGAATACCGGTGCAGAGGTTGATGGGAGAGGTCCACCAGAGAAGCGACTCCTTGACTTTCTGGGGCATAGTTAGTAACTTGTTTAGCCTGTGCTTGTTTGGTTTGTATACCATGGCTAGCCAACCCTGAAGGCATCGCATGTACAGGCGACCATTTGCGACCATAAATGTGCAAGTAGCCATATGTCCTAAGAGCTGTAGGAAGTCTCGGACTGCAGTCTGTGGGCTGGCACATATCTGGGTAATAAGGATGCTCATTGTGTGGAATCTGTCCTGGGGGAATTGAGGTGGGTGCCAATGAAGTCAATTTGTTGGGTAGGTTCTAGCATGCAAGAAGAATACACTTTGCAGTTGAAGGAGTCCAGTCTCTTGTTATCTTTGTCAGATGGAGTGAAGCGGAAGTGTTGGTATTTGTTTTTCTGATTGGCCGCATCTACCACTAGCGAATTAGGTGAGGGGTGCGTGAATAGAAACACAGAACCCTTAGATGGGATAAAATATTTGCAGTCCAATCTCTTACTCGTGGGTGTTATTGTAGCTGGGGTCTGCCAAATAGTTTTAGCAGGTTCCATAATGTCCCAGGTAGGGCTATTTTGGAGGAAATCGTGGCTTGCAGGATGTCAGTAAGCTCATGGTGTGTTTCAGGCACCTCCTCTTGGGTAATCCTGAGCTCTTCTGCTACTTTGTGAAACAACTCTTGAAAATGAGCAAGCTCATCAATAGCGGGAGGTGGTGGGGGTACCATGGCATCTTGTGGTGTTATTGGTGTGCGGGGGCAGTGTCCTCTGTAGGGGTCATGGCCACTTCAGGTCTTATCTGGGTTTCAGTGTAAGCAGGCAGTGGGGAGGGTCCGACAGTTTTCTTCTGAGCAGCCTGCAGAACACCTGAGTGTGCTGTGGTGTAGGTCCATGAACCCCAGCGTGGCCATTGCCCTGGGGGGGGGGTGGGGGGAGAGGGAATAGGTGGTCCCATCCAGGAATTGCCATACCAGTGTGGATAGCTTTGAGGATATGGAAATCGTGCTGTAATGCACCTCCCAATTGTAGGTAACAATCTGGGGAGAGTACTGAGAGGAAAACATCTGATCATCATATTCCTCTTCCTCATCCTCCCACACTTCATTGGAGGGGCTTGAAGTGGTAGAGGAGTACTGAAATAGGGTGCTAAAGGTCTCAGTGATAGACTGGTGCAGAGAAGAGGAGAGTCAGGAGCATGGGACACCCTTAATTCCTCTCGCTGTAAAAACTATGGTGAGTGACCAAGAGTCGCTGCTGGTGTAGCTGGTGGAGGCAGAGTCTGCTGGGGCATCTGCTGGCGCACCAAAGGGTGTCCTGGGGGCGCAAGCTGTCTTCGCAGAGTAGGAGCTCCTGAGGGAGGCACTGCAAAGGAGGCTGGAGACCTCAGGAGGCTCGGGGCTGAGAGCAGCAGCTGTAAAAGCAGCACTGCAAGATCAAAGCACAGGGCTGCAGCCACCGCTTGTACGGTCGGCACCGTAGCAGCTCTTGGCACCGTACTCACAAAGGTGGCCGAAGGAGAGTTGAAAGGAGGGCAACTGGAAGCCTCAGCACCATGTAGTGGGGCAGCTGACTCACGGTCAGTGCCTGAGGTGCCCGCTGCGTGGAAAGTGCTGAGCCGCGGAGCCAGAGTTAGCGGAGACCGGAGAGCCAGTTTTAACTTTTTCCCCCGAGGAATGGCTCCTGAGGGGAGAGGAAGCTGGCTGTTTTTTTGCTTTCCTTTTGCCTCTGGAGAGTGTCACAGAGGTTTGCTGGCCAGGGTCAGACGCAGGTCTGAGGGCGTTTTCCAGGAGCAGCATTGTAACCCTGAGCTCCCTGTCCTTGCGGGTCCGCGCTTTCAATTTGTTACAGTGGATGCATTTTTGGGGTACACAAGACTCCCCCAAACAGCACACGCACTGTGAATGCCCGTCTGAGATGGGGATGGCATCTTTACATGAGGCGCATCTCTTGAAGCCTGGGAAGCCAGGCATCTCCGAAACCTCAGAGGTGGTTGTTTTTTTGTGTTTTTTTTAAATAAATATAACAGCTAATGTAACTTATCACTCTAGTGACTGAAATTAACTAAACTGAGAAATAAACTAACTAGCTAGTGTCAAAGACACTGCTGAACTCCATCTCTAGCCGGGGACAGTAGTGAAGGAACTGAGGAGCTTAGCCTGTGCACGCACTATTCAAACACTGACAGCTTGAGAGGGAGGCACAGCGCGTGCGCAGCCCGTAGGGATATGGCTGTAGAAATCTCCAATCGAAGGCACTGGGACACACCTTGACCTGAAGTGGAGCACCCACAGGGACATCTCTTGAAGAACAGTTTTTCTGCTCCATGATGAAATCTTATAGGGCCTGATCTAACTACCATGGAAGTATTGTTGACATCCATCAATTTTATTGGGAACAGAATACAGCTGAGAGAGCAAATGAATGTGCTGGGGCTTATCCCAATCCTATCCACGTACACAGCTGCCAGCTGCTGCTTCCGTTCCAGACTTTGTTGTTGTTTCTGATAACAAGTCTTTCACAAAACAAGGAGAAGAGAAAACACATGAGGTCCTCCAAGGGAGTGCAAGACAGTAATGTTCCATATTAGCAGATGCGAAAGGAAGTGAAGCCAACTAACAAAAATTAAATTGAACATATACAAGTGCTATCAAAATGCACAATCTCAAAAAATAAAGAACGAGGTTTATCCCCACTTCTAACTTTTCAGATACAGTCATCTTAGGGCTTACTTATGTCCACTGCTACTTCACTAGGTATGAATATTTGTAACAAGTACTAACACAAAAGTCCCAGTTCACCAGTGTCATTCAAGTCTTATGTCATTTGACTTGCACCAGCGTAGAATGGGTTTAACACAATGGTGAATAAAGCCCTTACATGTGTTTAGTACATATTGCAAATACCCGTGACAAAAGAGTGGAATGGTCCAACTCTGCTAAATCATATTTCTGTCTGAAAATATTGCATTTACTGTAAACAAGTAACCCCTACATTTATTGTATGTGAAAGAAGTTTGACTTAAGAAATTGAGTATTTTTCCTGTTTATATTGTATGTTTGACAGCACCCTATTTTTGTATCAGTAGAATGGCCTGGGTATAAAACTGGAGTGATGTAGCAGTGAATCAGGCTCCAACTTTCTAAAAGAAAGGCATTAATCTTCAGATGGAGAAAATGTTGGCATAAATGCCTCAACTTGATTATATGTTAAATGGGTTTCTGAATATTTTAAAAAGCAAACTAAGCATGTGATTTTTAGCTCCGCTTCTCCTAGCAACAAAACTGAAAAATAATGTTTGTACCACATTTTTTAAGATGCACTGGAAGGACCCAACAACTAAAATAAGGACCCTTATTTTAGCAGGATTCCACCAATATTTTAGATGTCTTTATACATTAGTTGAAAGGGTTTAAAATAGCAAAAAACAATCACTACAGAAAATAAATTGTGTACACACACACACAATATTTAAATAAGATAGAAATGTTATACAAAACTGACATAAAATGTCAAACCAATAATTAGAATACTGAGTTTCAGATTCCTCTATAGACTTTTTAGAAATGTGTGTGTGTTTATATAGTTCATTCAGAATCAATAGTGCTCAAAATGGCATTATCCTGAACTAGATTTCTCCTGATTAAATTTTGAGGGTCTCATCTTACAGCCTCTTTGTGCACAGTACAACACACTGAAGAAAAATGACAGCAGTGGTGTTCTGTGCTCATAGCACATAACTTAAGGAAGATGTTATTGAGGATATAAAAAAAACCCACCAAATATGAGAGACACAAACTATTTAAAACTGCTATATCAGAACAGCCTGTGGATTCACTGTCTGGTAACCTGTCTCAGCAGATGCTTCAAAAACGGTGGGGTGAGGAACCTCAGAAAAACATAAAATAGCCAGCATACAGTGCTACAACATTGGAAAGGGAAAAGGAAAGAGGGAGGAAAAAACTCCTTCCAAACTCCTCTTTTATGATCACCTTATGCCATGGAATAATAGGCTAAATTCTGTTGTATTTGTGAATTCTAGTTCATGAGTAAATGTTGTTTATAAAGTTACCTAATCATTTAAAATTCTGATGAACTATTTGCCTCAATAACCTCTTAAAACAGAAGATTCCACAGGCTGACTTTACAATGGCTAAAAATGATGTCCTCTTTGCAGTTTTAAATTTACTGCCCTTCCCTTTCTTTGAATGACCCCTTTTTCATTTATGGGATAAAGTGAATAAAAGTGTCAAATCAGCTTTCATTGTAATAACTGTACATACCTCAATCCGGCTGTCTCCATTTTTTTTCTGTTCCAGGCCAATTAATTCAGTTTTATGTAATATCTTTCTATTGCCCACCCACCCACTCAATCTGCATTGAGCCATTCTGTTTATCCTGTCTGAACCTTTTCTATTATCTACTATACCTTTTTTGAAGCAAGTTGAATATATACTTGGGGTAAGATCATGCTAAAATTTAATATGGAGTTGTATTTTAGTTTGTATTATTTCTCACTTTTAAAAAATAGATTCAAGATTTTAATTTATTTAATTGGCATCATCAGGATAATTCCTAGACCACCTCAGACCACAATAGTATTCCACTAGCTCAGAGTCCAACAGTATTTCCATTTTTCCAGTAAGCATTGTCTTATATTAATCTACATATTTCTGGCACTGTGCAGCCCAATTACCCAGACTGATTAGATCCCCCAATAGCATTTTACAACCCCCTCCACTGGATTAATTTAGTTAGTTCTGTGTTAAAAGCAAGTTTCCTTGTCTCACTATTCACTTCTAGACACGTCATTTATAAAAATATGGAACACCTTTAACCCCAGTACCAATCCTGGGAATGCCCCAATAGACTTTTCACACGTCTGAGAAGCAGCCATTTATTTTGGCTGTTTCCTATGACCTAACCAGTTTTTCAACCCTGACAGAGCATTACCCCTTATTCTCTGGTTATTTTCCTTAAGAATCTTTTCTGATGGATCTTGTCAAACACTTTTTGAAAAGCCAAGTAAATTATATCCATCACATCACTCCACTATTACAGTGTAGCTTTAAAAGTCTTCTTATAGGTTAGAGCGCCACAACTTATCTACAAAAGCTGTACTAGTTTGTCCCATTTTGTCAGATTTATTCCACTGTTTTACTACTCTGCCCTTGATTTTGCTCTCAGTCATCTTCCATAATCATTGCTCCTTATCTGAATAACATCTGAAACCACATTCAGCCACCTTCCAAAGACAAATGGAATTAAGTTTAGATTAAATATCTATGTTCTTACCTCCCATAATCGAAGAATATCTTGAAAGCTAAATTCTCTTTTAAATCGGATCAGAAGCCATCGGAAGCAAAAATAAAGGTAACCCGAGTCTTGAGATTCTAGGGCAAGAATGTCACATTTCTTATGAATATCAAACAAAGAAAATATGATTATTATAGGGCTGTTATCCTGCCATCAATCTGGAAAACTAAGTCTCCAATGAAGTCAGTCGGAAGTTTTGCTTAAATATCAATGGCATGACATAGCTCTGTTATATTTTGCTATCCACGAAAACCTATTAAATATTCAAATTAAAAACATTTAATAGGGTTTTTTTATTGTTCATTTAGGACAACAGCATAGATAGTGATACATTAAGGACTCTGCATTCTAGGGCTCAGAGAAATACAACAGTAAGTTTCTATTCTTTCAGAGGCATTGTACTAAAGCCAAATTATTAGAATGTGGCAGTCCTGCATTAATAATGAAACAGATTCATGTTGGAAAAGTGTTTAAGGGCACTTTAGAATGTCTATGCATCTATCTCTCTAAAAGTAACAAGTTGTTTGAGTTATTACACATACCTAAGTAACTGCAAAATCCACTGTCTAGCAAGCGGAGCAAAGTACTCAGTTGAATTAGCTGTGTCTTCATACCCTGCATTTGTTCCTCAAAATTCTCATGCTTGATGGGAAATAAATATTAGCATTCTGTCAGGTATTGATACTGGTAAATAGTTCACTAGGTCAAATACTGTTATAAAAAATCACAAAACTATGATTAGTTTACATGCAAGTTAAATTCATTGTCCTGATGACAGACTGTCTGATCCTTTAACTGTTTCACATACTAAGCGTTTAAAAGGATGGAGCCAAGGTCTGGTAAATATTTGCCTTCAACTGGAAGCTTAAAGCAACAAACAACAAACTGTGTCTCTCTGGCTCAGGGATATTTGTACTTAATCTTCCACAATCATACTTACACTGAAACTTGGATACAAAATTTGGAGTGAATAAATTCCTCTGCCTCCAAATTGGAGCTAGAGAGTTGCAGGCAGGAATAGACCGACTGGAGAAAATTATTAAATTTTATCAGAAGACAACTGAGGGTATTTTATTCTAAATCATTGTATTTATGTTTCACAACATCCCATATACAAAGTTATTCTTTGAAATGAGCACTTGTTTAAATGAATAAAAATGATCAAAACTGTAAAAATTATATTACCCCTACAAGAGCTGGGGCATCAACATTTTTGCCGTGTATCATACAGGCAGTATATCGTATATGTAACAACAGTCATTCTTTATAGACCAGACCCTCAGCTCCATTATTGTTACGCCCAATCCAGCAGGACAGAAGAGGAATTTACTCACCTTGTGCAGCAACGATGATTTTTTGAGATGTGCGTCCCTATAAGTGTTCCACACTAGGTGTGTTTGCATCCCTGCACTGCTGATCGTTGAACTTTGGTTGCAGTGTCCATTTGGCCCACACATGGGCTGGGCCCCCCCTTGTGCTCTGCCATGAGGCTAGCCAGCATCATGCAGGCGAACCCTCCTTAGTTTCTTCTCTACCGCAGAGTCAATAATGAGAACTCCAAAGTAGAGGGAAGGAGAGAGGGTCGTGGAGCACCCATAGGGGAACACATCTCCAAGAATAATTGTTATGGCACAAAGTGAGTAACTTCCTCTTCTTTTTCAAGTATTGCTCCTATGGGTGCTCCACTGTAGGTGACTCCCAAGTAGTATCCCCAATGGGAAGCTGGAGCTTCGGAGTCAAGTCTGCTATGGATGACTGCACAGCTGAATCTAGCATCGGCATAAGTCTCCCATGATGGCATAATGTTTTGCAAAGGTGTGTGCAGATGCTCAAGTAGCTACTCTGCAGATTTCCAGGACGGGGACATGCTTGAAGAAGGTGACCGAGGAGGAAACCGACCTTGTAGAGTGTGTATGGATTGTAGATGGAGGTACTAAATTGCGAGCCTGATAACAGAGTTTGATGCAGTTCGAGACCCACTCAGAGATCTCTGGGCTGAAATCACTATGCCTTTAGACCTATCCGCAATGGAGAGGAAGAGCCTATTAGATTTTATATAGGCCTCTGTCCTATCCAAATAGAAAGCCAAGGCTCTCCTTACCTCAAGCATGTGTAGAATGGCTTCTCTGTTATCCTGGTGAGGTTTGGGATAAAAGGCAGGGAGATGAATGTTTTGATTCACGTGAAAGGTAGAAGTCACCTTGAGGGTGAACTTTGGGTGTGGTCAGAGCATGACTTTGTCAGGAAAGAACACTGGAAAGGGAGTTGCGCCATAAGAGCCACTATCTCCCCTATACTCATTGAGGTGATGATGACTAGAAAGGCAGTGTTCACTGAAAGGTGTGTTAGTGAACAAGTGGCCATGGGTTCAAAGAGCAATCTGGTCAACCCTTTTAATACTAAAGTCGGGTCCCATGGTGGGGTAGAATATCTGGGTTGGAGAAAGATTTGTTATGCCTTTACAAAACCATTTTGTAATTGGGTGTGAGAAAACTTCTATCTTTTGATGAAAAGTTGCTATTGCCGCCAAGCGTACCTTTAGTGAACTAATAGAGAGTCCCGATTTCTTAAGAGTCAGAAAATAGTCTAAGACTAGTGGTAGAGTAGTTTATGTCCAGTAATTCCTCTAGAATGCACCACATCTCAAATCTGGTCCACTTTTGTAGGTAAGTACGACGAGTAGTTAATTTCCTGCTGTATAATAACACTTCCTGTATCTCCTTGGAGAAGGATCTCTCTATATGCTGGAACCATAAAAAAGCCAGGCTTTGAGCCAGAGTATACATAGGCTGGGATGGAGAGTGCATCCTTCTTTCTGCGAGAGGAGATAAGGACTGGGTTGATGTGTGATCGGTGGACACATTGCAAGTTGTGACTGTTAAGGGTACCACATCTCTCTTGGGCAGGTAGGAGCAATTACTATGACATTTACTCTTTTTCTCTTTATTTTCAACAGGACTTTCAGCAAGAGAGGAAACAGTGTAAGGCGTAAAGAAGGCCCTTGTCCCATGAGAGGAGGAGTGTGTCCCCCAAAGAGCGCTCTCCGAGGCCTGCTCTGGAGCAGTATTGCGACCATTTCTTATTCTGGTAAGTGGTGAACAAGTCTACTACTGATGTCCCCCATTACTGGAGTATGTTATGGGGTATCCAGGGCTGGCCTTAAGGGAAATGGCACCCTGGGCAAACTTGTATTTTGGCACCCCCCATTACCCCTGGCCCCCATGGGCTTGCTAGGCTTCCCCCACCCCCTTCACCTCTGGGCTCCATTGCCTCCCCCAGTGTTGAATTTGTGTTGAAAGAGATGCCAGAGCTCAGCCCTGGCACAAATTAAGCACTGGCAGGGCACCCTGATACCGGCGGGTGCTGGCCAGGCACCCAGCTCTGAGCTCGAGGAGGTGGATGTTAAGACACATCTCAGAGGGTGACCATTTACCCTGTACTGTGAGGTCATTGAGATGTGCACCCAACCTTATGGGGGGTATCCGTTGATGGTGAGCAGTGGTGGAGGAGGAGGTTGCACAAATGGGATCCCCATGTAGACGTTTGCTGGGTTCTTCCACCAATTCAAAGATTGTTTTATCTTGGTCGGTAGAGATAGTGGTTTGTTCAGGCTGTCTTTGTTCAGTCTGTAAACCGAGCTGAACCATGACTGGAAGCATCTCATACGAAGTCTGGCATAAACCATCACAAATGTATCCATGGTCACGTGTCCCAGAAGCTGAAGGCAATGTCTGGCCAATATCTAAGGGCTGGTTTGCACTGTCTCTATAAGCATGAAGAAACTGAGCAATCTGTGTTATAGAAGGAGCGCTCACACTTGGACAGAGTCAACATTGGCTCCTATGAATTCTACACTCTATACTGGGGTTAATGTCTATTTTTGTACGTTAATTTGTAGGCCTAGTTTTCTGAATAAATCCAAAGTCATATGGGTAACCTGCTGAGTTTTGTCAAAGGAGTGTGCCCTGAACAGACAACTGTCCAGATAAAGGTAGATTATGATCCCCTGAGAGCGTAGGTGGGCTGCCACTACAGAGAGGATCTTGGGGAATACTATGGGAGCCAACAAGAGGCCAAAAAGGAGTTCTCTGTACCGGTAGTGTTCCTGCCCTAGTGTGAATCTGAGATATCATCTGTGAGATATGACATGACTGAAATATGGAAATAAGCATCCTGGAGGTAGTGGATTGAAAACCAGTCTCCCTGTTCCAACGCTGGAATAATTGTTGCTAAAGTGACCATCTTGAACTTTTGAGCCTTGACAAATTTGTTGAGTGCTCAGAGATCTAAAATGGGTCTCCAACCTCCCTTTTTCTTGGTATCAGGAAGTAATGAGAGTAGAAACCTTTGGTCTATCTGTTCTCGTAAAAGATGGCTGGGTCGAGAAATGCCGTGTGGGCAACTGTGGTGAGCCATGATCCCCTCCACCTGCCCTGGGCAGATGAGGTGAGGGTCCATGGCTCCTGGCCTGCTCTGGCTTCTAGCTTGGCCTGGGGTGGGGCATCAGGCGGAAGGAGCAGGGCAGGGCCACGGAGGGAGTGGGGGCACTGCCCTGACGCACTTTTGGGAAAGCTCTGGTGGTGCTGACCTTTGGAGTTTACCACCTCCACAATGACTGAATTGGGGTGTGGGGGTGGGAGAAGAGAAATTCTGTGTCTTTCACTGGCACGTAATATTTCTTATTAGCCTGCCTACAGGTTGGCCGGACCGATGCAGGGGTCTGCCGCGCAAGTTTGGTTGGGTCTAACAGAGCCTTGCTGATAGGGAGAGCTACTCTGGATGAGGCAGAGGGGTGTAAAATGTCCAGTAATTTATGGTGGGATTCTGTCACCTCTTGTAGTGGTAACTGCAGTATGTAAGCCACCCTCTGAGCTAGTTCTTGAAAAAAATTTAAAGTTGTCTGCTAACAATGGTGGAGAGACATCACTGTTTCATCTGGTGATGAAGATGAGAAATTAGTTTGGGGTGTAACCTCTTCCACAATATTATCCTCCTGTTCTTCCCTCATCTCGTCAGGGGGCTCAAAGGCTCTGGCTGCAGTGGCAGAAGAAGGTTGCCTCACTGGTTCCTGGTAAGCCATGCTAGAACTTCAGGAGGCACAATGTCTATATGCCTGCCATGAATCCCAGTAAGGCCACTGGGATGGCAGGAAAGGTCTCAGTGTTTAGTACCATGGCTGACCATACCAGGGAGGCTGAGGGTCAGATGGACAGGGAGCCTGAAGAGGTCCAGATTGGTAATGGATACCATAAGGTAAATGAAGAGCAATGGGAGACTACCTCCTCCTGCTCACTGTCTGACTCCCTGCTAGAGAATGCAGGTGAATGGCACAATGCAGAAGGAAAATCTGGAACTCAAGGCAGACTTGGTACCAGAGCCCTGGTAGTAAGTAGAGGAGACTCCAGTACATCAGACACTATAAGGTCTCTTGAATATCTGAAGTCAGGAGGTGCAGTAGGTATTGGTTACTGGGGGGTGGACGATGGTGCCGGAGTGACTATACCAATGGAATTGGTGATGCGGTCCTGGTTGAACGATTCACTGGTGGTTGGCATACCTTTGACGGTACAGATGCCATTGTCCACACCAACGGAGCCTTCCCCAAGGCAGAGTATCTCCGTCTCACCCAGTCGTTACCGACGTTTCATTGCCTAGGCCCATTGGGTCCTTAGGCAGCCTAATGTGTTCTGCTGGGACAGTACCGTATGAGCTCTAGGTACTGCATTTGGATGGCTTCTGTACCGTCAGTACCGATGATACTGAGTGAACTGGCAGTTTTCGGCTGGTTCAGGGCTTGCTGTGGGGACTCCCGGCTCTCTTTTTAAAAGCCTTGTGTGAGTGGTTCATAGGTGTCTTCTTAGGCTCACCCTCCTTGGATGTAGAGAGCTGTGGTAAGGATTCCCACCATACTGAGTCTTGACATGGGTCTGAAGGCAGTTGGAGAGCTGCTTCCACTGGAAGAAGTTTAAGTCTCAGTTCTCTATCCTTTCGGGACCACAGTTTCAACTGCTGGCAAAATCCACACTTCTGCGCAATGCGATTTTCCCCAAGGCAACAGACACCAGGATGGATTCTTTGCAGCTGAGATGGGGTGGTCCCAGACATGTGAGTGTGAGTGAGAGAGAGAGAAACCAAAATCAAAAATAGATATATTTTTAAAACTAAAAGAAAGGACACAAAGGAAACTTCAAGGAGTAGTTAGAAAAGAAATGATTAACAAGTCTTTGGTAAATTAATAATCTGATAAACAGCCAGCTAAAAGCTCCATCTCTAGCCAGGGATGGTTGAGAAGAAACTGAGGAGGGTTCATCTGCACAATGCTGGCTAGCCTTGTGGCAGAGCACAAAGGTGGCCGCAGGTGCGGAGGACGGATGGACGGACGATGGACAAACCATGTGTGAGCCAAAAGGAAACTGCTACCAAAGTTCTTTGGTCAGCAGCACAGGAACACAAACACATCTATATTGAAGCACCCATTGGGACACTACTCAAAGAAGAAGAATGGTAGCTTTATCTTGGTGCTAGCCAGGGTCTATTTTGGCCATCTGCATAACTCAGAATAGCTTCAGGGCCGCAAGCCCTCCCAAAAGAGCTATGTTCTGGCATACAGAGATCACAGCTGCACTCAGAGAAGAAACAGGGGTCCTTAGAGAAGGCTCTGTCTCACCCAAGACCTCCTCTTACACTAGGAGAATTTCCCCGTAGCTGGTAAACTTTCTGGAAGCTTTATATTCCCAGAAGATCAAAAGCTACCATAAGCTGTGTCAAGGACCAAATGTGTTTATTTTACACATAAACAAACAGAAGAAATATAAGGGAGAAAATAGGAGACTTGGAAAAAACCCCATCTTCCCAATTTTTGTCTGTTGCTGAAGTATATATACACATTGATAAATATGAGCACTTTTAGGTAACACAATATGGCCAGCTTCTCACTGGTGGTGTAACAGGACTTGGAAGTTGAAGGGTTGTGGTGGCGGTGTACTTATCAGTCCACAGATGTTGTAAACCTCTAGTGACTGACTGGCAATGATGGGCATTTGATCCTCCTATCTTTAAAAAGACGATAAACAAGTGCCACCTACTTTACATAGGCATAGTCCATCTATTGGACAAACGTGCCTCTGAGCTATTCTACAGTCATACATACACCAATATTAAACACTTCTTTTCACTGAAGACAACAGAGGAAGTAGTGCAAAATTTTCAAGTCTAGTCATGAAGACATAAGAGATAAAATGACAACGTTTTACATCTAAATTCAGATAATAAAAGCTGCATGAATACTATGAAATAAATAATCTTGTTTTTACCATTTGATCCATGTATGATACAAAGCACCAAAAGGCATCCACTTCATTTTCCATGACATACAAGACAGGAGAAAGCAAGTCACTCATTCCCTGAACATACCCTTAAAAAAAGAAATAATTAAACTTAATCTTAGACTGTTAACTAGTGATTTACACAATTATGAACTCTAAATTAAATGATTTTCCTTTCTTATCTTCCAAGATGCCAAGCTTCAAATTTGTTACTGAACACTCATTGTTTGTACAATTATTCAATGGTACAGCAGACTGGTAGGTATATTCCAAATCAGCATAACCAAATAGTTTGAAAATTCCATTTCCTCTGTATGACTTAAAAAAATACCTGCATTTGATCATTAAAAGTCTACTTTCTGCAAATATGGAAAGAAACTGTAAACATATATACCCTTGATTCTCCAAATCTTTAGAAAACGTACACCCATATATCTACTTAATTTAACTTTAACAACCTTCAGAAAGTATATAATTATACACTAAAAGATTTTTGAAATGCAGTAATACTCTGAAAAGTGATCCTTGCTCACTAACCATTAACTTTTTATAAAAAAATATTCAGACAAGTCCCACTTACCTAAATCAAAGTCATACATACAATAGGTCATCAAAATGTCATGAAGCAAAATCAATCCTGGATTATCTTGGCCTTCATAGAACTTGTTTGTTCTGTCTGTTCTGTTTACATCTTTTTCTGAGAAATAACCCACAGATACAAAACATTTTCAAAACAATTTTTACTAAGCCTATATCTAACCAATGCACAAGGCTCTTTAAGTTACTGATTTCTCAAAACACTATTACAGAGCTTTGAAGTGTTTATTAAACCAACTATATTCACTGAATGTCATTATAAAATGCTTTAAAGGGGCTTTTGAGAGTAAGTACTTAAAAGAATTCTTCCTGTCTGGAAGAAGATGATATACTTACAAGCAGATTTTCCTCTCTTTTTTTTTTTTAAATTGGTACACACTTTTTACAGAACCCTCATGATTATTAACTATAATGGGAAAAAGCTAATATGCAAACAAGCTTAAAGTGATTTTGTTACACTTGTAATTGGTTGGTTCATTATAGCAAGTATTATTAAATTTTAGTTTGTCTTGTTTCTGTAATCATTACTAAGTTGAAACTGCCAGCTTGTTCCTAGATATAGACTGTACATTTTTTGTTGTTCCAATGAACAGAGTTCATACTGCCTGAATTTGATTACAAACTGCACTTCTTTTGTATGGCTGATGTAGAGCAGCAACTACAATTTCACCTAAAGTTGATTGAGCCAAGTGGCTACATCAGGAGTAGCAGAATTTATTGCAGTAATGCCTCCCTCATATTTATAAATTGGGAAGTAGATAGGGATATGTTCAATGGTCTGCTATGGGGAACCATACACACACACACCAAGGAGTCCTTGATTTTCCATTTGTGTATTAGATGTCCGCATATAGCATGGTTGGTTCAAATTCGGTTCAGAGGTGACCCAGATAACTGTAGAAGGTCAAATCCAGGAACCTTCTGCGTGGGATCTGGCACAAGGTGCTTTTTATTTTAAGTTTTGTTTAGCCCAATCTGCTTTCCAAGCCTCCTTCTGATCATAGCCTGATTGCATGAAGCTAAACGAATGTTCCCAGAAAGGCTTGCAGGACTTAAGACATTGTAGGGTGAAAGGTGTCAAGGTCTTGGTGAACAGGAAGACATCTGTTTTCACAGGTTCACTGAACTTCGCAGAACGTTGCAGCAGTTTGGCGTATTGGTGGGGGAGCAACGTTAGACAGGACAGGTAGCTATGGTGTTGGAGTCAACTTAAGGGTTCTCATGATGCACCGCATCATTGTATTTAGCTGGGTATCCACAATTTGTGTGTGGCTGCATCTGCTCCATAGCGGTGCACAATAGTCAGCTACTGAATATACAAGTGCTATTGCAGATATTCGCAACACTGATGCACCCCACATCGTACCTGCTAGCTTCTGGATTATGTTCGCTCTCATTTTTATCTTAAAACGAGATAAAAATGACAAACTATACTCAATATTGCTTTCATAATTTCAGAGCCACTGAAGACTGGATGGTACTCCTTTGGAGCAAGCCAGTGCCCTTCTTCACTGGGGAGGTCTCTAATTAATTGAGGACATACCCATGGACTCCAAGAAGCTTTTTAAGAAAGTTAAGTGAAAGCTGAGATTTTGGAGCTTGATTATGCAGCAAATTCTCTGGCCACAAGATACACTGACCAACGGCTCTAGTAATCTAAATCTCAAGAGATTCACTTCTCTTTTTTTTTTTTTTTAAATCTTGCCATTAATCTAATCCATATCCAGATGTTGCACACTAAATCTGTAAAAGGAAAATTACCTATAAGACTCTTATAGTCTCTTAATCTTGAATTTCGTTTTTCTTGCTCATCGCTGACTGATTTCCACTGAAGTTTCATCCTGAAATATTCATCTCTAAAGAAAAAGAAAGGTCATTTTTAAACTAAATGCAACTTGCTAAGTCATTTCACTTTTCATTATTTGAATGTCACAATCTCTCAAAAAATAAAAGAACGGCGCAAACAGGAGTAAGCCCTGGATAACTACATTCAATAACATTAAACAGTTAGCTTTCTGCAGACTTAGGAAGACTTCCACATCACTACAATAAGCATATGCTTGAAAAAATTCTGAAACTATTTAAACCCACTTCATAGTATAAAAGTGTGTCTGTACTCACGTTTTTCTTTTTTGCAAATTAGTTCTTTCCTCTCTGGTACTGTGCCAAGGAAAATAACCCAAAAGGAATTTCCATACTTCTTTTCTCAAAGCATGGCAGAGTCCCTAAGGGAAAATATGCATATGCAATAAATAAGAATCAAAGAATGCAAGATTCTAGCTCTAGTGATGAAACAATGCCACAGTAAGCAGACACGCCGTAAATTAATAATTGAAAACAAAGGTTAAAATGACTTTTCAGGTTAGCTGAAGGCAAAGATTATCCTCCCATAGAGCGTTACAGTACCTACCACCTCACCTTGTTATTAGGTTTCACAGGCAATGTCTACATTACAAGCTAGGGGTGTGATTCCCCAGTTTGTGTACACATTCTCATCACACTAGCAAAAGTATAATAGCAGCGTGGCCATGGTAGCACAGGTAGCAGCAGCAGAGAGACAGCTGAGTTGTGCCGAGTACATGCCCACTGATTTCAGATGGGTTTGTACTCAGCACGGCTCAGACGTGCCTCCACTGCCACTGTTGCCCTGGATTTGAGGGGTGTGTAAACCCCAGAATGTGATTAAGCTAATTGCAATCATGTTGTGTGCATTCAGCCACCCTGAAGTAATTAAACAGAACACCACATAGTTAAGGGTTAATTTGAGACAGGCTTTTAGAAACAAGGTCAAATCTAGCTGGCAGTTTCTGCTAATCAGAATGGGAGGAGGGGACAGACAAGTAAAGAACTGAGTCTGAAAACCTTGGTGGTTGGAAAACTTTGAATTTAGACACCTCTGATATTAAAAGTTTATTGAAAGTTAGAAAAGTGATGATACAGTAGGGGTCATTATGACCTATGTGTTTTGTAGAAGTAAGTTATAAAAGATTAGCTAATAGAGTGTGCTTTGGAACAGTCCTCTGAAGCCATCTTGAGAGACATTTTTCCTGACACCCTTTCTCTCCAGTGGGCCACTGGCTACTGCAAACCTGCTGTTAATTACTCAATACCATTCCAGATGTTAGGTTTAGAACATCCCAGGTATTTATCTATTGCTTATGTTTGTGTGTGCTTAAATCTAATAAACTGCGGTTTTCCTTGATCAGACAAAAGTCTGAGTTCCTGTTGATTTATTCCTTATACCGCCTGGAGTGAAATAGTTAAGTTGCCTCTGTTGGGGGTTCTGAAAACCCTGGGTAAGACCACTATCCATGCTACTGTGGCCTCACTACTATTTATATTCGCACTAGCTTGACGAGTAGGGCCCTACGAAATTTCACGGCCGTGAAAAATGCATCATGGACCATGAAATCAAACTTCCCCTGTGAAATCTAGCTATTGTAGGGGAGGGGGATTGGCACGGCTGTGGGTGCCTCACTGGGGGCTCCCATGCACAGGGCTCCAGCTACTAGTCCCAGCAGGGCTCAGGAGGGATGAGACTTGCTCTGCACAGCTGCTCCTGCAGGGAGATCAGACCCACCTCCGGGTACCTCCCCTGGCTGCAGGAAGCTCCAAGGCTGTGTTGTCTTCACAGCTGCGTTCTGAAGACAGCAACCACTGAGCTTTCTGAAACTGGGGGAGGTTGCTGGAGATGGGTCTGATCTTCCCCGTGCTGCTGGGGATTGCCCCAGCTGGGGTTCCTAGCTGCTAGTCCCAGCCAGGCTGGGGAGGGATAGGACTTCCTCTTCCCCTGCATGGTTGCTCTCAGGAGGGAGATCAGGCCCACCTCCAGAATCTCCCGTATCTGCAGGAAGTTCTGTGGCTGCTGCCTTCAGAGCCCAGCCCAGCTCTGAAGGCAGCACAGAGATGAGGGTAGCGATCCAATGACCCCACTACAACAGCTTTGCGACCTGCCCACAAACCTCTTTTGGGTCAGGACTCCCACAGTTACAACATGATGAAATTTCAGATGAAAACATTTGAAACCTTGAAATTGACTATTTTAAAAATATGACTGTGAAATTGACCAAAATGGACCAGAAATTTGATAGGACCCTACTGATGAGGATCTACACCAACAGGGGAAATCACACTCCTAAGCTCATAGTGTAGACAGTCAGAGACTTGGACAGAGAGAATCTGATTAGCCTTTACCTAGAAAGGCATTTAAAGAACCAATGCAATTTGTTTGCCAAATGACTGGAATAAAATCAAATTATTACATAGATATTGGTGAAAACTACTGAAGCATCAGGCAGAAACTGGCAACAGTGAAAGAAAATATCACTAGAAGATTAAGTCACATTTCACCCTACACTTCTCTCCCTCCCCAGAAACATTATTCTTGAACCTTTGTATAAGCATTAAAAGATAAGATAAAATTTTAGACTTAAATATTGAAACACTGTACTGTAACTAACAAGTCCAAACTTTATTTTGCAACCCCCAAACCTGCTCTCCATTAGACCCAATTACCCAATACTCCAAGGTCTGGTACACCATTTGTAATATAAAATATGCCTGGTGTCATAACTATAAATAAGAGCCTACAACATGCAGATGATCCCACCACACAACTCATAATATAGGTGTGTACTTAATGTTTATTTCTCAATAACCTTTCACAGTAAATCTGGCACTTCCTACCACATTTCTCTCCTATATCAAGGACTACTCCTGCCTGAATGTTATTTGCCTCAAATAGGACAAGCCCTTGCATCTCCTATGGGCAAGCATCTGCACTGTACCTGGGAGGACAAAACAAATCTACTTCTTGAATACTGTTCAATAATCAAATATTAGCCACTATAGCACAATATTTCTTTACTCCTCACTATATTCCCCTCTTCTACTAGGTTAAAACAGGTACAATAGTGCCAAATATTTGCTGCATCACTTGGCTATGCCACCAGGTCAAGTGTAATCAAACCCAACAGATGAGAAGCAAGTTGGAACTTGGGTTCAGAAGGGCCTCAAGGATTCACTTCATGGGCTGTCAGATGCTTAGGGCATTAAAACATGCTGGCCTTCTACATTTAGGGTTTGTAGGGTAATGCTGAGAGGGCAAGCAACACGCACATGGGCTGCACTGTGACAACAGCCAGCCAATGAGCCTGCTCTGCAACAGGCTCTTGGACTGACTGCTTTGGGTACAGGGTAGTTAACACACCCAGGCCAGGTGGAAGAGGTCCTCATTCTTGCTCCACCCTCCAAGGCATGTTTTCCATCTTCATGCATACAAGAAATAGTTAAAAATGGATGCAAGACCGTACGTATCAAAGAAAGTGGTGGCCCAAAATAAAAATGGTGGATAAGGTTATTACTCCATTTTAAGATGTCATGCATTTCTAAATCCCTGGCTCAAACAAGCAAGACCTCCCTAGCACACTGTAGAGATTAGAAAGTGAGCAAGAGAGCCCACTGGGTACCTGGAGCAGCATGAAAACAAAAAAAACAAACATCACACACAACAACTGATTAGGAGATGTGTCCTTGCTATAACTGTTCTTCATAACTTTAGTTTGTATTTACTACTAGATTTTCACTACTGAAGTTGAATTCATATAATACAGGACTCTACAAAACAAGGCTACAATTAATGAAAATCTTCAGGGTCAGCTTCAGCACAGCCCACAACAATTTAGCTACCAGAACAAACCACAGAGAGCAAGAAACAAGGGCAGGATAGGAGAGGAAGACTACAAATTCAGAAAAAAGGGGACTCACTTCCTAAAGAAAATAGCACTTTCATTAAAGCATTAACAGTTTCTTGGGAGGCACATTCTTAGGTCTGGTTTACACTGTAGAGTTAGATTGATGTAAATAGCTTTGCATCAACTTGTTTGCACTCACATTTATCTCCTGTCAATGTAAGCGCCCCATTATGGCAAGGCAGCAATACCACCTCCTCAAATGACGTTGAGCCATGGATGACATATTGTGGTCAACACAGTGCGAGCACTGACACTGTGAGACCCGTATTGACGTTAATGATCCTCCAGCAGTTTCCCCAGTGACTGACAGTGACTGCTCTAGTCACATTTGTGAGCTCCATTGCCCCTGGGTCATAGAAGCCACCCCCTTTAAAACTCTATGTATTTTTGAAATGTTTTTTTCTCAATTGCCCTCCTTGGAGAGCACACCTAGCAGCTCTCCCTCGTTGTATGCGACTGCCCAACTGACCTGCTGGCTACATGCTCTACACTTGCTCCTGCCTGGAGTGGATCTCCTGGGCCTGTGGGGAAAAGAGGCTGTGCAGGCACAGCTACAAACCAGTCATAGAAACATACAAAATGATCACACAGGGGATGCAGGTGAAGGGGTATGACAGGGATCAGCAGCTGTGCCACACGAAAGTGAAGCAACTGTGACAGGCATACCACAAGGCCAGAAAGGCCAACAGTTGATCTAGTGCTGAGTCATAGGCCTGCCACTTTTACAATGAGCTGTACACCATACTTGGCGGAGACCCCACCACGCACCTCACATACCACTGTGGATACCTCCAAGGAGCCTAAGGCCTCTGCTGTGAAAAGCAAGGAAGAAGCAGAGGAGAGAGATGAAGCAGGATGGTCCAGCTGTGCTGCGAGCCAGGATCTTTTTGAGACTCCACTACAATCTAACCAGTCCTACCAGCCGGGCACGGGTGAGCATACAGACCCAAGCAGCTTTAGGACACCAACAGCAGCTGTGTTCACTGTGCCTTTGTTGCCTCAAACAATGAAGTATCAGCTGAAATTACTACTCCCGGTAGAAAATAGTGCCAGTACTCATTCCCACTACCCTGTGCTCATACACATGGAAACGGGATGAAATTTTATTGTTTTATGCAACTGAACAATTGCCTCATTTCCTACCCCACCATCCATCCCTGGCAGGTCAGACTCCCCATTTACAGAGGCACTTCAATGCTGCGGCTCCAGCAGGACTCGGGCCTTCCACCCTCTGTGGCTCCTGCCTGGGCTCAGGGACCTGGGCTGGAGGTTGCCACCCCCTGCAGCTCCAGCCCCTCTCCCGCCTGGGCTTCCACCCCGTGACTCCTGCCAGGGATGGGGCACTCATTTTTCAAATTGTCCAGAGCCCCTGGGCCCATACATTAATCCACCACTGGCCCTGACTAGCAGCTAGCATCCCCCGGTTGGGGCGTTCCCAGCAGCACTGGTGAAATTGGACCAGCCTCCACCAGCTGCAGAAAACTCTGCAGCTGCTGCCTTCAGAGCTAAGCTCTGAAGGCAGCACAGAAATGAGTATGGCAATCCTGCAACCCCCTTACAACAGCTTTGGGACCCGCCTCAACCTCCTTTTGGATCGGGATCCCCCCAGTTACAACAGCATGAAATTTCAGATGTAAACATTTGAAATTGTGCAATTGACCAATTTTAAGACCCTGCGGCTGTGAAATTGACTAAAGTGAACCGTGAATTTGGTAGAGTCCTATTAATAACATGCCTAGGACACTCAAAGCACATCACTTGTAATAGAACAGGGCCATAGAACTCATAGGTTCAGTGAAAAAGTCATGTAATGATTATAAATGTAAAATAGACAGCACAAAGTTCACTGGTTCATTTAAAGAGGTGATTCATAAACGTACACCAAGTGCTATGCAATTCCTAGTAACCCTCAAAACTTCAGGGCCAAGTAGAGTATAGTCCAGCTGAACACACTACCGTGGCAGAGTATTAAAGTGCTCTTTCAAGTTCTCCTATCAGCCACATAGCTTCAAGCTGAGTTCTTCTAATTATCTTTCATCTTGCTGTTCAAAGTCAGTAGACAGCCTCTCCACCTTTGCCCTCCACTCCTGCTGCAGCAGTTTTTGCCCCTTTGCCTCACAGACATTAGGCAGGGCACAACAGGCAGATATAACCATTGGGATATTTTTCTCACTGAAATCTAATCCAGTGAGTAAACACTGCCGGCATCCCTTCAGTCTACTGAAAGCACATTCAACTGTCATTCTCATCCGCTGAGCCAGTAGCTGAAACTTTCCTTGGAGCTGTCAAGGTGACCAGCACACAGCTTCATGAGCCAGAGAAGCAAGGGGTATGCTGCTTCTCCCAGGATCACTATTGGCATTTCAACATCACCAATGGCAATCCACTGGTTGGGGAAAAAATATCTCCGCTCGCAGCTTCCTGAACAGTCCTGCATTCTTAGAGATTTTAGTATCATGCATCCCTGACAAGTCCACATTGATATCCATGAAGAACCCCCATTGATCCACCAACACTTGCATAACCATACAGAAGTAGCCCTTTCTGTTGGGCTGGTACCGGAGAAACTCCCCAGACTCCATTTTGCATTTCTAATCTCCATTTTCTAACCCTAGCTTTCCACTTGAATAAGCCGGAGTCACTTGCATGCCATCTATCGCTCCACTGCAAATCAGAAACCCAATAGCTGCAAATCTAGCCACAATATCCTGCACACGGCCTAGAGTCACAGTCCTGCATGGCAGGATACAATTAACAGCTCTAAACGCTTGCATGACAATGGCTGCCATTATGGATTTTCCAACTCCAAAAAGATCTCCAATTGACCGGTAGCAATACAGCACTGCAAACTTCCAGAGTGCAATCATCTCTTGCTTCTCAACTGTCAGTGCAGCTCTCATTCTGGTGTCTGCGCTGAAGGGCTCAGGTGAGCGCTGTATACAGATCCAGGAACGTAGCGTTTCACATCTGAAAGTTCTGCAGCCACTGCTCATTGTCCCAAACCTGCACTACAATGTGATCCCACTAGCTGGTGCCTGTTTCCCAGGCCCAAAAGCTCCATCATCTGCAGCTACTCCATTAATGCCACCAACAACCTTGAATTGTTTTTCACTATGTCCCACAGTCATCTGTCCTCAAAGAAATCAACATGTCCTCTGTTGTTGCAGAACTTCCTGCAGCTCTGAAAATACCAGAATATCGTTCATTCTGTGTTTGCAACGTTCATGACAATAGCGCAGAGTTCTATGGGCTCCATGCTTCTGTCAGAGATGGTTGACAGCAAAAAGTGCCATGCGGGTTTGTGGGATTTTTAGAAAAGGCATAAATTATGGGATGGGGACTGCATTATGGGATGGGAAAAGTTGCATGATGGGAACTTGACTACTTGCACACCGCTCTCCCCCAAGCACAACTTGTGTGTGCTCCACAATGCACTACAAAAATTCTGCAAAAGGCACAGCACCACAGAATAGTGTGTGGCATACTGTAATATCTATCCATGACGTACCACACTTTGAATCAACACAAGCACTCCTGGAGAGTAGTCAAAGACCAATGCAAGCAGCCAAGTACGAACTCACAAGTGATGTATTAACCACAAAGGCTTTTACACTGATGTAACTTGCGTCAACCAACATCTGTAGCATAGACATGGCCATAGTTAGAACACTTTCCCTCCTTAAGTAGTTTTGCCTCTTCTATTGTATTGGCCAAGGTCCAGTCATCTATCTCCGCCATTTTACTTCCAGATTCTCTTACCAGCTAATAAAAGTCCTCTGTGTCTTGGGACAGCATTTCTTTGTGTTGCTGCAGACTTGCCTTAACATTGTTTGAACACTTCAACAGACTTTGTTTAATCTGTCCAACAACACTGACAAGTTCAAAGCCTTCTGGAAATTGCAAGCATGATAAAATCAGCTCAGTAGCAGAGTTTGCAGAGAAGTGGAAAGAGAACTAAAATCTGACCGTAAGGGGTTGGTTGACTCAGTTCCTAGCAATAGCTTCATTAATGAACATAAATTACCCCTTTGAATATCATTTGCTTTATGAAGTCAGCATCTAAGATTCTTCCTTCTGAATCCATGTTCTTAGTCCATTCTTCAGCAGACACTGGCTCTCTTCTGATAACGTCAGGTCGTTTACCTAGATCAATCTAAAGTATTAAAAAACCCTATGTTACATGAATGCCATTACATTGATCCATTAATTTTCTTTAAAAAAAAAAAAAAAAAAAACACACGATAGTATTAAATCCAGCTCTCTCCTCCATATTCTCTTGGGGCTATGGCCACAGCAGATGCACTGTGTATAGGGAGTTAAAAGGGAAGGAGGAAACTGACGGATTTGAGGAGCATGCCACAGTTCCACAGGAGGTTCTTGCACATCATAGCATAGTAGGGATTTGGGGGTGAGATTAGCAGATCAATTGCTGTGTACATACACTGGCCATTCTCCCCTCAACTCCGGAGAGAAGGCAGTTTTGAAAGTGCAGCAAAGCTCCATGGCCAGGAAATTACTTTCCCCTCAGTCCCCAACCCAAATATGTGAGCACTGAGTAAGGCTCAGGCTTCAGACATAGTTTCTAGTTTAGCCCTGCTGCTCAAAATATTTTGCTTATGGCAGCAACAAAGCCTACTTCAGCTCAAGTTGGTTTTAACTGCGTAGAAGCCACACAAGTTTAGCATATCAAAGCACACAGGTCAACATTATCTCAAATAAATCTCATACTTTCTGCAACATCCATGAACAACTGCTGGGTAGTAAATCCAAGGAATCTACAGATTACGTTGAACTTGCTGACAATTTTCATTTTCAGCTATTGAGAAAACCTGAATGATTTAAGTTTTAAAAAGTTTTATAAAAACTGCTTCTGATAAATTTAATGCCACCTCAAAGCACTGGGCTGTTTAAATAATCTCACTGCCATGAATCACTTAATAAAATAATTGTGTTTTATTTATATAACTGTAAAATATATCCACAGAGTTCACAATAAGTGATTCATGGTAGAATTACAAGTGCATGGAATTACTTGCCATCCCCCAGTCTTCACAACTACAACTGATCGTTCCATTTAGTATTTTGTTTTAATACAATTAGACCTGTTTAAGTATAAATGGATATTCTAAACTGTTTAAATGAACCATACAAAAATAAGGTTAATTGCACATATATATTAAGAGAGATTGAAGGTATAAATACATAATATAGATCTAAAATCAAACACAGAAAATAAGCCAAACATGAACTGAACCAGTTTCTATGGGGATGGTCTTTGTAAGATGAGCAACCTGAGCTTCCACTGGCGTCAATGGGAGATAAATTGGACGCTAATAAGCAACAACACTATTTTCCTCAATGCATGGAAGGAAGAATTTTGATATACATTCTCAAGCTATTAATGTTGATCTTATGCTAGGTCATGGTTTATAGTAGTGCCCTGCAACAAAATGGGACACAACTACAAGTGTATGGTCTGGATCATGTGGAAAAACAACTGGACTCTCTTGGGCTCTCCTCCAGCCTGTGGGGTTGGCACAGCAGTGACTGCGTGCCCTGCTCTCGCCATCCACTGCCACCTTGCGGTGTTGTGCCTTTCACTCTGCAGCACACACACTGCACAGCAGGCGCCAGCATTCAACAGTAGCAGAGCATGCAACTGCTTCCATGCCAACCCCTCAGGCAAGAGGGAAGCTGACCTCATGGGTAGGAGGTGGCAGTGCTAGCACAGGTTCAAGGAGAAGGGTCAAGGTCTGGTTGAGTTGTAAAATTTGCTGACCCTCTCAGGCTCAGATTACGTTAGGTGGGCTTGGATTCAGCCTAAAAGTTAGGCCTGAGCAGACCTCTACTTTATAGACAAGACATAAACCAAAGCCTCAAAAGCAAACACAACATGCTTCAACAATTTTAAAATCAGTGATTGTAGCGGGGAAGAGAGTCAGTACGTAAGAAATGTGCTTTATGTCTATATTATGCTAATATGCTATCTACACACTCACTCGTGTAATAACTTCAAATCCTGGTTCTTCCTGTTGATTTATCTTTAGCCCTGGAATAGCATCACTGAGAAAGTCTGCCATTTCAGATGGTGGTCGCTGTTGAGTTGAAGAGTCACTTCCTCGCAAACTATCAAAAATATAGTTTGTCACTTTGGAAAATCCTCCCATAGTTGCTGTATATGGATCCTTCTTCAATTTCTATGTAATAGTAGGAGAGGAAAATAAGTTAACTGTAACAGCCTCATATTTCACACAACTACCCTAACAAAATTATAACCAAAATTTCTCAAAAATTATTCTGAAAGTTAAAGGTTTTGTAATAGCAATTTTGCATAGCATAATTTTAATGTGCTAAAAAAATCTAAAATGAGAAATCACAACAGGTAGTAGTTTAACACTAATGATTTAATTTGAGAGATTGGCCAGTGATGTGCTAGCTAAATCTAGCCTACTTATATTAGAACAACAACTCATGTCCAGTGCTTACTTTCCAATGGTGAATGGCCCAAAATGTCTTTCTTCTGTCTAGTTGCTCTACCTTCACAGAGAAAATACATCTTGAAGCAAGAAGCATCCTGCTAGAAATCTTACAGAAAAACTCTTTGATCACTAAATCTGAAAACTAATACAATTTACTCAATATTACTTCCTTTGTAAATCAAATCAATGGGATGAGATCCTGGCCCCAAAGAAGTCAATGGGAATTTTGATACAGCCTTCAGTGAGGCCAGGATTTCACCCAGTAATTGGCAGTTATAAAACAGAATAGTTTCCATTTGTGCAATATTGTGCACTGAACAGCACATATATTAGATCAAAACATTATTGGTGGAAATATTCTTTCCTTGAGTAATTACCTAACATTTGGGCAAGACTTGCCTTGTGTTTCTTCTCCCACCCGCCCTATGAAAAAAGTTATGGAGTATATTTGAATAATCTAAAATACTTATATCTTTATGTATAAGGCTGTAGGCACAGCTGAAGTAAACAAGGTTTTGCCTATTGAAATAAAATCTGTACAACATGGAGGAGCAGCACTTGGACCTTAAGAAATGGCTGATTATATGAAAAATAATGAAATTTTATGAACATGTAGTTCTTCACTTCTTCACACAAGTTCTTCACTTTCTACAGAAAGTTTGCTTAATTGTTTGGGAAGTTTTTTTGGCAGTGGAAGGGCAGAGTGTTTTTAGGTGACTTAGTTTTAAAATCTGAAAGGAATACTGAGGAGTAGTAGGTTTTATACATAGTACATACCTGTATTAGACCATATGTTGGTTCATCAAGGAGATTTTCAAAAGACTGTGAAAGACTCTTGTTCTGACAATTGACAAGAAGAATTCTTTTATCCTGTGAAGATCTGTAATAAAATAGAGTTTGTATTACAAGATGCCAGTTTTTCTACAAATGTTTTTAAAATTTTAGGTTTTGTAAGTTACAATTGGTGCTGTGTGTGAGAAAAGCTGATGCCGAACATAAAATCGTTCTTAGCCCCTTTACACAATACACTTACAAAATGCATTTTTTTCATTTTTATACATAGTTCTCAATCTATTTAATTGTCAGAGTCTGATTGCCATTTACAAGGTGCATTAATTTTGTTATACTCATTATATTCTGAAACAGAACTGTCATATTACAGCCCTGCAAAAAGGTGTTCTAGTTTGGAATCCAAATGCTAAATACACTCTGAAACCTGATCAGATGGCTGAATTCAATGTATTTGAGCAATCTAGTATTTCAGAGAAGCATCTAAAAAATTATGTCAAACCCTACCCTCCACTGCCCTTCACCTGAGGCTCACTATTCGGGAAATCAATTGGTTAAATTCACTATTTCTAGTCTTTGAACAAAAATTACTTTTTATTTCATTGCTACATAGAACATATACTTGGCTATTAAAACCTAAGATAAGAACTTTAATAACTGTTATCTCTTTTCAGTTCCAACATGACAGGATACAATGTTAATGCAGGAGGATATGAAATTCAACAAGAGATCTCATTTCAAGTCTGTCAGACCACAGTCATAGGTCTCTGGCAATGGCAGTTAATAAACTTCAACTGGGTTTTGCTAAAAGCAGCAGAGGGGGCAAAGGTTGAGTCATGTATTATGCTTTGTCAAGCCAAGAGGATGAAAACCCTTGTAAGAAATTTCCATTTTAAATTAAACATTCTCTCTCTGGACAGATACTTGTTCAAAACAAAATGTGGAGCTACGCACATTCACAAAAGCAGTTATTCACAAAATTCCAGCTTTGACAATGCGGCATCAGAACAGCACTGTATTCAATAAAAACAGAGATACAAAGCCAAACTAAATAGCACAGAGTGTTCAAAGTGACAAATCCAATAAATATATTTGTTCCATCTCAGCCACTTCAGACATACTGACTTGAGCAGTGACTGAATACTTTCATAACAGAATATTATTAGATGGAAGGCAAAAAGGTTATCAAAGTTCAGGAGGGGGGGGGGAAATGTCAGCCTGCCCTATTATTATATTGTTTTACAAAGCAGTTATGCTATCCCTATATGAATATCAATGGCACAATATGTATGAATAATGGAAACAGCAAGAAAGCAAATTAAATAAGTGATTATGTAACATTTGTATATACTATCACAGGTGTCTATGACACATCACAGAGATAATAAAAATAGTGCCTTTTCCCAGAAAATATTGTAACTGAGGTTATACATGTCAGGAAATAAAGCAAGGATAGATAATACTAGCAAGAGGAAGGAAAGAGATTTACACATAATAAGGTCTGAAGTTGGTTGTTTTCACAAGGAACATATGATCTCTTATTTTTCTTTATGTTGATCATATTAAGCAGACACAGAAGTTCAAATATTTGTTGGAGAAACTATGGAAAGAAGTGGGTTTAGAAGAGAGGGAAGATGTGGGATACAGAATGAGAAAACATTATTCCAAGTTGAGGAGGGGAGAAGAAGATTGAAGAATTTCAAAAATACACATTAATTAAAATTAAGATTTTTAAAAGTAGGTAAGTCAATGACACTTGATTATAGATCTGCATGGAGCTAGGACCACACTAACAACCTCGATTTTTATTAGCTACCACAACCATGCATAACTCTAGAGCAACTCAAGGCACCCTACTTCTCACCATATTAAAATAAAAATCATTATTAGTCAAAAAAAAACTTTAGAAAGCACTTTTAGTGTTTTTATATCAATGTACTATGCACAGTAACAAGCTGAGGAACAAATGATGGGCAGAACAAGGAAACATCTATAATGAGGCAACAATAAAAATGTAATAATGTAAAACGGCCATGCTGGATCAGACCAATGGTCCATATAGCCCTGTCTCCTATCTTCTGACAGCAGGAAATGCCAGGTGCTTCAGAGGGAATGAACAGAACAGGGCAATTTATTAAGTGATCCATCCCCGTCATCCACTCCCAGCTTCCTGCAGTCAGAGGCTAAGGACAACCAAAGCATGGGGTTGCATCCCTGACCATCTTGACTAACAGCCATTGATGTACCAAGCCTCCATGAACTTATCTAATTCTTTTTTGAACCCCGCTATAGTTTTGGCCTTCACATCATCACCTGGCAATGCGTTCCACAGGTTCACTGTGCACTGTGTAAAGAAGTACTTCCTTTTGTTTGTTTTACACCTGCCGCCTATTAAATTTCATTGAGTGACCCCTTGTTCTTGTGTTATGTGAAGGAGTAAATAATACTTCCTTATACATTTTCTCCAAACCATTCATGATTTTATAGACCTCTATCATATCCCCCCTTAGTCATTTCTTTACCAAGCTGAAAAGCCCCAATGGTTTTAATCTCTCTGCATATGGAAGCTGTTCCATGCTCCTGATAATTTTTGTTGCCCTTCTCTGTACCTTTCCCATTTCTAATACATCCTTTTTGATATGGGGTGACCGGAACTGCATGCAGTATTCAAGTTGTGGGTGTACCATGGATTTATATAGTGGCATGATGATATTTTCTGTCTTATCTATCCTTTCCCTAATGGTTCCTAACATTGTTAGCTTTTTTGATTGCTTCTGTACATTGAGCAGATGTTTTCAGAGAACAATCCACAATCTTTTAATCTCTTTCTTGAGAGGTAACAGCTAATTTAGATCACATCAAAAATAAAAGTTCCATTATCATAGGATGCACAAGTCCTGACCAAGACAAGTTGCTAAAAATTTTCAAGAATGGGCACACTGAAGATAAATCAGAACAAACAAGTAGAAAAGACTTCTCCCTAAACTGTATTAATTATTCTTTTTGGGAATTTTACTCCTCCTTCTGAAGCATTTGGTACTGGATATTAGATCTGGATAGAGAAAGCTGATTATGTTCAGCAGAGGATTTCAAAATTTGGTTTCATTCCAATTTGCAATGAAAACCAAAAATTTCAGAACTCTCAATGACCCAGACCCTCTTGATAGACTACACCAGAACTGGGAACACTTGAAACCTGGGGGAGATAGCTGGCAGGAAACCAGACAGGTTTCCAATGGAATCTTGCCCGGGTTCTGTCAGAACTTTGTCAAAATTAAACTGTCTCTGTAAAATGTTTAGATCTCAACCAATAGCCAAATTCCAATGAAAAAATGTTTCAGAGTGTTTCATCACCAGTACTAGTGGACACTTCCAGAAAGAAGATACCATACTAGGAAGACCATTAGTCTGATCCAATATAGTAGTTCACATGCTCCTAATCACATGCTACTTTGGGGCCAGGTTGCAGCCTGTGCTGCATACCAGCACAAGGGAGAAGAGGCTGGGGTGGACGTGGGGACACCCTATTACTCCCTTGTACCACTGCTTCCTGTGGCAAACGGAATTAGGCTTTGCAGAACTGCTAGGTTTCCCCTCCCAGACAGGTGGGCAAGAAGGAAGGGAGTCATCATGGCACCCCTCCAACGGGCCTGGCAGCATAATACACCAGCGCATCATGAAGTGTAAACTCCTCCCAATGGTCTAGGGAAATCTGCAGGGAAACCGACTTCCTAAGTCACAATCTTTCTCCCAGGCTGCTCCAGGAGCAGCTCTTTACTAAGGACTGGAGCACAAACTGACAATCCAGTCTTTGGTAGAAGTATACTTTAAGCAGCAGTTATATATTTGGGCCTGGTTTGCACTTAAGAGTTTTGCTAGTATAGCTAAGTTACTTAGGAGTATGATTTTTTGCTGATATAATTATTCAGGCAAAAGCATTAAAGTATATGTAGCTATACCAGCAAACCTTTTAAACAAGGTATAATGATCCTGCCTTATTTCTTTTTGTCATACTGCTATTATAGGGTGTTTGTTTTGGTTCAGAGCACACTTAACGTCTTACGAATAGTACTGAATGCATGTTGTGAGAAGGTATCGACTTTACTGTCGAAAGAGTGCCACTTCAAAGGAGGGTTGTCAAGAAAATAAGAGACCATACATTCATCTTTGGGCTACACTAATGCAACAACAGATCATGCTGGAAAGGAAGTAGTACAGAGTAAAATATGGGCCAAATCCGATAGGTGGAGATAAGGATAAAATTATTCTGGGCTTATTCTCCAAATGCATCAGATTTATACTCAGCTATAAAAAAGAAAAAAAGCATTAAACTTTTGTTCTAACAAACTAAAGTGAGTATTACAATTACTGTATTTACAGATTCATAATTTATCTTGCTAGTTGCCTTAAATTACTTTTCTAATGTAACAAGAAAAATAAATTAAATGTGTTGCTACCTTAATGTTATTTCTAGAAAACATTTGGGTTTAAAAAAAAAAGAGAATTAACTCACAAATATAGCTAACATGCTTCTGAGTCACTTAAAGTACGTGAACATGAAGCACTCGCTCTAATCCCCAAAACATATTTTAAACACTAGATAGATCTGTAAGAAAATACAAAGCATTAGACAGCTTTTCAAATTAGAGGGGAGTTGCATATCGAAAGGATATTTTTCAGTTAGAAATGATGACTATCTATAGTAACTACGTTAACCCTGTAAAGCTTGTCACACAGTGACAAAATATTTATTACAAAATTTCATAATCACTATTTCCTTTTTTGACAAGGTGGTATGTTGTGGCCTAATGTAAAACCATCAGATTTGTACTAAGAAAAATTGTTGGGTCAAATGGAAGCCTCAACTAAAACTGCATCTCCTTGCTTATACCTCACAGATCAGTACAGAAAATCTCCTAGTTTGGCTTCAGTACCCTCCGGGAGATAGGGCCTGATTCCAGGAGACTCCCAGTGAAACTGGGAGGTCTGGCAATCCTAGCTCTGCCTTGAGGTCCTGTCCTTGCTCCAGTGGGGCCTCAGCTCAGGCCAGTGGCCTGGAGCCTAGGGCTTGGCCGGCCGGTGACCTGGACCAGCTTGGGGGTCAGGCCAGTGGCCTGCACCGGTTCGGACGGTTCGGCCAAGGCTGCTCCAGCCGCAGGGCGCCTTGGGGCTCTGGCGGGCAGGGGCTCAGGTTCAGGCAGAAGGGGTGAGGTCAGGGGGCTAGCCTCCCCAAAAGGGGGGGTTCACCCCATGCCCACCTAGCCCCTCCACAGACTGGAATGGAAGATTTCTACCACCAAATCTCTGTACCCATGGAGGGCAAGGGTAGTAGAACATAAACAGGGGAGAGATAGAGAAGTGGAGAAAGATCAAAATACTGCTGTAAAGATCATTTTCCTGGCTCATAACTTTGACCACATCTACTGTCTTTCATCACAAGAACCAACTACTTGTCCTCATTTTCAAGATCCTTCACAATCTATACCCCATCCATCATATCTCATACACTACTGAGATGCTGACTTGCCCCTCTGTTCTGCCTTTGTTGCCACCCTTCATCACCTTCTTGCTTTACTTTCTAACCACCTTCATGTTTTCTCCCATATTGCCCTTCTCACATTGGAGGAAGAGCTCCCCATAAAAATCTACAAAGTCATCTCATTATCACCCTTCTAATCCATTCTTTGCCATAATGCCTACAAAATACTTGACAATGCTTAGAGAGCTGATGTGTAAAATTTAGATTCTAAGCTCTTTGGGGACATAGTCTTTACACTGTACAGTGCCTAGAACAATGGGGTCCTGGTCCATGACTGGGGCTCCTATGGGCTACTACAATACAAATAATAATTAAAAGACATCAAACAATAACTTCTGGAGCTCAATACAGTGGGAGGTATTACGAAACAAACTATGCATCTGATCAGAAAACAAATTCTACTAGCCAGAGGCCAACACAAAAGAAGTTCCTGCAAGGCAGAACCCCAATGAGAAAACCAGCCCCTCTGATATTGTACATAAAGCTAGTCTAATAGTGATGTAATATCCTCTCAGGAGGGTATCAGAGTTCAAAATTTGTATTTAGTCCTTCATTTCTGGGTCAGCAGGAACAACTTTATCAGAAACTGGAAGGATCCATGGTCAGTTTTCTTGGCTAGTTTTTTTTTTTCCCCATTCAAATCCTTAAGAGAATGTGAAGTTGTTAAAATCAAAACAGCAGTAAATGGAATTCTGAAGACCACTTTGGAGGAAACATTTATATATAGATTTGGATGACAGGGTACTTTTTTTTTTTTTTAAACAAAGTTTAACTTCTAGACTCGTTTATCCTGACAATGTCACCTACAATAGAAATCATCACCACCAATAATAATTATTTTGCTTATATATGAGAGACACAAAGTGGGTGAGAACATCTTTTTTTGTACCAACTTATGTTGGTGGAAGGGACAAGCTTTTGAGCTTCACAGGGATTTTTCAGGTCTGGAGAAGAAAGCAGACGATCTAAAGTGATTTACACCGGTTTACTATCATCACCCCCATATTTAGATGAGGAAACTGAAAGAAAGGATAAACTCACAGTCAAAGTCTGACAATAGTGAAGTGAGCAACAGAACATAAGTCTCCTTATTCCCATTCTGTACCCACTAGAGGGTGCTAATATCATAAATTATAGCTTTTTGCAAAGGTTGTTTGATTTTCAGTAGATTGATGAAGCTTGTTTAAATATATCAAAACATTTGAAATGAAAACATGAACTATTAAATCAATTGTTAGAAATGAGATAAATTATTAAAGTAGTGAGAAATAAGATTAAAGGGAAGGGATTTTATTAACTTGTCAGTGTTAAATTTTCAGAACCTACTTTCATACTTGCAAATGTATTACTTGAATTTACAATTATTGCCGTTATTTATATGACATATTAACATAATTAAGAACTGTTTGATACTTACTCACACAACACCACATATTTTTCAAGGGACACAGTCAATAATTTGCTATCACCATGATGGAAGTGAAGAGCTGGGAGGATGACATCATCCTTTAGACAGAATACCAAATAAGACCATCCCATGCCTTCTTTGTTTTGTTTAATTGACTTCAGATCTGTCAAACTGAACTGGAATGACCACTTGCTTTCTCCATTTGCACGAGTTGTAGCATCTTTAAAGACAAAATTGTGACAATTACAGTTTGGTTTCCACTATTAGCATCTACATATACCCAGGAACGGATTTACCATGAAACAAACTGTGCAGTGGCACAGGGCCCCCAGCGACAGGTGGGCTCACAAAATGCAAGACAAATCTCATCTGACAACCTGCTCCTGAGTCCCGGCCAGCGGCACAGGCTGCCTGCATGCCGTGACCAGTGGCCCCACGCTGCTCCCAGAAGCCGCCGGCTGCTGGCACATCTCTGCGAACCCCTGGTAGGGAGAGGGGGCTCCGAGTGCTGCCCGAGACTCATTGCCCTCCCTCCCCACAAGGGGCGCACAGAGACATGCCAGCAGCAGGGCTAAGGCAGTTCCTTGCCCACTCTGCCTGCCTCCCTCCCTCCACCCTGCGGCCATGCTGCTCCCTGAAGCGGCTGGCTTGTCCATGCGGCCCCTTGCGGGGGGGATTGCAGCCAGTGGGAGCTGCGGGGGTGGCGCACAGAGACCCTCTGGCCCTCCCCTGCCTAGGAGCCACTTCCAGAGGGGTGGGTGTGCTGGTCACTTTGGGAGCCGTGCCACACGAGGTAAACGCCACCTCCCTGACCCCCTCCCGCACCCCTACCCCAGCCCAGAGCCCAAACCCCACACACAAACTTCCTCCCAGAGCCCGAATCCTCACACCCCCCCCCACACGAACCCCCTGCCCCAGCCCACACCCAAACTCCTTCCCGGAGCCCACACCCCTCACCCTCTCCTGCCCCAATCAAGGTACCTCACTTTATTTTCATTTACTTCCCTTTACTTATAATATAGGAGGAGAATGAAGAAAAAAAGAATGAAAAACGGGTGGGCAGGGGAGATAAGAGAATGTTCTTTTTCTTGGCTGGGTCCTGAGGGGAGCGAGAGCACGAAAATGAAGCTGCGCACCAAGCCCCACTAACTCTAAATCTGCCACTGCATATATCCCATATCAATACTGCCCACTTTTCAGAAATGTAACACTAGCTCTGGGAATGGAGTGTAAACTGTAGCATTCTTCAGTTCTCACTATACCTGTCCACATCCCAGAGGCTTCTAAACAGTTAATACAGCTATCAGATGTCATTTTCCTGCTTATTTCCTACACAGTTTGTCTACCATCTGTAAATTCACTGGTTATATGAAATCCCAACTACAAGTGCCATGTCCCATGATCCGCCTAATGGCTCCAATCAGATTGGGGCTCTGTTGTGCTAGGCGCTGTACAAGCACACGGGTAGGCAGAATCCTCGCCTCAAAGGGACCATTATCTAAAGCCCTGATCCTGCAGCCATATACATGTGAGTAGACCCCTCACCCCAGTCAGAAAAAAAGTTATTCACTTGTAAAGTTACTGGAGTTCTTTGAGATGTGGTGTCCATACGTGTATCCACTCTAGGTACGTGTCACAGATCCTAGCAAAGTATCGCCTCCTGGCCACCCACTAGGACTGTTGTGAGGGGAATCCAAGCCTCTCCTGCACTAGATTACCATGGTGTTTCAAGCTCCTGGAGCCTCAGCTGGTTAAAGCATTGGTTCCTCCCTTGACCTCTCCAGCACATTTCCTGGGCATGGACTCTCAGTCTGCTAGCTACCACTTCTCAGAAATGGAGCTCCACAGCCCACCTGCCCTAAGCCCCTAGGATCAGCACTGACCTTCAAGATACTCAAGTTACTTAAATACACCCTATCCCAGAATTCCATCACGGAAGCGTGAAGCTTTTGCTTTACAGGTTCAATCTCTCAGGGGCACACAAGCAGTTGCGAACCACATAACACATTAATACTTTTACTTAATCATACAGAGCACAGGAGAGTACAACTCATACAAAACAACGAACATCTTAAACATACAGAGTCCTTTACAAGGAAAGGTGAGCTAGTGACTCCTACTTGGGAAACCATCTAGGTCCAGAAAAGTAGGCAAGATGTCCCCTGCCTCATGCAAACTGTTACATGGTGACTCATCTCTCCCTCATGAAGCCCTTTTCCCAGCTCGTGGTCCTGCTCTCTCATATCCCACATTTCCTTTTCCTGTCAGACTCATTGTTCTTGTGCATTCCCTGATTTCAACTCCTCCTGGTCCCCTGGGCTGCCTCTCTTCTGCTCCTGGTAATGTTGTACTGCATTTACCTTCCCCACTCCCTTCAAAAAGGTTATGCTAAAACCAGATTTCTAAGGATGCAACTGCTTTTCCGCCTAACCTTTCTGAGGTCTAAATACCATTGTTAACCTTGAGTATTTCCCATTGTTCCTACTAGTGTGTACCTGCTACAAGACCTGTCAGCAATAGCTGATCCCCATACACATAAGCACTCATGATACAGCAGGTTTTCATAGTACAGCTTCACAATATCAACCAGAATTCATGAACTGGGACTACGTCCGTACAACTTATAGTATGAATGCACCTCATGTACTTGAGACAGGAGATTTTAGCTAGCAGCGTCCGTTTGTTTTGCGTGTGCACGCTGAGTACTGTGCCTCATACCAAGGGTATAAAGGGCAGTGCAGAACTAACTACCACTCCAGTTTCTTTGCCATCTTGGAGCCTGAGAGTATAGGATGACTCCAAAGCAGAGGGGAAGGAGGATAGGTCATGGAATATACATATGAAAACATCTCAAAGAACTCCAGTTACTGCACAGGTAAGTAACGTTTCTTCTGCAGATGCTTCTCCACATGTGCATTCCATTCTAGGTGACCCCCCCCAAGCAGAGATCTAAATTAAGGTGTTAGATGCTCAGTATCTTATCTAAAAAGAGACTGAAGGAATGTTCTATCAAAAGAAATGCCTGCTCTAGATCTTTCTGTCACAGTATAGGTTACTAAGGTGTGTATGGAACCGCAGGTGGAATCTTTACAAATATCAATTATGGGTTTTTTTCCCCTCAAAGTAGCAGCTGATGCCACCTATGTCCTAGGGGAATGGGCCCTGACAATACTCGGTGGACCTAGTTTAGTCAATTCATGATGCCCTGAAACCCACCTTAACAACTTCTGAGTAGAAATATGATGGCCCCTCATCCTTTCAGCAAAGGAAACAAAGTCCTGTCGAAGATCTAAAGGGTTTTGTCCTCTGAAGGTAAAAGACAAGGACCCTTCAAATATCCAGGGTCTATAATCTCACTTCAGCATGTTTACAAACAGGGCTTTGGAAAAAATATGGGTAAATGAATGGCCTGATTTAAAGGAAATTCATGAACTTTGGACATGTCTAAGGGATACCTTATCAAATTTAAAAAAAACTGTGGGGGCAGGGTATCAGCCATAAGGGCCCCTATTTCTCCCACTCTCTTTACTGATGTGATAGCTATAAAGAAGGAAGTCTTCATAGACAAGTGCAAGAGGAAGCATGAAACCACAGGTTCGAATGGAGGTCTCAGGAGATCTATCAAATTACATTTAGATCCCATATAGAAGATTCCATTCCCTTATAGGTGGGAATATACTCACTAGGCCTTTAAGAAATCTGATCAAAGGTAGGTAGAAAAACACCAAAAACCCCTATGTAAGTGGGTAGTATGCTCTTATGGCACCACTTTGTACCCTGAGACAGCTGAGTGATATACCTAAGGTTGTTGATGACAGCAGATAGTCTAAGATAGTGGGAATTTGCAACTGAAGAGAGGCACAAGTCTACAATGCTCACACCAGGTGATGAAAATTCTCCACTTTGCATCATAGTTTTTTTTTCTAGTGGAGGTATTTTCTGCTGATCGGAATATTTTGAATGCTAGTAGAACATGCTCTTTCTACTTCCAACATGCATCCAAAATTCACAGAGATGAAGTGTGGATAGGTTGGGAAGACAGGTTCGACGCCCATCCTGAGATAAGAGATCTCATACAGTACTAGCAAAAAAAAATGTTGGGAGAGCTGCTGGAGAAACATATGAGCTCCAGAAACCAAAACTATCTTGGCTACCAATGCAGAAGTTATGAGGGAAAGTGTGACTGCATCTTGCCTGGCCTTCCTGAGCGCTCTTGAAAAAAACAGAATTAGTGAATATGTATACATCAGAACACAAGACCACAGAATGAGGAACACATCCACTACATATTCTGACCACCTCTGGAACAGAAAGTTGAGCATTTCTTGTTCTTGTGTGTCACAAATAAGTTCACGGAGGTGTGACCTCACTTCTGGAAGATTGACTAAATTAGAGTTGTGTATTTTGTATTCATGATCTGCTGAACAGTGTCTGCTCAGCTTGTCTGTTAATGGGTCCTGCAGACCCAGTAATTAAACTGCTGTGAATGTAATGCAATGCTGTATGAACCAATTCCACAGCTGCTCTGCTCTCTACACGGGGAGATGATGTGCCCCTCCCTGCATGTGTACATAAAAGATAATAGTTGTATTGTCCATCATAATCTGAATGCAGGCATTTTGGATTACTCTTAGCTCCAGAATATTTGATGTTCTGGGTGGGTTTCCCAACCCAATAGAGATGCATTTGTAACTATCACCTTTGTTGGAAGAGGTGGGGAGAAGGGAACTCCCATGCACAGTGTGGGTGTTTCCACCAATTAATGGAGGCAAGAACCTCATTGACCACTAGCAGCAGGTACAAACTATGCTGGCTTAGTGTAGGGAGCCAGGGTGGCTCCCCTCCGAACCAGAGGGTAAAAAGCCACCCTCTCAACCTGATTGGGCGGGACCAGACCAAGTTTACTCCAATCCCCGGAAGGGGAAAAGTGGAACAGGAAGTACAAAGGGCGCGGCCCTTTGCCCAGTGAGGGCAGCACCAGGGAGGGAGACAGACACAGGCTGCTGGCTGATCCCTCCAGACCCTGCTGCCGACCCAGGGGAGGGCCTGTGCTAGGAGAAACCAACCAGGAGAAAGGACTGAGGCGACCAGGACTGCCAGCTGCCAAGTACCCAGAGGACCTGGAGGGGCCAGGCTGTAACCCGGGCCAGCGTGAGCCTGACACAGAAGGGGAGCTGGAGCTGCCAGCAGCTGAATACCCAGATGAGCTGGAGGGACCGGAGAGGCCCGCTTGAGAGACCGGGTAGGAAGTAGCCCAGGGGAAGAACTGCACAGTGTGGTGGGTGTATTTGGTCAGCATGGCGCGGATGGTTCCCCGGTGACCCAGCAGCGAGACCCTCTCCTCCCGCCACTGTCAGGGCCCTGAGCTGGAACACAGTGAAGTTGGGTGGGCCTGCGTTCCCCTACCCCGGCCAATCCGCCTTGGGTAGCAGAATCCCGAACGCCACTGATTCATGCCAGCGCTCCCCTGCCTGAGGGGCATACTGCAGACTCGTGCCAGCACACCTTCTCCGCTAATTCCCCAGTGACCGAAAGGTGTGACTAAGGCCTGCCAGTGGGACAGTAGCTCTCCATCGCCCCCTAGAGGCTCGGTGCACCAATTGAAACCTGTCACAAAAGTGGTGGAGAATGTGGCCACCGATCCCTATCCCTGCAGGAAGGGATTAGAGCAAGGAGGCCTGTGAAGCCCCCCTAATTGAAAGATGGAAATAGAAAGGCTTATCCAGTTCCTGGCTGAGAGCCAGCAACAGCAGCAGCACCAACTTGTACAGCAGCTTGGTGCCCACCAGCAGCAGTTGCTTCAAACCTTGGGGGTCTAGCACCACGAACAACAAACCCAAAGCTTCCAGCAGCTTGCAACCCTGTGGCCAGGCTACAGCGGGGCTCAACCGGAGAGGGAAACCACCCTGACTCCTCCTGCCCCACTGATATACCTGGCCAAGATGGGGCCTGAGGATGACCCGGAGGCCTATGTGGTGACCTTCGAGCGGGTTGCCTGAGTGGCTGGTTGGGCACCTGACCAATGGGTGACCCTCCTTGCCCCATATCTGACGGGGCCTGCCCAGAAGGCTTACCATGGATCCCAGATGAGGCGGCCCACATTTATGCTCGAGTGAAAACGGCTATCTTGGATGCCTTCGACATTACCCCGGGAGACTTTTCGGCGACGGTATCGGGAAAAGGTCTACCCATCGGGCGCCAGACCCCGGGCCATGGCCCAGAAATTAAAGGACGCAGGTGGCCGATGGCTACAACCCGAGCATCGAACAGCGGCTGAGGTGACTGAACAGATCATCCTCGAACAATTCATGCACATCCTCCCGACCCAGGGGAGGGCATGAGTGTTGCAGCACCAGCCAAAAAGTCTGAGTGCGGCCGCCGCGCTTATGGTGGACTTTCTAGAGGCAGAGGCCCAGATAGAACCGACAGCCCGCCCCCCAAACTCTGGACCCAGCGCACAGAAACTTGAAAGGGGGCCCACCTCCCAAGCAGACGCACCACACCGTACCCAACGACCAGATGGCGGCAGGACTGATTTTCCCAACGCCCTGAGTCCACTCCGCCTCTGGACGCTTAACCCGACCACCAGGCTTCAGCCAACCCTGCAGCCCCACCGGTTTACCCACGCGGCCGGGGCACCCAGAGGTAGGACCTTGCTTTCGGTGTGGCGAGTACGGTTATCTGCAATGGGGCTGTCCTGAGATGGACTGCAACTTCGGCCTGGTGTGCACCGGGGAGCGACGGGCCCGTCTGCCCTCCATGGCCAAACTGACAGCCCCCATGGAAGTCGCCGGGACCCATGTCGTTGGTCTAGTTGATTTGGGCTGTGGACAGACCCTTGTCCGCCAGGCGCTCTTCCCGGACACCAAGCGGACCACTGGGGAAGTACGGATTCAGTGCATACATGGAGATGTGAAATCGTACCCCACAGTTCAGGTCCCCAACACAGTGAACGGAGCAACTCAGTTAATGAACGTGGCAGTGACATCATCCCTCACCTATCCAGTTATTCTAGGCCGCGACTGGCCAGACTTTGTCGAGGTGCTCCAATCCCTACCCACCAAAAAGGCGTTTGAGGGAGCTCCGCCTGACACAAGAGGTCGGACTCCGGAGTTGCCCCAGTTCCCACACCCGGGCAGGACGGCCTGGAAACGGCTGGCCCCCATCCTGACCTGGTGGACTTTAGCCTAGGACCCTACACTCTGGTTTACCTATGAGCAGCTGGCCCAGGTGGATGGTGAGATCGTGGAGGCCCAGCACACCACCCCAATGGCCTAGATTTGAACTCAATCGTAAGTGGCTCTACCGCATTGATCGAGACCCCCAGACCCAAGAGGTCCGGACCCAACTCGTGGTTCCCCGCATTCATCGTTGGGCTGTCCTGAAGCTTGCACATGACATCCCGGCTTCAGGCCATTTAGGGCATGAAAAAACTGTGGCTGGAGTCCTGGCCAGGTTCTTCTGGCCCGGCGTCCACCGTGAGGTGAAGGATTACTGTGTATCGTGCCCAGACTGCCAACATGCAGCCCCAACAGGGGTACGGAAGGCCCCCCGGTCCCTTTACCAGTCATAGGTGTACCATTTGAGCAGGTAGTGATGGACCTGGTGGGGCCTTTTCCAAAAAGTAAGCGGGCCATCAATCATCCTTGTCCTGATGGACTACGCCACCTGCTTCCCCGAGGCCATCCCCTTAAGTAGTATCACCGCCCGCACTATCGCTGTGGAGCTCGTGAAGATCTTTGCAAGGGTGGGCCTCCCACGGGAGATACTCACTGATCAAGGGACCAACTTCACTTCTAAGCTGTTCTGTCAGGTATGCGCCCATTAGGGATTAAGAAACTGCAAACCTCGGTCTACCATCCCCAGACTGACGGATTGGTCGAACGTTTTAACCGGACCTTGAAGGGAATGTTGCGGCGTTTCCCCACCCAGGACCTCCGCCCGTGGGACCAACTGCTCCCTCCTTTACTACTGGCAATTCGAGAAGTCCCACAGACGTCCACGAAGTTCTTCCCGTTTGAGCTCCTCTATGGGCAGCAACCCCGCGGGGTGTTGGATCTCTTGAGGGAGACTTGGGAACACAATCCGTCCGCAACATAGGGCCTCTTACAATACATCTTACAACTGCAGGGTAGCTGCTGGTGCAGGCGGGCGAGCTCGCAAAGGAGAACTTAAACACAGCCCAAAGAGCCCAGGAGCAGCACTACAATCGGGGTGCCCAGGCTCGATCATTTGTGCCCAGGGACCGAGTACTCCTCCTGTTCCCATCAGAGGAATCAATGCTTTTTGCCTGCTGGCAGGGTCCGTATGAGGTCCTCCGCCAGGTAGAGCCTGTCATCTATGAAATCCAGCAACCTGGTCGCCGTAAAGAAAAACAGATTTATCATATAAACCTCTTAAAACCCTGGCAGGAATGGGAGGGACTACTAGTTGCCCCGTACCCCCCCGAACCGGACCTGGGGCCCCAACCGCCAGAAGAGTCAGATAATGTTGAGCCCCAGCTAGCAGAGACACTCACAGTCGAGCAGCAAGAACAGGCCCTCTGTTTAGTAAGGGCATTCTCCAAGATATTCACCACGAAACCCGGGCGGACTACGCTCGCTACCATGTGATCCAGACTGAACCCGGGGTGGTGGTCCGAGAGAAAACCCGGCCATTGCCTAGGCGAATGCAGGAAATCATAGCGGAGGAAGTCCAGGCAATGTTGGATCCGGGTGTTACGGAGCGCTCCCAGAGCGAGTGGCGGAGCCCCATCGTCCTTGTACCAAAGCCGGATGGGAGCCGGCTGTTTTGCATTGACTTCGGAGGGTAAACATCATTTCAAAATTAGACACCTATCTGATACCCCGCGTCGATGAGCTCATCAACTGGCTCAGGAAGGCCTGTTATATCACCACTTTAGATCTCACAAAGGGGTACTGGCGGATCCCAGGTCCAAGGAGAAGACAGCATTTGCCACCCCTTCAGGGTTGTACCATTTCACCCGGATGCCTTTCAGCCTCCATGGGGCCCCGGCAACCTTCCAGCGTTTGATGGATCGGATTTTGCAACCACACACAAAGTACGCTGTGGCCTACTTGGACGATATGGTCATCTATGGCAATAACTGGGAGGAACACCTTAACCAAGTAGAGGCTGTCCTCCGGGACCTTTGCACAGCTGGGCTTACGGCCAATCCAAAAAAATGCCGAATCGGGCGGGAGGAAACCACTTACCTGGGTTACACCTTGGGCCGGGGACAGGTATACCCCCTCATCGGGAAAGTCCAAGCACTCCAGGAATATCTGGCGCCGACCACGAAGAGGCAGGTGCGTCAATTCTTGGGCTTAGCTGGTTATTACCGGCAGTTTGTACCCCACTTCGCAAGCATTACTGCCCCGCTGACGGAGCTCTTGACCAAGGACAGCCCCCGCTGGGTGCATTGGTCCGACGAATGTGAGACGGCCTTTCAAACTATCAAAAAACAGCTGTGTAGTGATCCAGTACTCTTCAGCCCCGACTTTCATCGTGACTTCATCTTTCAGACTGATGCCTCAGGAGTAGGGCTTGGGGAAGTCCTCTCACAGGAGGTGGACGGGGAGAATGGAACTACTCTGTCGTTGAGAAAGAGGCCCTAAGTTAAGTGGGCGGTCGATGCCCTCCGCTACTACATCCTCGGAGCTCCCTTTATACTGATTACAGACCATGCACCCCTGAAGTGGCTTAATAAGATGAAGGACAATAATGCCAAGCTGATGCAGTGGTATCTAGCTCTGCAGCCCTATGCCTTTATGATTCACCATTGGGCGGGAAGGGACAACGCCAATGCGGACTTTCTATCCCACCTCGAAGAGGGTGAGGACGCCAGCTCCGATGGTCAGGAGCTGGATTTGAGGGGTGGGGTATGTAGGGAGCCAGGGTGGCTCCCCTCCAAACCAGAGGGTAAAGAGCCACCCTCTCTGCCTGAGTGGGCAGGGCTAGATCAAGCTTACTCCAATCCCCGAAAGGGGAGGGGTGGAACAGGAAGTACAAAGGGCGCGGCCCTTTGCCCAGTGAGAGCAGCACCAGGGAGGGAGACAGACACAGGCTGCTGGCTGTTCCCTCCAGACCCTGCTGCCGACCCAGGGGAGGCTCTGGGCCAGGAGAAACCTGACCAGGAGGAAGGACTGAGGCGACCAGAACTGCCAGCTGCCAAGTATCCGGAGGAGCCAGGCTGTAACCCGGGCCAGCGTGAGCCTGACACAGAGGGGGAGCTGGAGCTGGAGCTGCCAGCAGCTGAATACCCGAATGAGCTGGAGGGACCGGAGAGGACCACTTGAGAGACCGGGTAGGAAGTAGCCCAGGGGAAGAACTGCACAGTGTGGTGGGTGTATTTGGTCAGCATGGCTGACGCAGCGGCAGGACCCTCTCCTCCCATCACTGTCAGGGCCCTGGGCTGGAACAGAGTGGAGTTGGGTGGGCCTGCGTTCCCCTACCCCGGCCAACCCGCCTTGGGTAGCAGAATCCCGAACGCCTCAGACTCATGCCAGCGCTCCCCTGCCTAAGGGGCACGCTGCAGACTCGTGCCAGCACACCTTCTCTGCTAATTCCCCAGTGATCAAAAGGTGTGACTAAGGCCTGCCAGTGGGACAGTAGCTTTCCATTGCCCCTTAGAGGCTCGGTGGACTGATTGAAGCCTGTCAAACTCAGCATATGAACGAACTTCATCCAATCTTGCAGGCAGCGTAGGTGTCATCTGGCATGCAACATTATGAAAGTGCAAGAGGTCATATGACCTAGTAAGCCGATAAAAGTCCTTGCCAATTTCTGAGGCACTGTCTAAAAAGTACTGTGGTAAGTCTGGCCATAGTCTCAAATCTGTTCTAGAGGTAGATGGGCCCTCGCTGTTTTGGAGTACAGTATAGCCCTGATAAATTCTATTCATTGTATTAGAATGAAACAGCGCAAGCGCTGACTCACAGACAGAGATCTAAACAGATGGAGAATGGTCTGAGTGGAGGTCTGACCCTCTTGGTAAGAGTTCTCTTGACCAACCAGTTGTCTAGGTATGGAAATACTGATATCCCATGTTTTCTTAAGTGAGCAGCCATTACTGGTATGACCTTTGTAAATATTTCTGGAACTGTGGATAAATTAAAGGGTAAGATACTGTTTTGGCCTACCACAAACTACAGGAATTTTCTGTGTGCAGGATATATGGCAACATGAAAGTAAGCATCCTGCAGGTTGAGAGCTGCAAACTTATCTTTCTTATTTAGCAATGGTAACGCAGATATTACGGTAATCATCCTGAACCTTATTTGCTGAATGAAGGTATTGAGCATACTGAGGTCCAGAACAGGTCTCTAACTTTCCTTCTTCTTGGGCATGAGGAAATATTTGGAATAGAAACCTGGAATAAGACTGAGCAGGGCATGAGGTTGAGCGATTACAGGGATGATGCTCCCTGTAGCAAGAAGGCTGCTTCTTAGGTTAATATTTTGGATGCCTATTTATAAGAGCAGCCACTGCCTCTGCTGCAGGTGATAAATTTTTTGATACACAAGAGATGTTTATATGTCTAATGATTTCAGGCTTGCTATTAGAGTTTTTGAGCAAGTGTAACATACTGTTTTCTCGCCAAACAGCTCTGGTAGGTCTTTTGTGGAGAAATGTACTTCAAGCACTAAAACTTCTCTGAGAGGAAGTCTAGAGAGCAAGTTTTGTGAAAATATGTGGGAAAATCTTCTCCACTATGCTAGGAGTGAATAAAATATATCCGACTCAAAGGGAGAAGCTGCACAGGTAGGGGTGATAGAAGGTAGAGCCAGCTTTGGGGTAAGTACAGGAGAGGAAGTTGATACCATTGAAGTATTAACCTCCCAAATCAAAGAGATATGCACCCTTCCTGATAGTAACAGAGTCAGGCTTCCCAGTACTACATCCCTTGATACCATGTATTTAATCAGTACCAATGTCAAATGAGCTGGGAACCTCAAAAATAATATAATCTCTTTTGGGGGCAGCTGTGATTAAGGTGCTCAGTACCAGCTTTTACCCTATGCCAATAATGAAAATCTGTGCTGATGTTACAGCACCCTAATAGGCGCTGATGCCCTGGATATAGGAACCAGACAGGTGTTACACCACATTCCACAAGAGATCCACCACTATCTATTCCAGGCCATGGAGTCTTGGGAGGCAATTTAGACCTCTTCTTAGAGCAGTTATGGAGAGATCTGCCTCTAGATCGAGGGAGATGGATATCCTTCAGCTCTTTCCCCAACATTTCCCTCCAGGATTGTTTAGTAGATGAAGACCTATCTTGTCCCACGTTCTTGCATTACTGGGAGCAGAGCTTGAGGGGCACACTTTGAACTTGCTGACCAACAAACTGGGGGGTGGGGGCTATTGATGGTTCTGGCTCCCTAGCTGGTCCCAAGGAGTACTCATATTTTCAGTCTTGTCTCCGGTTTCAATAGTCCTTTTCAAAAAGGACTTATACACACTGCTTTTTGAAGGGGATGAGTGATTCCCATAAACAAAAAACAAGACTGAGTGCATCCATGACTAAGAGGAAATGCTAACTTGCAAGAAGAGCAATATCTGAAGCTAGGTGATTTAGACTGAGGCATTATCATCCAAAAAGACAAAAAAAAAAACCTAAAAGGGGGAGGGGGGGAGAATGTGAATGAAAGCTTCCTCAAAGCTAACTGAAACCCATCAAAAATTATAAACAGCTATCAAATGATAATCAACAGGCAAATCACTAGTCTAACATCAAATAATCACTATGTGCAACAATAAGATAATAAAAGCGCAGGACACTGAGCACGCCATCGCAGTCATGGGCAGCGAAAAGGAATTGCAGTGGTGTTTAGTCCTGCATTGTCCTTTATACCCTTGGTTTGGGGTACAGGGGAACTCAAGGTGCATGAATAGACTGAACAGTCACCGCTAACTAAATATCTCCAATATCCAGCCCAGACGGCTCATGTACACCTGGAGTGGAATACACATGGACATTCACTCTAAGAACCACCATCATTGATGGTGTGCCACATGAACATAAGGGTCCCTTGTCACCAGCTACTGGTGGGGTCTCTGCTGCCCCTGACTGGTCCTCCTTAGTTTGCCCCTGGGCAGGGCAGTTCTTGGACCCTTAGCTCGAATTAAATCTAGAAGTATGGTTCAGTCTCTTGGCTGTTCATAGAGGCAGCCTGGTGCAAGGGTGTTACCCATTTGCTGTCTCAGGCTGTTCTGCATCCCTTTCCTTCTCTGTACTCTCCCCTTTATAGCAGGCTTTGTTTCCTCTACTGGATGAAGCTCTTGGAGCCTGCCTCCTCTGGCAGCTGCGTGAAGGTGTGGTCATGCTGTTTGCCTACAAGCTGTTCTCCTCCCCCTTTTGTCTACGCTCAGTATGAGGTTTGTAGGCCCCATTACAGTCCCCAGTTACAGGACTGGTGTTTAATATAGTGCAAGACCATGAATATAAAAAGATGAAGGGGGATTACAGAGGGAGGACAAACCTAACTGTAAGAAGATCACACAATTACAAGCAAAACAATAATGTGAAACATAAGAACTGTGCACATTCTAGCTATGAAAACTTGATGGTTCCAAATTCTTTAATTCTTTCAATTTTCCTGTATTTTTTTCTTATTTTACCAGAACTTGAGTGTTACGTGTGAATAGAGTACAATTCTCCAGCTATTTCTCTTTTTTTCTGATGTGCCAGCTGTCACTGCACAGAAGTATACTCAATCTCCCTCTGGTGTTCCAGTAGTGAAGTAGCATCTGCTTAATACAGCATTAATCTTCCCATTCTCTCTCCTAACTATTGCATACATTTGTTCAAGTTTCACTTGCTTAAGAGAGATGTGAAGGTCATATGCATATTAAGACAGGCATACCAATGCTTTATGACACAGTAGGATGAGCTCTTAAAATGCTGGTTAGACATAAGCTTCAACCACACAATTCCCCCTGCAGTGATTTGGAGAGGAAATCAGATTGAAGCAGCAGACAGCTTTCTGGGTGCCGAGATCAATTCAGCTGGGAAAATGGAAGTAATTCAAGCCACCTCAGCATTTCAGTTCCTCAGGGAACACATTTGAGAGTATTTTTTATAAACTAATGACCTTTCAAAACCAAGTTAATAAGGAAAATACTTAAAATTTCAGAATTTATTTTTTCCATGTACCTCCATTAGAACATGGCTTCTTTTTAAATGAGACTGTGTTGACCATGTCCCATTCTGCTTCATAATTACTCTGGTGGTCTGACCCTCGTGGAGATTTTTCTTTAGGGGTTTGTGTCCACTCTACAACTGAACTGGAATCCTAAACAAAATTTAAAAAAAAAAATGAAGTCATAAAAACTAAAACTGAATTTTATCAGTAGCAAATTTCAAGATTTAAAAAACACAAACACCTTTGGTAAATTGGAGTTAAGGCAGAAAATACAGACTTGAGTGTTAAAATCCTCAGAAGAACATAGTTATCAAACAAATGTTAGGAAAAAAACCAAGAAATTCTATGTTCAGTTTAAATTCAAAAGAAACCCAAACATTTGAAACTTACAGAAAAAGACAGTGAAGATCACACAAATAATCTTAAATCTGATCAACTAGAACTGCACTAAGAACAAGTAGAAATTTTAATACAACCTTACCTATTCATAATTGACAAATTGATCTCATCCCAGTAATGACAGATGTATCATTTATTACTCTAAATTGTACAATTCTTGAGCCACTTCCACCCTTCTTTACGACCACAGACAACAGAAAAGGATGCATTTTAACAATTCCAGGTTAAATAAATATTATTTTAAAAGCAATCATTCCCAACTCCCTGCAAAGATTCCATGTGTCAATTATACAATAGTGAGAAACAGAATTGACCTTTGTTCTAAATAAAGACCACAGCATTAAGGCAGCAACACAGGAAGAGTAAAAGTTATTAAGATGGCAAACATTACACTTTGTGTCCATACTGTGTGCATTCACCAATAGCGATGGTTCGCCATCTGCAGCTGCTCTGTAAATACAAAAGTAATCTAGAATTGTTTCGGTCCATGGCACGCACCACAGATTCCTGTTCAGATTTGTAGCTCATGAAATACTGCAGGATCAGCCAAATTATGTTCATAACACTTATAACAAGACCAGAGGGGAGTGCAGGATCCATGTTTTTAGGCAGAGATGGTAGGTGCACAGTTTACAGGGGCTGTTGAAAAATGCCACAAAATGTAGTTGGAAGCCCATGAAATGACAAGACACAAAAAAAATGCATCATTGGGACAGGGAGCCCGCGCCCATGATGCACTGCAATCCATTCCCACAACTTCTAGCAGCAGAATGTGGCAAGTTGCACAGTAAGATAGCTATCCACAGTGCACTGCTCACTCTTTCTCTATGCTAGAGCATCAACTGTGCATTCACTATAACACAAGAAGCACTGTGTGAACACGCAAAAGCGATGTAATTATAGCGGGTTTCAGAGTACCAGCCGTGTTAATCTGTATCGACAAAAAGAAAAAGGAGGATTTGTGGCACCTCAGAGACTAACAAATTTATTTGAGCATAAGCTTTCGTGAGCTACAGCTCACTTCATCGGATGCATTCAGTGGAAAATACAGTGGGGAGATTTATATACACACACAGAGAACATGAAACAGTGGGTGTTACCATACACATTGCAACGAGAATGATCAGGTAAGGTGAGCTATTAGCAGCAGGAGAGCGCGGGGAAGGGGAGGAAAAACCTTTTGTAGTGATAATCATGGTGGGCCATTTCCAGCAGTTGACAAAGTCTGAGGAACAGCGGCCAGGAGGGAGGGGGGGAATAGTTTTACTTTGTGTAATGACTCATCCACTCCCAGTCTTTATTCAAGCCTAAGTTAATTGTATCCAGTTTGCAAATTAATTCCAATTCAGCGGTCTCTCATTGGAGTCTGTTTCTGAAGTTTTTTTTGTTGAATAGCAGCCACTCTTAGGTATGTAATCGAGCGACCAGAGAGCCTTAAGTGTTCTCCAACTGGTTTTTGAATGTTATAATTCTTGACGTCTGATTTGTGTCCATTCATTCTTTTATGTAGAGACTGTCCAGTTTGGCCAACGTACATGGCAGAGGGGCATTGCTGGCACATGATGGCATATATCACATTGGTAGATGTCTAAGTGAACAAGCCTCTGATCACATGGCTGATGTGATTAGGCCCCATGATCGTGTCCCCTGAATAGATATGTCGACAGAGTTGGCAATGGGCTTTGTTACAAGGATAGGTTCCTGGATTAGTGGTTCTGTTGTGTGGTGTGTGATTGCTGGCGAGTATTTGCTTCAAGTTGGGGGGCTGTCTGTAAGCAAGGACTGAACTGTCTCCCAAGATCTGTGAGAGTGATGGGTCGTCCTTCAGGATAGGTTGTAGATCCTTGATGATACGTTGGAGCGGTTTTAGTTGGGGGCTGAAGGTGATGGCTAGTGGCGTTCTGTTATTTTCTTTGTTGGGCCTGTCCTGCAGTAGGTAACTTCTGGGTACTCTTCTGGCTCTGTCAATCTGTTTCTTCACTTCAGCAGCTGGGTATTGTAGTTGTAAGAACGCCTGATAGAGATCTTGTAGGTGTCTGTCTGTCTGAGGAGTTGGAGCAAATGCTGTTATATCGCAGAGCTTCGCTGTAGACAATGGATCATGTGGTGTGGTCTGGATGAAAGCTGGAGGCATGTAGGTAGGCATAGCGGTCAGTAGATTTCTGGTATAGGGTGGTGTTTATGTGACCATCGCTTACTAGCACCGTAGTGTCCAGGAAGTGAATCTCTTGTGTGGACTGGTCCATGCTGAGGTTGATGGTGGGATGGAAATTGTTGAAATCATGGTGGAATTCCTCAAGGGCTGCTTTTCCATGGGTCCAGATGATTGATGATGATGTCATCAATGTAGCGCAAGTAGAGTAGAGGCATTAGGGGACGAGAGCTGAGGAAGCGTTTTTTATGGCCGACTTAGAACATGTTGGCATACTGTGGGGCCACGCCGGTACCCATAGCAGTGCCGTTGATTTGAAGGTATACATTGTCCCCAAATGTGAAATAGTTATGGGTGAGGACAAAGTCACAAAGTTCAGTCACCAGGTTAGCCGTGACATTATCGGGGATATCGTTCCTGACGGCTTGTAGTCCATCTTTGTGTGGAATGTTGGTGTAGAGGGTTTCTACATCCATAGTGGCCAGGTTGGTGTTTTCAGGAAGATCACCGATGGATTGTAGTTTCCTCAGGAAGTCAGTGGTGTCTCAAAGATAGCTGGGAGTGCTGGTAGCGTAGGGCCTGAGGAGGGAGTCTACATAGTCAGACAATCCTGTTGTCAGGGTGCCAATGCCTGAGATGATTGGGCATCCAGGATTTCCAGGTTTATGGATCTTGGGTAGCAGATAGAATACCTCAGGTCAGGGTTCCAGACTTCAACAGACTCCGAGAGACAGCTGAATTGAAATTAATTTGCAAACTGGATACAATTAACTTAGGCTTGAATAGAGACTGGGAGTGAATGGGTCATTACACAAAGTAAAACTATTTCCCCATGTTATTTCCCCCCCCAACCCCCACTGTTCCTCAGACATTCTTGTCAACTGCTGGAAATGGCCCACCTTGATCATCACTACAAAAGGTTTTCCCCGCCCACTGGTAATAGCTTTCTCCGCCCACTGGTAATAGCTCATCTTAAGTGATCACTCTCCTTATAGTGTGTATGATAACACCCATTGTTTCATGTTCTGTGTGTGCGTGTATATAAATCTCCCCACTGTATTTTTCCACTGAATGCATCTGATGAAGTGAGCTGTAGCTCACGAAAGCTTATGCTCTAATAAATGTTAGTCTCTAAGGTGCCACAAGTCCTCCTTTTCTTTTTGTAATTATAGAGGTTTATGATTGTCGGCATAGCTTGTGTCAACTTAGGCTATATCTACACTACAGAGCTAAGTGAGTTCAGTTTTCAACCACAGGGTATAAAGAGAATGAAAGAGAAGTTGGAGACTGACATTGCCATGAAGAAAAGAAAAAGTTAAGTTATTTGGGTGACCTTCGTAGTATCAGGGCCCTACTGTCAACCTCTTGACCCCTGCCCCCCTCATCAGAAGGCCCACCCCATGGGGTATTACGTCCGGGGTCAAGGCTGCCACACGACCGGAAGCAAAGTGTGTCATGTGACCCCTCTAACAACTCCTCCCACTTCCCTCTACCAATCAGGAGGGGTTTCACCCCTCTAGGACTGCCCCAAGAGGAGATTTGACCAATCAGGGAAAGTTCCGGGGTGGGGTGGCGTGTCCTCTCCGGAAATGGGGTCATGTGACCCCTCTAACCCCACCCCAGAACTTGCCCTGATTGGTCAAATCTCCTCTTGGGGCAGTCCTAGAGGGGTGAAACCCCTCCTGGTTGGTAGAGGAAAGTGGGAGGAGTTGTTAGAGGGGTCACATGACACACCTAGCTTCCAGTCATGTGGCAGCCTTCACCCCGGAAGTAATACCACATGGGGCGGGCCTTCCGGTAAGGGGGGCAGGGCTTAAGGGGTCAAAGGGGTTAGGGTTTGATTGACAATAAGGCCCTTATACTACTGACCTTAACTGTGCACTCTCACACTTGCATATGTTTGTACTTTTTGTAACTAATCAACACAGAATTTCCCGGCTTTCTAGACTTGTGGGTCATGTGTTTTAAGCAACAACTCTAAAGGATCTTTAACATTCTAATCTTTTATAGTGCTTTTATTGTAACAGACTTAGTAGGCAGGGGCCAAAATTGGGCTTATCATAGTGGAGAGATAGAACCACTATAGCTGAGGTAGATATAAGCTTACTGTTAAAGCACTTAGAAAAATTGGAAGTTAACATCTACATACATATGAATATTGCATAGATCCCTGACCAGCCCATGCAGAGAGATCTCTGCAACATCAAGAGAGGAGTAGGAAAATAATTACTTGTCTTAGGCCTAGTCTTTCTTGATTAGGATTTAAATGTCTGATGTTCGGTCATGTTACTTACCTCAATTTAAGACCTTTCAAAATTCTAAACAAAACAGGGCAAATTTTATTCATTTGTATTACATTAGCTTTGTTTTAGCACATACCAAACTAGTACAGTTAAAGCCTAGAGACTTTAATCAAGATATTTTCTCTCCTAGACTTAAACCATTTTAGTTAGGGTGGGTGAGCTAACATCCTAACACAACATCTTTAAACCCTCGTGTAGGCAGATCCATAGAGGTAGCACTCCCCTCTTTCATACTCTGAAGATCAGGTTTCATTGGACCCTAGCACCCTCCACTCAGACAGCAAAACGTAACGTCTTTATGTTCTGTCTGAACAGTGCTTAGCATAATGGGGTCCAGGACTAGGACACCTAGGTGCTACAGCAACAAAAATAACCACCACCCTGAATAAGTGAACTTCTAGTTTTAGGATCATCTAGCTAAATTTAACAGATGAACAATACATACAAAACCTGCAGAGAGATGAAAAGGTGAATGCAAGTAATTAATAAGCATACCTTTCCAGCACAGAGGATATTGGAAGAGTCCAAAGTATCATCCAATGGTCTCCAGTCTACTATTACTTCAGCTTCCTACAATACAAGTTACACTTATGCATCAACACAAACTCAGTAAGATAATTAAGAAAATGAAGATCTCCCTATTTATGCAAAGAATTATGTATGTTTACTTTATACATTATTTTAGGTATAGCTGCCAATCATCATGGTGTTCATTAACAAATACAAACACTGAGGATTTTTCTTTTAATATTTTAAACTTGCAAAGGTATGTTAGATGCACTGAAGGTAAATGAAAGGAAAAAAAAAATCTAACAACTGTAGCAAATGATTACCTTTTCTATGACACGAAGTACTCCTGATATTATACTGTCCTGGTCGTCATTTTTTGCACAGGATGAATGAATGAAAACCCCTTCTTGTTCATACACAACCTGGTGGGGGGGGGGGGAAAATGGATCAACGTCTTGTTTTAATGGCAGAGCAACATTTAGACAACATAAATACCTAGACAGATAATACAGGGGGAACTTTACTCTCAGTATTACTGTCATGTCCTAAAAATCACATTTACAGCACTAAAACGGTACTATGCAATTAATTTGATCTATAATTTTGATTTGTCCTGCAATTCAAAATTAATCCTGTTGCACCGACACAAAAAGTGAGTTGCCGCATCCTTATTCTGGAAAAAGAAATGGTTGTTGCACAAAATACTTTATTTCAACTTCAGTATATTGAAAGATTAAATTTATAGGATCAATGAAATACTGTAGTACACAGTTACTTGGGAAGAATTTTACATCATTAAAATTAATCTGAATGGTGATCTTTGAATATATCTATATGATGTAAATTTAAGCGCATCGAAAGTTAAAGACTAATTGTGTAAAAGTTAAAGACTAATTGTGTACAATCTGCTGAATGAGATTACATTTTCCTTTATATAAAAATTAATTTGCAAAAATCTAAACACTGTGTTCTCTGCCAAGATTCAGCATGATCTCCTGGCTGCTTGATATAAATAACCTTAATCAAAAGTCTACCAAAGGAAATGAAAACCAGGGTTGTTGTAAACCTGACGAAACCCACTCATTTTGCTTGGAGGGGAGGAGGGAGTGGAGGAGAACCCAGTGAAAAAACCCCAAACACTCAACACTAAGGTTTTGAGAAGTGAAAACATAAAACATTATGCGATTCATCTTGTGGGCATATTTGTTCCTCAAATATAAAACAGTATGCATTGTTCAAAATGGAGAAATGTACACATCTGGAAATAAAATGTAATAATCCTCTCTACTAACTAGCTTGGCCTTTTGTATCTGTGCTAAAATACCAATACCCTTTTACAAATGTATTTGCTTTTGAAAAGCTGTTGCCAACTTAACTACTTTGTCACTAGATTTAGCAACCTTTTGGTTTCCCTAGCAAGAAAATAAGTGTCAAAGTGACTAGTGACAAATCTAGCGACTTTCACTGCCAATTAGTGACATTCAAAGAAGTCACCAATATGTATAGTCAAAAAAATTATTCACAAGCAACTTAGTAGTGTTAATAAAATCCATTCCATGTCCTTCTACTACATTCTTTTGCACACCAAGTCAATATCATTACATCTCAATTGAGCATGTCCTCAGAAGGAATTGCATTCCAGGGCTTCTTGGTCTGAGATCATTATAATCTGCAGGAGAGGAAAGAAGTCTGTGGAGGCTAATTAAATACTTTGCTAAAGTCTGGCATACTTTGGAGAGAGCACCACATTAGCCAGGGCTTATTTTACCCAAATGTGTTCTTTCTTGCTGCTCCATAGTAGGTAGCGAACCCTGTGGTACAGGCAAAGATTGCTAATGAAGTGGGCAGGATTGGGGAGGCAGGTTAGCTGGTGAGGAGAGCTGCACAGATGGAAGGTGTAGTGGGATGAGACAGGGCGATGTGTGCCAGTGGGAAGGGGGGCACCAGGGATGAAGCCCTTACTACAGGATCAAAGGTAGAACTAGCTTGATTTCAGCTCCTCTTCACTCTTTCCCCCGTCTTGGCCTGGGGTTAGCTGCCCAGCTGTTTTCAGAAATCAAATCCTGGAAGAGTGGGGAAGGGGTCCAGCTAGCAAATTTTTGTTTTTAAACCTACTTTCTTAGCTCCCTGTAGCCCCAAGCTCAGCTCAGGTGAATTCCCTCTTTCCTCTGGCTCTGGGCTCTCCATTTCACTAACCTGTCCACTAAAATCCAGGCTGGCAAGAAAAAGAGGCTCAGCTGAAATTAACCAACTTCAGCCAACCTGGGCTGCAGTGTACAGAGCTATCCCTATGAGCAGAGGGCTGCAATTTCCTTTCCAATGAGCGGAGGGCATCCTCCTGATGAGGACAGTGTACCATACTAGTTGCTTGAGGTATGTAGTAAGAAGAGCATAGAATGGATTTTATTAAAACTATTGAGCTGCTTGTGAATGATTTTGTGACTATACGTGCTTGTATGCACAAGTGCATGTATGCAATTCTCTGGAAATTTTGTTAGTGACATTTTTTACTCCTTTTGAGTGCTGAAACAGCTACATCTAATGACTTTTCAGGGTTTGACTGTGCTCAAATAATAGGCAGTCAATTGACTGGTTATCAAACCTAGTTTTCTGGCTTTTTAGTTTCAGGGGCACCTGATCGTGGAAGCCAGACAGAATTAGTGCACGATTCTAAAACACCACCACTGTTCACTTAGATAGTATGAAAAATATACACATCTATACAAAATAATCAACACATCTATATGCTTTTCCCTGCCTCAGGTTCCTCACCTCTTGAAGAGTTCTTTGGGCTTGGACTACGTCCGCTAGAGTATCTGGAATCCTTCTGCGTATTGCAGCATGGATGCTGGAGCCAGGCTTTGGGGCCTGGGTCCAGAAATGCTAAATCTAGAGTGTCACCAATAAGTGTGGATGCTCAAGCCCTGGCATTACAAATACAGAGTACATGGACTCAAGTCCTGATAATCCTGGGTTTAACACTGCAGTATAGATATGCCTTTCATCTACTTTGCCCCATCTTTAAAAGTAGAGCTCTAACGTCAATATATCATCAAAAGTCTCATTACTAATTTGTACTGCAGCTTCTTCTAGATCATGGGATCTGGGGTGCTCTACACACATTGTATTAAATATAATCTTGAACTATGACAAAAAAGCTGTAATACTCCATTTTACATATATACTTTTTGATAATGGACAGACTTTTCCTCTCAGGTTAATAGGATTTGGTCTTACTACTTTTATGACTAGCATGGTACACACTTTCCCTGCAGTCCATTTTACCTTTAGAAAAAACTTTTTATTCTGTTTTCTTTTCAGTTCTGGTACTGAATAAAAGCTGAGATGAAAAGGAAGATGAAGTAACAGAACTTCTTTTTGAGCATGACTCTCGAATAGCAAAGAAACGTCAGGAAGAAGGTGAGATCTGTCGGGAGAAACTAAATGAAAGCAAAACAGAAATACTACTTGAAAATGAAGCAGAAAGGAAGAGAAGCTTGACTGGAGGTCAAGATGATGACAAAAGATGCCCATCACTATCCAGTAAATTCAGAAGGAGGATCTCACAAGCAAAAATATCTTGTTTGGAATACTGAGAACAAAGATATCAGTCCTGAATTAGTTTTGGATGAAGAACTGAAGAGTGAAACTACCTAAGGGCTGGCTAGTAGTGATCCAGCTACAAGGAAACAGCTAACCAGTGCAAACAAAGATTTGATTGTACTGAATAGGATTCCTTAAGAATTCAATCTCTTTTCCATGAGATTCCTGTGGCCATACTTTTCCAGTAAACATTTTTGAAGGCCTTGCTGAAAGAAAAAAATAAGTGTCCAGAAATTGGATTGTATGGAGTCAGCATGCTCAACAACAGTTCTGCTTTCCTTGTTGTCTTTTTGATGGATGCACTAAACAACAGCAACAAAAGTATCAGTGCTTTGCATGTCCGGTGATGGACTCAAAAGTAACTAAGATTGGGTTGAAAGCCACGAGCACACTTCTGTTCATTTTTCACTCTACTTCACCTGAAAAAAAGTTTGAAGAACTACACTGGAATTGATGGTGCTCTTCAAAAACAACGTTGAGGAAGAAACCCTAAAAAGCCACGAAATTTTGAAATACATCTTAAATGTCACATTGGTTTTAGCTGGTTTCATTTGCAAATCTAACAGCAAAACAGGAGACCAAGGGAACAGCCTTTTCTTTTCTACTTTACCATTGTTTGAGGTATCAGAATGGAGTTCATAGAAGAGGGTTAAAACCAAATCCCAAACACTTATCCAAAATATACAGAAGGCATTCTACTACGATACGACTGACAGAAAACCAGATGCCTCCCATAGAGAGCAAATTATTTTTTGTTTTGTGATACGCTCAAACTCAAGATAACATATGGGACATTAAAGAGTGCTTTTTGATGCCCGAGGACTCAAAGCAGGGGAGGGGGAGAAGGACATTGCAGAGCCAACATGCAGAGTACTTGAAAAGAGTGGTATTGACCTTCAAAATTGTAGAGGTCAAAGACAGGACAATGGGTCCAACATGGCTAGAATTTCTGAAGGAGCACAAACTAAATTTTACAGAAGAACCCTCAGACAATCTACTCTCTACATAGTTCACACAGTCTGAGTCTTTGTGGAGTGCATGCAGCAGACTCAAGTGTGGACATAAAGAGTTTGTATGGAAACGTTCAAATTCTGAAACTTGTTCAATTCCATCCCTGCCTGATGAAAAGTTCTACAGAAAGCTGCAAACATTTTGTTGCAGACTAAGTGGAATTCAAGAACTGAAGCAGTGAAACCACTATCAAAGTGATAGCCCTCACCTACACTAGCAGTTGAGGTTGAATTTAGCAGCGTTAATCGATTTAACCCTGCACCCATCCACACGACGAAGCCCCTCCCCCTTTTTTTTTTTTTTTTTTTTAAACTTAATGCACTCTTAAAATCAATTTCTTTACTCCATCCCAGACAAGAGGATTAGCGCTGAAATCGGCCTTGCCGGGTCGAATTTGGGGTACTGTGAACATACTTAGACAGTATTGGCCTCCGGAAACTATCCCAGAGTGCTCCACTGTGACCGCTCTGGACAGCACTCTCAACTCAGATGCACTGGCCAGGTGGAGAGAAAAAGGCCCGTGAACTTTTGAATTTCATTTCTCGTTTGGCCAGCGTGGCAAGCTGCAGTGAGTGCAGAGCTCATCAGCAGAGGTGACCATGAGGGAGTCCTAGAATTGCAAAAAAGCTCCAGCATAGACCAAAAGGAGGTACAGGATCTGATCACTGTATGGGGAGAGGAATCCGTGCTATCAGAACTACGTTCCAGTTTTCAAAATGCCAAAACATTTGTCAAAATCTTCCAGGTCATGAAGGACAGAGGCCATAACAGGGACCCGAAGCAGTGCACGTGAAACTTAAGGAGCTGAGGCAAGGCTACCAGAAAAACAGAGAGGCAAACGGCCGCTCCGGGTCAGAGCCCAAACATGCCGCTTCTATGAGGAGCATTCCATTTTAGAGGGTTCAGCCACCACTACCCCAACCGTGTTGTTTGACTCCTTCAATGGAGATGGAAGCAACACGGAAGCAGGTTTTGGGGACGAGGAGGAGGAGGACGTTGTAGATAGCTCACCGCAAGCAAGTGGAGAAACTGGTTTTCCTGACAGCCAGGAACTGTTTCTCACCCTGGACCTAGTACCCCTCAAACCCACCCAAGGCTACCTCCTGGATCACGCCAGGCGGAGAAGGGACCTCTGGTGAGTGTACCTTTTTAAATAGTATACATAGTTTAAAAGCAAGCGTGTTGAATGATTAATTTGCCATGGCATTCGCGGCCAATACAGCTACTGGAAAAGTCTGTTAACATGTCTGGGGATGGAGTGGAAATCCTCCAGGGACATCTCCATAAAGCTCTCCTAGATGTACTCCCAAAGCCTTTGCAAAAGGTTTCTGGGGAGGGCAGCCTTATTCCGTCCACCATGGTAGGACACTTTACCACGCCAAGCCAGTAGCACGTAGTCGGGAATCATTGCAGAACAAAGCATTTCAGTGTATGTTTGCTGGTGTTCAAACAACATCCGTTCTTTATCTCTCTGTGTTATCCTCAGGAGAGTGATATCATTCATGCTCACCTGGTTGAAATAGGGTGCTTTTCTTAAGGGGACATTCAGAGGTGCCCGTTCCTGCTGGGCTGTTTGCCTATGGCTGAACAGAAAAGTTCCCCGCTGTTAGCCAAGGGGAGGAAGGAGGGGTTAGCCATGTGGTGGGGGGGGAGGCAAAATGCGACCTTGTAACGAAAGCACATGTGCTACGTATGTAATGTTAACAGCAAGGTTTACCGTGAAAGAGTACCCATTGTTCTATAAAAATGTGTCTTTTTAAATACCACTGTCCCTTTTTTTTTTCCCCGCTCCACCAGCTGCATGTGTTTCAAGGATCACAGGATCTTCTCCTTCCCCAAGGCTAGTGAAGATTAGAAGGTGAAAAACAACGCACTTGTGATGAAATGTTCTCCGACCTCATGCTGTCCTCCCACACTGACAGAGCACAGATGAATGCATGGAGGGAGACAATGTCAGAGTGCAGGAAAGCATAAAATGACCGGGAGGAGAGGTGGCGGGGCTGAAGAGAGTAAGTGGCAGGCTGAAGCTGAAAGGTGGCGGCAGCATGATGAGAGGAAGCAGGATTCAATGCTGAGGCTGCTGGAGGACCAAACTAATGTGCTCCAGTGTATGGCTGAGCTGCAGGAAAGGCAGGAAGAGCACAGACCACCGCTACAGCCCGTGTAACCAACTGCCCTCCTCCCCAAGTTCCATAACCTCCTCACCCAGACGCTCAAGAATGCCGTGGGGGTGGGCCCCTCCGGCCACCCAGCCACTCCACCCCAGAGGATTTCCCAAGCAACAGAAGGCTAGCATTCAATAAGTGTTATGTGGCCTTGTCCTTCCCTCCTCCACCACCCCTCCCGGTGTTACCTTGGCACTTATCCCCCTATTTGTGTGATGAATTAATAAAAGAATGCATGAATGTGAAGCAACGACTTTATTGCCTCTGCCAGTGGTGATTGAAGGGAGGAGGTGAGGGTGGTTAGCTTACAAGGAAGTAGAGTGAACCGGGGGAGGATTGGGGGGTTAGGGCACATTTCATCAAGGAGAAACAAAACAGAACTTTCACACCGTAACCTAGCCAGTCATGAAACTGGCTTTCAAAGCTGCTCACATGCACACCCCACCCTCCTGTGCTCTTCTAACCACCCTGGTATCTGGCTGTGCGTAACCAGCGGCCAGGCGATTTGCCTCAACCTCCCTCCCCGCCATAAACGTCTCCCCCTTAATCTCACTGACATTGTGGAGTGCACAGCAAGCAGTAAAAACAATGGGAATATTGGTTTCCCTGAGGTCCAACCAAGTCAGTAAACTGCGTCAGAGCGCTTTTAAATGTCCAAATGCACACTCTACCACCATTCTGCACTTGCTCAGCCTGTAGATGAACAGCTCCTGACTACTCTCCAGGCTGCCTGTGTATGGTTTCATGAGCCAGGGCATTAAGGATAACTACAGGCATTTCAATATCCCCAATGGTTATTTTCTAGTCTGGGAATAAAGTCCCTTCCTGCAGCTTTTGAAACAGACCAGAGTTCCTGAAGATGCGAGCGTCATGTACCTTTCCCGGCCATCCCACGTTGATGTTGGTGAAACGTCCCTTGTGATCCACCAGTGCTTGCAGCATTATTGAAAAGTACCCCTTGCGGTTTATGTACTGGCCGGCTTGGTACTCCAGTGCCAAAATAGGGATATGGATTCCGTCTACGGCCTCACCACAGTTAGGGAATTCCATTGCAGCAAAGCCATCCACTATAACCTGCACATTTCCCAGGGTCACTACCCTTGATATCAGCAGATCTTTGATTGCATTGGCTACTTGCATCACAGCAGCCCCCACAGTAGATTTGCCTACTCCAAATTGATTCCCTACTGACCAGTAGCTGTCTGGCCCTGCAAGTTTCCACAGGGCTATTGCCACTTGCTTCTCAACTGTGAGGGCTGCTCTCATCTTGGTATTCTTGCACCTCAGGGCAGGGGAAAGCAAGTCACAAAGTTCCATGAAAGTGCCCTTACGCATGTGAAAGTTTCGCAGCCACTGGGAATCGTCCCAGACCTGCAACACTATGAGGTCCCACCAGTCTGTGCTTGTTTCCCAGGCCCAGAATCGGCATTCCACCACATGAACCTACCCCATTAGCATGATGGTGCCCACATTGCTAGGGCCCGTGCTTTGAGAGAAGTCTATGTCCATGTCCTCATCACTCTCATCACCACGTTGACATCACCTACTCGCCCAGTTTCACTTTGCCAGGTTCTGGTGCTGCATATACTGCTTGATAATGCGCATGGTGTTTAATGTGCTCCTAATTGCCAAAATGAGCTGAGCGGGCTCCATGCTTGCCATGGTATGGCGTCTGCACAGAAAAAAGGTGCGGAACGATTGTCTGCCGTTGTTCTGATGGAGGGAGGGGCGACTGATGACATGGCTTACAGGGTTGGCTTACAGGGAATTAAAATCAACAAAAGGGGTGGCTTTACATACATCAAGGAGAAACAAAAACAACTGTCACACAAAATGGCCCCCTCAAGGACTGAACTCAGAACCCTGGATTTAGCAGGCAAATGCTCAACCCACTGAGCTATCCCGCCCCCCCCCCCCCGTATTTCAGGGAGGACTAAATCTCAATTAAACTTTTCAAGGTGCCCCGACAAACCTCACCGAAACGATTGTCGGCCATTGATTTCACAGAGGGAGGCGGGGGGAGCAAATGAATACAAAACAAATCTGGTGTATTTCTTGTTTTGATCCACTCCATCTATCTTTTACATCTTTGTCTGGCAGCACATGGTGCAGTAGGACTGCTAGCCATCCTTATCTCCTGCCTGCTTACCAGCAGACAATGCAATAGGACTGCCGGCAGGACTAAAGAGAATGACCTGGTTGAGTCATTCCTACTTTAGTCCCTGTTCCCATGTCTGCCCAGGCGCTCCTGACCGACCCTACCAAGGCGGTCAGGAGCACCTCGGACATGACGACGATGGTTATCAGGCCTATTGCACCGTCTGCTGCCACAAGGCAATGGGCTGCTGCTGTGTAGCAATGCAGTACGGCGTCTGCCAGCACCCAGGAGACGTACAGTGACAGTGAGCTGAGCGGGCTCCATGCTTGCTGTGGTATGGTGTCTGCACAGGTAACTCAGGAAAAAAGGCACGAAATGATTGTCTGCCATTGCTTTCACAGAGAGAGGAAGGGCCTGACAACATGTACCCAGAACCACCCGCAACAATGTTTTTGCCCCATTAGGCACTGGGATCTCAACCCAGAATTCCAATGGGTAACAGAGACTGCAGGAACTGTAGGATAGCTACCCACGGTGCAACGCTCCAGAAGTCAACGGTAGCCTCGGTACTGTGGAAGCACTCCGCCAAATTAATGCACTTAGAGCATTTTTTGTGGGGACACACACAATAGACTACATAAAAACAATTTCTAAAAAAATGACTTTATAAATTCAACCTAATTTCGAAGTGTAGACATACCCATAGAGAGAAATTCTTCAAGTTTTGGTGAAATCAAACAAAGAAGTCAATTTGTCTGCGGACTTATATAATAAAGGAGATTATGTGTCTGTCTGGTTAATATATTTCAAATTCATTTTACTGGTTTAAAACCTTGCAGCAAACCATCAACAATGTAAAATGTTTACTTCAAGACTCTGAGCTTACACTGTGTGAAGAATCAAGGCTGATGAAATCACCTGTAAGTGAAATGGAGCGCCTTCAAGAATCTTGGCCTCTGATTCTTGATGAGTCCCAACTTGTAGCAGCTGGCCTGGGCCAGAAGAACAGGGGCAAAAAGAAGAAGCCATTATACAACAAAGACAGGATCACCACATATTACCAAGAAAACCAAGTTCAAGGTTGACTTTATGTTGCTATAGACACTCTTATCAGGGAAAACAGAAGAAAATCTGAAACAGCTAAATAAAAGCTCACAAACAATTAAAATGCTACCCAAGAGATTTGATAGAGGATTTTGTTGAAAAAATTCAACTTTTAAGCATACTGACACACACAGTTTCGAAAAATTACTTCAATTAAGCGGTTATATGAGATTTACGAACAAAGACTGCAGAATGTTCTCCTGCAGACCAGTATCATTCCAAGGACTTTGATCTTGTTATCTATTTTAGTTTCCAGAAGGAACTGCTCCTTTAGCAAGTTAGCCCTGATTTAAAAAAAAAAAAAAAAAAAAAGCCACCCGCTCCCAATCTACCATGGGTAAAGGTTAAGATTTTGTCATGGTTATTTTTAGTATAAATCAGGGACAGGTCATGGGCAATAAACAATATTTCATAGATACCCATGACCTGTCCCTGACTTTTACTAAAAATAAGAGGCAAGCAGGGGAAAGGGCTGAAGCCCAAACCCCACAGGAGCGGAGGGGGACTGACAGCCCAAGTTCTGGCCGCTGCCTCTGCCACGGGGGTTGAAGTCAAAGTCATCACAGAGTTTCCTTAAAGTCATGGAATCCATGACCTCCTTGACTATATTGTATCCTTAATCATGGGTCAAGATCACATATCAGCTTTAGTGATGCTGTCAGAGGACAATCTTGCAAGAGTATAAATTAAAACAGTATGTATTAGAAAAAAGCAAGAAAGATAAACGTGACGTGATTTGTCTTTAGTGATAATAAATCAGTTTTAAAGTTTTTAACAGAATTCTTCAAACTTTCTTCTCTATTTTGCCTTGGGCCCCCAAAAACTTCTGAGTAGCCCCAAGTCTTAGCCAAATCAAAACTCCCTCACAAAGCAACAGTATAAAATGGGGGGCATGTAGATAGGCTGTTGCCATACTCAAATGTGGTCTCTTCGCCTTCACAAACACTTTCCTAGTTCTCTGAGATTTTTCCTTCAGTTGTTGGAAATACAAATTGTTTATTGCATTGGGTCAGAATCTTTACCAAATTATCTAATTTTAGACCATTTCACAGTTTCCAAGAAAAAATAAAAAGAAAGTCATCAGCAGTTAGCTTAACTATTGCAAATTATCAGAATGTTAATATGTTGGTGTGAAAGCCGTATATATTAATGTAATGCAGCTGCTATCCATTTAAGATGCTGGAATACACAGGTCACTCTCGGAACAGCAAATTAAGACCTTTGAAAATGCCTAAAAAAAAATACGAATGTATTCTTTGACTATATCTCAGCATATGATGATTAGTTACTTTAAAAGTTATGCTACATTGTACTGAAACAGAAGTAGGACAATCAATTGTAATAAGGCTACACTTAACATAAATAGTTCCAAGCACAACAGGCCAAAGAGGAAAATGTTTCCTTCATTAATATTCCAAGAATGGAAACTATCCACTAACTATTAGTGTTTTTTCCATATCTGGTGCTCCTCCTTTAATTCCTTGGATGGGTCAAATTGTGAGTATGAGTATGCTAAGGAAAGAAGCCACCGTGTAAGCACCAGCTTTCCAACTTCCTTTTATGTCTGAACCATGAGGCTTATCACAAAACACGTACCACTATGGTAATTTCATTTTATTTCTTTATTTTTTAATTATGGGAAAAGAAACAGAAGGTAGTTACACAGATCATGATAAAACTGCAAGCTTTTAAAGATTCTGAAGTTTACAGTTTAGAACAACATGCATGAACATCATAAATTAGCTTAGCAAAACATTGTGAATGGTAACTGTCTATGCCCTGAAAATGTACCTATATACTGAAAATACTCAGGGTATGTGTACACTAAAAGCTTAAATCGACCTTTATTAGGTCAACTTGTAGTCACCACAGTAATTACTGCGGTGGTGCATGTCCACACTACCCTCCATGGGTCGGTGGTGCACGTCCTCACCAGGAGTGTTTCCACCAAACTAAGAGACACAACGTGGGGAGCTGAGAGCCGCATCTCTCAGCTCTGCTGGCAGCTCCCTGCCAGGAGCCTGGCTGCCCCACAGGCTACCAGGCTTCCAGCAGGCCTCCCGGAGCTTCTCACTTCCCAGTTCCCCAACAGAAGCAGGGCTTCTTGCCCCTGGGAAGCGGAGTCCAGCTGCCCCAGTCTTCTCATCCACCTCAGCCCCCACCTGCTCCCCACCATGAGCTAGGAAGCCTTCTCAATTTCACTGCTCCAGCACAGAGCTGTGAAAATGACAAGACAGCCAATATTCCCAGCTGAGAGCAGAGGAAGAGAAAGTCGTTGGGAGCTGGGTCCATTCTTGCCCCAGGTCTAAAGACGAGCGGAGGGAGCTGGGCTCTAGCTGCCCAGCTTTCTTCTCAATTTCATGGCTCCGCTGGAGAAAACTAACAGCCGATATTAGTAATGCAGTGCACAGATGCTGCATCACGCTAACAAATCTTACATAATCCCTACACCTCTCATGGAGGTGGAATTATATTGGCGTCGTACAGCACTTACACTGGCAGGACAAGGCTGTAGTGTAGACAGTGACATAATTAGGTTTCAGAGTAGCAGCCGTGTTAGTCTGTATCCGCAAAAAGAAAAGGAGTACTTGTGGCACCTTAGAGACTAACAAATTTATTTGAGCATAGGCTTTCGTGAGCTACAGCTCACTTTGTCAGATGCATGCAATGGAAAATACAGTGGGGAGATTTATATACACAGAGAACATGAAACAATGGGTGTTACCATACACACTGTAACAAGAGTGATCAGGTAAGGTGAGCTATTCTTAGCAGGAGAGCTGGGGGGAAAAAAAAAAAAAAAAAAAAAAAAAACACTTTTGTAGTGATAATCAAGATGGGCCATTTCCAGCAGTTCACAAGAATGGGTGAGGAACAGTGGGGGGTAGGGAGAGGGGAATAAGCATGGGGAAGTAGTTTTACTTTGTGTAATGACACATCCACTCCCAGTCTTTATTCAAGCCTAAGTTAATTGTATCCAGTTTGCAAATTAATTCCAATTCAGCAGTCCCTCATTGGAGTCTGTTTTTGAAGTTTTTTTTGTTGAAGAAATGCCACTTTTAGTCTGTAATCGAGTGACCAAAGAGACTGAAGTGTTCTCCGACTGGTTTTTGAATGTTATAATTCTTGATGTCTGATTTGCGTCCATTTAGTCTTTTACATAGAGACTGTACAGTTTGGCCAATGTACATGGCAGAGGGACATTGCTGGCACATATCACATTGGTAGATGCGCAGGTGAACGAGCCTCTGATGGTGTGGCTGATGTGATTAGGCCCTATGATGGTGTCCCCTGAATAGATATGTGGACACAGCTGGTAATAGGCTTTGTTGCAAGGATAGGTTCCTGGGTTAGTGATTCTGTTGTGTGGTGTGTGGTTGCTGGCGAGTATTTGCTTCAGGTTGGGGGACTGCCTGTAAGCAAGGATTGGCCTATCTCCCAAGATCTGTGAGAGTGATGGGTCGTCCTTCAGGATAGGTTGTAGATCCTTGATGATGCGTTGGAGAGGTTTTAGTTGGGGGCTGAAGGTGATGGCTAGTGGCGTTCTGTTATTTTCTTTGTTGGGCCTGTCCTGTAGTAGGTGACTTCTGGGTACTCTTCTGGCTCTGTCAATCTGTTTCTTCACTTCAGCATCTGGGTATGTAATTGTAAGAACGCTCGATAGAGATCTTGTAGGTGTTTGTCTCTGTCTGGGGGTTGGAGCAAATGTGGTTGTATTGTAGAGGTTGGCTGTAGACAATGGATCATGTGGTGTGGTCTGGATGAAAGCTGGAGGCATGTAGGTAGGCATAGCGGTCAGTAGGTTTCCGATATAGGGTGGTGTTTATGTGACCATCGTTTATTAGCACCATAGTGTTCAGGAAGTCGATTTCTTGTGCGGACTGGTCCAGGCTGAGGTTGATGGTGGAATGGAAATTGTTGATATGGTAGAATTCCTCAAGGGCTGCTTTTCCATGGGTTCAGATGATGAAGATATCATCAATACAGCGCAAGTAGAGTAGGGGCATTAGGGGATGAGAGCTGAGGAAGCGTTGTTCTAAGTCAGCCATAAAAGTGTTCGCAAAAAGAAAAGGAGTACTTGTGGCACCTTAGAGACTAACAAATGTATTTGAGCATAAGCTTTCGTGAGCTACAGCTCACTTCATCCGATGCATTCGGTGGAAAATACAGTGGGGAGATTTATATACACACACGGAGAACATGAAACAATGGGTTTTATCATCCACACTGTAAGGAGAGTGATGATAAAACCCATTGTTTCATGTTCTCCATGTGTGTATATAAATCTCCCCACTGTATTTTCCACCGAATGCATCCGATGAAGTGAGCTGTAGCTCACAAAAGCTTATGCTCAAATAAATTTGTTAGTCTCTAAGGTGCCACAAGTACTCTTTCTTTTTGCGAATACAGATTAACACAGCTACTACTCTGAAACCTGTCATAAAAATGTTGGCATACTGTGGGCCACGCGGGTACCCACAGCAGTGCCGCTGATTTGAAGGTATACATTGTCCCCAAATGTGAAATAGTTATGGGTGAGGACAAAGTCACAAAGTTCAGCCACCAGGTTAGCCGTGACAGTATCGGGGATACTGTTCCTGACGGCTTGTAGTCCATCTTTGTGTGGAACGTTGGTGTAGAGGGCTTCTACATCCATAGTGGCCAGGTTGGTGTTTTCAGGAAGATCACCGATGGATTGTAGTTTCCTCAGGAAGTCAGTGGTGTCTCGAAGATAGCTGGGAGTGCTGGTAGCGTAGGGCCTGAGGAGGGAGTCTACATAGCCAGACAATCCTGCTGTCAAGGTGCCAATGCCTTAGATGATGGGGCGTCCATAATTTCCAGGTTTATGGATCTTGGGTAGCAGATAGAAAACCCCAGGTCAGGGTTCCAGGGGTTTGTCTGTGTGGATTTGTTCTTGTGCTTTTTCAGGGAGTTTCTTGAGCAAATGGTGTAGTTTCTTTTGGTAACTCTCAGTGGGATCAGAGGGTAATGGCTTGTAGAAAGTGGTGTTGGAGAGCTGCCTAGTAGCCTCTTGTTCATACTCCGACCTACTCATGGTGACGACAGCACCTCCTTTGTCAGCCTTTTTGATTATGATGTCAGAGTTGTTTCTGAGGCTGTGGATGGGGTTGTGTTCTGCACGGCTGAGGTTATGGGGCAAGTAATGCTGCTTTTCCACAATTTCAGCTCGTGCACGTCGGCGGAAGCACTCTATGGAGAAGTCCAGTCTGTTGTTTTGACCTTCAGGAGGAGTCCACCCAGAATCCTTCTTTTTGTAGTCTTGGTAGAAAGGGCTCTGTGGGTTAGTATGTTGTTCAGAGGTGTGTTGGAAATATTCCTTGAGTCGGAGACGTCGAAAGCAGGATTCTAGGTCACCACAGAACTGTATCATGTTAGGGGTGGAGGGGCAGAAGGAGAGGCCCCGAGATAGGACAGATTCTTCTGCTGGGCTAAGAGTATAGTTGGATAGATTAACAATATTGCTGGGTGGGTTAAGGGAACCATTGTTGTGGCTCCTTGTGGCATATAGTAGTTTAGATAGCTTAGTGTCCTTTTTCTTTTGTAGAGAAGCAAAGTGTGTGTTGTAAATGGCTTGTCTAGTTTTTGTAAAGTCCAGCCACGAGGAAGTTTGTGTGGAAGGTTGGTTCTTGATGAGAGTATCCAGTTTTGAGAGCTCATTTTTAATCTTTCCCTGTTTGCTGTAGAGGACGTTGATTAGGTGGTTCTGCAGTTTCTTTGAGAGTGTGTGGCACAAGCTGTCAGCACAGTCTGTGTGGTACGTAGACTGTAATGGATTTTTTACCTTCAGTCCTTTTGGTATCACGTCCATCTGTTTGCATTTGGAAAGGAAGATGATGTCTGTCTGTATCTGTATGAGTTTTTTCATGAAGTTGATAGATTTCCACTCCATACAACTAAATTCAGTGCCTTGCATAATGACAGGTTTCAGAGTAGCAGCCATGTTAGTCTGTATCCGCAAAAAGAAAAGGAGTACTTGTGGCAGAAAAGGAGTACAAAAGGACTACAGAGGCTTGTTCACCTGCACATCTACCAATGTGATATATGCCATCATGTGCCAGCAATGCCCCTCTGCCATGTACATTGGCCAAACTGGACAGTCTCTGCATAAAAGAATAAATGGATACAAAACAGATGTCAAGGATTATAACATTCAAAAACCAGTCGGAGAACACTTCAGTCTCTTTGGTCACTCGATTACAGACTAAAAGTGGCAATTCTTCAACAAAAAAAACTTCAAAAACAGACTCCAATGAGGGACTGCTGAACTGGAATTAATTTGCAAACTGGATACAATTAAATTAGGCTTGAATAAAGACTGGGAGTGGATGTGTCATTAGACAAAGTAAAACTATTTCCCCATGTTTATTCCCCTCTCCGTCTCCCCCACTGTTCCTCACCCGTTCTTGTCAACTGCTGGAAATAGCCCACCTTGATCATCACTACAAAAGGTTTTTTCCCCTCAGCTCTCCTGCTGGTAATAGCTCACCTTACATGATCACTCTCATTACAGTGCATATAGTAACACCCATTGTTTCATGTTCTCTGTATATATAAATCTCCCCACTGTATTTTCCACTGCATGCATCTGACAAAGTGAGCTGTAGCTCACGAAAGCTTATGCTCTAATGAATTTGTTAGTCTCTAAGGTGCCACTAGTACTCCTTTTCTTTTGACATAATTAGATCAACGTAAACTGCCTTACATTGACCTAATTGTGTAGTGTAGACCAGGTCATAGAAATGTTTAAGTACTAACTAAACAGTTACTTATTTTATATTTCAACTATCTGGAATAGTTGCAACTTTAACCATGGGTCTATCACACAAATCTGTTCAGTTCTAATGACAGCTTTTGTGATGCCAAACCAAACCATGCTAAAGAATGTCCATATCTGACTTATACAGAACAAAAAACCCTAACTCAATAAGAAGTCACACATGGATAATACAACTCTGGAAAGGAGTGGAGACATGGTACTCCAGTTTTATAAACTATAATGGATATAAAGGTCTCAATGAATCAATCCTAACTAGGTATTCCATGGTACAGTAACCCTAGTAAATGATGAAGCAGTGCAGGCAGTCATCAAAATCTCACTATTGCAAGTTTTTCCTAGGAGCTGTGGGCTGAGGAAGAACTGAGGCTGAAGACTCAAGATAAAAGCAGTGCAACAGTTCATATCTGGAAGCTTATCTTTCAAATAGTATTTTTAAATTAAAGCTTAAATTTTGCAGAAATTGAGGGGTCTGGATTCTGTTATTGCCAATCAAAGCATTCAAAAAACATCAGACCCCTAAAAGATCATGAGATGGCTTAGAATTCAGCTTTTAAAAAAATAAAAAAAATAAATTGAGTCTTTATGTGCCTTCTGCTTTTGGAGCATTTAGGACTCACGTCTTCGAGCGCTTTCAGGGCAATGATGAAGACTAGAAAAATCAGCTCTCTTTCTTTCTTTCTTTCTTTCTTTCTTTCTTTCTTTCTTTCTTTCTTTCTTTCTTTCTTTCTTTCAAGTGGAATTCTCATTTCATTCCAGGAGTTGGGGTTTTAAGTAAAAATCCACCCAATACTGACAAGATTGCCAGAGTTGGAAACTATGGGAACCACACACACAGTAAAGGTTTCTTACTTGCCAGTAATAAGCAAATTTTTCAAGTCCTGCCATAGATGCATTGAAAGTGTCTTGAGCTATTAGAATAATTATACAGTAACAGTGGTATTTAAACTAAAATACAAGTCTCTTAAGCACAGACAGGAGAAGAGCCTCAGATAGTAATAAGCAAATTTTACTGTGAGCATTTGTGCAAGAGAAGTTCTATAATGGATATAAAATGCAATTAAGAACAAACAGAAACTTTCGAATTATGAGTAAAGGAGAGTTATACTTTAACTCTTCAGCACAGTGAAACCGTAACTGAGGCCTTGTCTATACTTAAATGGGTTTACCAGTACAGATATATGCTATAGCTTAAAACAGTTCCCTGAATGTAATATACTATACTAGCAAAAAGACTTTTTGCCTACATAGCTTTCGCTGGCATAGCTATGTCAGTTAGAAATGTGAAAGGCGTGGGGAGAAAATCGCATTCTTAACAGACATAGCTACACTGGTAAAACATTCTAATTTAGACAAGGCCTAACATTCAGAAGAACTCCAGGCAGGCACAGGTCTCTGCTCACAGCATACTATGAGGCTTGGTCTACACTAGCAACTTATATCCGTATAACTACGTCACTCAAGGCTGTGGAATATCTACCCCCCTAAGGGACACAGTTATGCCAACCTAACTCTCAGGTTAGAGAGCACTATATGAATGGGAGGGTTCCTCCCATTGACATAGTGACTGCCTTTCTGGGAGATAAAGTACCTATGCCGACGGGAGAAGTCCTCCAATTGGTGTAGGTAGCATCTTCAGTGTAGTGCAACAGTGGCGCAGCTGTGCTGCTGCAGCAGCATTTTAAGTGTAGAGAAGCCCTACATCAATCCGTCTGTTAAATGATGCCTTAAATTTAGAGGATATACAGAAAGGAGTCTGATTCCATGAAGGTTACAGAGATTCCTTTGAAGCAGCACATATCAAATGACTAGAGATGGCTGAAATCGAATATTGAATAAACTCACATAATGGAAAATGTATATTGGTCTTAATGACCGATATATTTAATTAGAGGACTATGCACGGTAACACAGAATATTCCCACCTATACGGGGTAACAGAACGTTCACACTATGTAAAGAAGCACACAAGAGAAAATAACCTCCCTGATGACAAGTGTACCAATGAGTGTGGGATGGTAACACAGAGGGAAAGATCTAACAGCCAAGATACTGAAAATACACAAACTCCAAGAATGTAAAAACTGTATTTGTCCATAAACAGACTAATTATAAAGTATCCTATCTAGTGAGGTTGTTTTTCAGATTTTAAAATGAGATTTTATGCCACAACTTTTTATTTTTACTTTATTTTCTAACAAACCTTTCTTTCTGTAGAAAGAATAGTAAATATGGCAGGCGACCAGCTTGGCTTAACAGTGAAATCCTTGCCGATCTTAAACACAAAAAAGAAGCTTACAAGAAGTGGAAGATTGGACAAATGACCATGGAAGAGAATAAAAATATTGCTCGGGCATGCAGGAGTGAAATCAGGAAGGCCAAATCACACCTGGAGTTGCAGCTAGCAAGAGATGTTAAGAGTAACAAGAAGGAAGGGTTTCTTCAGGTATGTTAGCAACAAGAAGAAAGTCAAGGCAAGTGTGGGCCCCTTACTGAATGAGGGAGGCAACCTAGTGACAGAGGATATGGAAAAAGCTAACGTACTCAATGCTTTTTTTGCCTCTGTCTTCACGAACAAGGTCAGCTCCCAGATTGCTGCACTGGGCAGCACAGCATGGGGAGGAGGTGACCAGCCCTCTGTGGAGAAAGAAGTGGTTCGGGACTATTTAGAAAAGCTGGACGAGCACAAGTCCATGGGGCCGGATGCGCTGCATCCAAGAATGCTAAAGGAGTTGGCGGATGTGATTGCAGAGCCATTATCTTTGAAAACTCATTGAGATCGGGGGAGGTCCCGGATGACTGGAAAAAGGCTAACGTAGTGCCCATCTTTAAAAAAGGGAAGGAGGATGATCCTGGGAACTACAGGCCAGTCAGCCTCACCTCAGTCCCTGGAAAAGTCATGGAGCAGGTTCTCAAGGAATCAATTCTGAAGCACTTAGAGGAGAGGAAAGTGATCAGGAACAGTCAGCATGGATTCACAAAGGGCAAGTCATGCCTGACTAATCTAATTGCCTCCTATGACAAGATAACTGGCTCTGTGGATGAGGGGAAAGCAGTGGACGTGTTGTTCCTTGACTTTAGCAAAGCTTTTGACATGGTCTCCCTCAGTATTCTTGCCAGTAAGTTAAAGTAGTATGGGCTGGATGAATGGATGATAAGGTGGATAGAAAGCTGGCTAGACTGTCGGGCTCAATGGGGAGTGATCAATGGCTCCATGTCTAGTTGGCAGCTGGTATCAAGTGGAGTCCCCCAAGGGCCAGTCCTCAGGCCGGTTTTGTTCAATATCTTCATTAATGATCTGGAGGATGGTGTGGATTGCACCTTCAGCAAGTTTGCAGATGACACTAAACCGGGAGCAGAAGTAGATACGCTGGTGGGTAGGGATAGGATACAGAGGGCCCTCGACAAATTAGAGGATTGGGCAAAAAGAAATCTGATGAGGTTCAACAAGGACAAGTGCAGAGTCCTGCACTTAGGATGGAAGAATCCCATGCACCGCTACAGACTAGGGACCGAATGGCTCGGCAGCAGTTCTGTAGCAAAGGACCTAGGGGTTACAGTGGACGAGAAGCTGGATATGAGTCAACACTGAGTTGCCAAGAAGGCCAATGGCATTTTGGAATGTATAAATAGGGGCATTGCCAGCAGATCCAGGGACGTGATCGTTCCCCTCTATTTGACATTGGTGAGGCCTCATCTGGAGTACTGTGTCCAGTTTTGGGCCCCACACTACAAGAAGGATGTGGAAAAATTGGAAAATTGTCAGCGGAGGGCAACAAAAATGATTAGGGGACGAACTCATGACTTATGAGGAGAGGCTGAGGAAACTGGGATTGTTTAGTCTGTGGAAGAGAAGAATGAGGGGGGATTCGATAGCTGCTTTTAACTACCTGAAAGGGGGTTCCAAAGAGGATGGATCTAGACTGTTCTCAGAGGTAGCAGATGACAGAACGAGGAGTAATGGTCTCAAGTTGCAGTGGGGAAGGTTTAGGTTGGATATTAGGAAAAACTTTTTCACTAGGAGAGTGGTGAAACACTGGAATGCATTACCTAGGGTGGTGGTGGAATCTTCTTCCTTAGAAGTTTTTAAGGTCAGGCTTGACAAAACCCTGACTGGGATGATTTAGTTGGGGATTGGTCCTGCTTTGAGCAGGGGGTTGGACTAGATGACCTCCTGAGGTCCCTTCCAACCCTGATATTCTATGATCCTATGATTCTTTTATAAGGAAGATCCCTTGGGGTTGGTCTACACTAACACTGTAAGTCGATATAAGATACACTAGTTCAGTTACATAAGTTACATAACTGAAGTCGACGTAATTTTAGGTTGACTTACAGTAGTGTCTACAGCGCGCTATGTCGACGGGAGGCACTCTCCCATTGGCTTAGGATATCTTCACCAAACCCGCTAAATTGACACCACTGTATCTATCACAGCAGTGTCAATTTACCCAGTAGCATAGACATGGCCTTGGAGACCATTCCCAAAGACTAAGAAAACAAACTGGCCTCTGGTAAGCAGCAGATAGAGGTAAAGGGTACCCATGCTGAGGCATATAATCAAAAGCACCCGGGAAGAAAGTCTTCATTACCAAAAAAACACTAGCTGTAGTTACTTGCATGCACAGAAAAACATGATGACTGCAATGAAGAACAGAGAACTGACGCGCACGAGTGTTTTAATGTAGATGGTCACTATTTGAAAATGAATCTGAATCATAACCATAATGCAATGAAAACAAATTAAGTAAATACTACAAATTGGCCATATAGAAAACAGAACAATCATTGTAAAAAGAGACAAATAAGGCCGTTTAAGGGTCTTATGGGAGGTGTGGCAACAGCAAAGAACCCTACGAAAGAGTGCAGGAACAAACTATGGCAAAATCCTAGCTGTCATGTAACATCAGGAACATTACTTATATAACAGAGGCAACATATGAAGCAGAAAACAGAGCTATAAAAGAATGAGTACAGCTAAGATGTTGCCCTTACGACTGGTAATAACACACACCCAAGTAAAAAGGGGGAAGAGAGCAGAAAAACAAGGTCCATGTGTTGTCTTCAATTGGCAGCAAAACTCCAATGAGTATCAAGAAACATTTTGCATGTTGATCAGGAGCAATGTATGATCAAAAGGCAGGACCATTACAAATAGGACTCAGAAAGTAAAACTGACTTGGACATATTGCGAAAGTTGAATACCCTGTGAGGAAAAAGTGAGTGACTGAAGCCCTCAAGAAAGGACTGCAATGGGACAGAGATAAAAGTTCAAGTAAAGAAGTGAAAGAATTAGGATCTAGGGCAGTGTTTTCAACCTATTACATATTGTGGGCCGCATATGCAGCCTACAATGTGTAAACTGGGTCGTAGAGGCTGGGCGGCAGGGCACTGGCAGCCCAGACCCTGACCCTGGACCCCCAATGCATGGCTGCCCAGGCTCTCGGAGCTTGCAGGACCTGGCGGCTGCCCCAGACTCCAGAGCTCGCAGGGCCAGCCAGCTGCCTCAAGACCTGGGACCCTGTGGGGCTGGCCAGCTGCCTGCCTGGGACCCCACTGTGCAGCTGTCCCGGACCTTAGAGCTTGCGGGATGGGACGGCTTACCTGGGCCCCACGCCATGTGGGGCAGGCTAGCTGCCAGCCCCAGTCCCCCGCTACGCAGCTGCTCAGGCACCCGGAACTCACAGGGCCAGCCAACTGCCCTGGACTTCGGGCCCCTGATCATCCAGGGCCAGACGGTAGCCCCGGGCCCCAGACCCCGCAGTGCAGGGCAGGGCAGGCCAGAGCCTGACCCCGCCACACTAGGCGGTGGGGCAGCACAATCCTCTATTCCTGGGCAGCTGAGACCCCCGGCATACCCACAGCCTTTATCACACAGCTGAGCTGGGCCGCAGCTGTGTGCTAATTGGGTTGCATGTGGGCCCCAGGTTGAGAATCATTGATCTAGGGTAACTCAGGAAGCAAAAGAGGAGAATTAATAGAATTTTAGTTTAGTTAATAAGAATTGGCTATAAGCGTGCATTGGGGTAAGATCTGACATATTCATTAACCTAGTGGCTGATATGGCTGATCCTTTGGGATTGGTAGAACTCTTTATATGATGAATAAGATTTTTAGTAATCTTCATCATATTTGACTTGGCTGTATGGGTGAGAGCTCAAGACTGGGCTACTATAAGGGAACTGTATTACCGGCATCTGGGTAACCAATAAGGTATTGTAGATGTAGGTGCCAACTCCAGGGGTGCTCCAGGGCTGAAGTACCCACAGGAAAAAAAATTAGCAGGTGCTTAGCAACCATCAGAAGCCAAGCTCCCCTCTCACCCCAGCACCTCCCACCCGCTGGCAGCCCCACTGATCAACTCCTCCTGCTCCCTCCCAGCGCCTCCTGCATGACACAGAACAGCTGTTTTGTGGCATGCGTGGGGGGGACACTCGGGGGGGGAAGCGAGGCAGGGATAGGGCCTTGGGGGAAGGGGTGGAGTGGGAGCAGGACTAGGGTGGAGGGGTCGAGCACCCCCCAGGATAGAGAGAAAGTTGGCACCTATGATTGTAGAAGCTGTTTTGTTGCTGGCTTGGTGAATCTAAGTACAATATTAGAATAACCACCAGTTTTGGGGAATATCTGCCCCATTCTTTGCAGTTTGCCCTAATTGAACAATATCAGCCTGGCCCCCCTGAGATCCCGGTCACACATGGTTATACTGATGTAACTGCTCTGGTGCAAACCCTGAGGGAGATTCTTTGAACTAGCATAAACCATGACTTGCATCCATGGACCTTTACCACAACGTAGTTAAGTCCTTGACAGGGAGAGAGTTTTTTCTCCAAGCCCACATGTCAACTTGGAGTTTGCATTTACTTGGAAAGAGCAACACTCCACGTTTTAGCATGTCTCTAACATTTATGAGCTAGAATGTGAAAAATGAGTTATGTAAAGAATGTATGCATTTTATCTAGCCTTGTGAAACAAAGTTCCCTTCAGTATTCAAAATAAAGAAAGGAAGTTAGTAAAAAAAAAAATAGCAGTCAAGCCTACAGACTGTCCTTTTAAGATAAAAAATTACCTAGGAGATCCACAAGTAGGTTTTAGTCTGTCATTATGGCTTCAGGATATGAAAAGGAAACACTTGTCTGTTGTATAACACCAACGTCCACTTTTCTCATCATTACAGAAGCCTACACTAACACTGTTCTAATTTTCATTTCAACTTCTCATTGCTGAAGTTTTCAGAATAAGTCCCTGATTAAGGAAAGAAGAGTGATGGGGATTTCAAGGGAACAGGCACAGACACCTAGTAATGAAGAGTGAGACTAATGTTGATCATCCAATAAATTGCTGGCCTGAACTGGACACAACTTAAAATTTCATTTTTAAATTTAAAATTTAATTTTTGTAAAAAACAACAAGACATTTTTCAAGGAATATAGTTCCTTCAAAGCAAATAT